>NC_092068.1:615000-922500 GCF_039877785.1 Chaetodon trifascialis
TGAACGGTCGATTTAGTACATTTATATGGAACACAAAAAGACCCCGTATGAGCAAGAATGAGTAAGAAGGCCAGCTCTGTCCTGGGATGCCACCTCGACTCAGTGGAGGTGGTAGGAGAGAGGAGGATGATGGCTAAGCTGTCATCCATGATTGAGAACGACTCCCACCCCCTGCAGGACACTTTAACAGCACTGGAGAGCTCCTTCAGCGAGAGACTGCTTCACCCAAAGTGTGTGAAGGAATGCTATCGCAGGTCCTTCCTTCCTGCAGCAGTCAGACTCTACAACCAGCAGTGCTCCCAGTAGACCACAAACTCACAAGACTTTCAATATGACTGCACTATATTACACATTAACCATGTTCATTCATACTGTGAAAATATTTGCTCAGGTGTATTTCAACTTAAGTTGCAATATATCAATTCCTATGTGCAATATAGGAAACTATTCACTATCAATACTCCAGTCAGGAGTACTATCATTCAATGTGAAATTGTGAAATGATTTCCAGTCAGGATTTAGAGTGCATCATAGCACAGAGACAGCACTGGTTAAAGTTACAAATGACCTTCTAATTGCATCTGATAAAGAATTTGTCTCTGTACTAGTCTTATTGGATCTTAGTGCTGCATTTGACACCATTGACCATGGCATCCTATTGCAGACACTGGAACATTTCATTGGCATTAAGGGAACTGCGCTAAGCTGGTTTAAATCCTACTTGTCAGATCGCTCTCAGTTTGTACGCGTTAATGATGACTCCTCTGTGCTCACTTAAGTCAGCTATGGAGTTCCGCAGGGTTCTGTACTTGGACCAATTCTATTCACCTTATATATGCTTCCTTTAGGTAAGATTATCAGGAAGCACTCAATAAATTTTCATTGCTATGCAGATGATACCCAGCTATATTTATCAATGAAGCCGGAAGAAACCAGTCAGTTAACTAGACTACAAGCATGTCTTCATGACATAAAGACCTGGATGACCTGCAATTTTCTGATGCTAAACTCGGACAAAACTGAAGTTATAGTAGTAGGCCCTAAACATCTTAGAAAGTCACTTTCTGGTGACATAGCAGCTATGGATGGCATTGCGCTGGCCTCCAGCACCACTGTAAAGAATCTGGGAGTCATCTTTGACCAAGACATGTTCTTTCACTCCCATGTAAAACAAATTTCAAGGACTGCCTTTTTTCACCTACGTAATATCGCAAAAATCAGGCATATTTAGTCTCAAAATGATGCAGAAAAACTAGTCCATGCATTTGTAACTTCCAGGCTGGATTATTGCGATTCCTTACTATCAGGCTGCCCAAATTCGTTGCTGAATATTCTCCAGTTGCTCCAGAACGCTGCAGCATGTGTTCTGACAAAAACCAGGAAGCGAGATCATATCTCTCCAATACTCGCCACTTTGCACTGGCTCCCTGTAAAGTTTAGAATAGAGTTTAAAATTCTCCTCCTTACTTACAAAGCCATAAATGGCCAGGCACCTTCTTATCTTAAAGAGCTCATAGTACCTTATTGCCCTACTCAAACACTGCGTTCCCAGAATGCAGGTCTACTTATGGTTCCTAAAGTCTCAAAAAGCAGAACAGGAGTCAGAGCATTTAGCTATCAAGCTCCTCTCCTGTGGAACCATCTTCCAGTCTTTGTCCGGGAGGCAGACACTGTCTCTACATTTAAGAGTAGGCTTAAAGCTTTCCTTTTTGATAAAGCTTATAGTTAGGACTGGCTCAGGCTTGTCCTGGACCAGCCCCTAGTTATGCTGCTATAGGATTAGACTGTCGGGGGACATCCAAAGATACACCGAGCTCCTCTGTCCTTCTGTCCCTCTCCATCTGCACGCTTTCATGTCCTACCACGGCTTGTTACTAACTTAGCTCCTTCCCCGGAGTCTCTGTGCTTGGTCGTCTTGCAGGTTGTAGATAAAAGAGCTTAGTCTGTACCAGCTCTATATGGAAAGTGTCCTGAGACAACTTCTGTTGTGATTTGGCGCTATACAAATAAAATTGAATTGAATTGAATTGAATTGAATTGAATTGAATTGAATTGAATTGAATTGTCAGTACTGATGGTTCATATTCATATCAATGTGCAATCATATCAATCATATCAATGTGCAATATCAGTATTGTTTGCTCATATTTCATTATTCCTAGTTTATATTGTTTATATTGTTTGGTTTGATATTCCTTTTACGGATGCCCTCTATATTTGCTATCCACTTTTGCTGCTGTAATACCTGAAATTTCCCCACTGTGGGACTAATAAAGGTATATCTTATCTTATTCTAAATGTCTCTTGAATTATCATTTTAATACTGTTATCAACATGGAAAAGTGGATAGGCTTGCTTTGTGCAAATGTTTTTCATTGAAAACAAGATGTAGTGTTATATTTCACACTAACATTCTCAGTTTGAGCAATCATTCACATTTAAATGAATCAAATCTCACACAATTTAACACTGTCAATAAGCAGATGACAAAAAAATAAACACTTGGTTCCATCCATATCCCTCTGTTGAAAGCCATCCATTGTTGCCTGGTTTTGACAAGGAGGCGGAGAATTCGCATTCGCTGTGTGTTTGGCCATCAAGTGGTATTTCAGACTGGATGTGCTACATTGATAATTCAGTTTACACCGACAATACAAACAGATAACTTTGGTCTTGTCAGTCGACCCATCTGTCAACTTTTTGAAACTAAACTTTCCATTCATAATCTTGTTCGCATCCATTTCGGTGTTTCGCACTTCACATCCACACAAACCGGTAGCCTACTCTTTCACAGCTAGCGAGCAGGCAAGACCAAACATGTGCGTGGGGCATGCCTATTGTTTTGTTTCCAGTTTACAATCGGATCCTGTAGTTTTTCTTACGTTACTAGCAGTGGCCACAGGTTATAAAAAACTAGTTTACTAGGTGACAAAGAGCATTAATTTCGCGCTAAAAAAATTACGCCGTTAAAATTGATTTGCGTTAATAACGCAATATTTTTGACAGCAGAAATGAAAACTCGATAAAGATATTCAACAGAAAGAAAACTAAACTTGTTTTCTTTGAGGTCTGAAAACACTCCATCTTTTTTGTTATTTTGACCATTTGTTATTTTCTGCAAATGAATGTTCTAAATGACAATAATTTTACTTGGAAATTAGGACAAATGTTGTCAGTAGTTTATAGAGCAAAACAAAAGTTTTACTCAAACACATACCTATAAACAGTAAAATCAGAGAAATTGATCATTTTGCAGTGATCTCTTAATTTTTTCCAGAGCTGTATATAAGACTCCATTAACACTGATTCTAGCTGTTGGTATATTATACAAAGCCTGAATGGTCTTGATACATGTCTTGTGAAAATGAAACCTCTACAACACTTTATACAAAAAATCCCATCTAACAGAGTCAAATGCATTTTCTGCATCATGCTCCACCACTATAGCTTCTACCTGTTTTACTGTTGCATTACATGCAGAGTATGTCTAATATTGCCTTGTGTCTGTCTCTGTTTTATGAAAACTGCCTGGTCTAAATTAATTATCCCTGGCAGAATTTTTTCTGTATGTCCCGCTAAAATAGCAGGGAGCAGTCTATAATCTTGGTTAAAGACACCTATGGGTCTGTAACTTGAGCATTCAAACCTATCCTTTCCTTCCTTTGGAATAACAAATATAATGGCCTCCCTCCATTAACATGGAATTTCTCCATCCTTCAAAATTTGTAACCCCTGGAGTCAGGGGTCCCTTGCTGCTCACGTTTGCCTGGTCCATTTGTCCCCAGCAGATCCACATTGGTTGGCCCGACTTGTAAACTTGCAGTGAGCAATTACACAAATAACATGAAATCCAAATGAAGTGCCCCAAAACATTACAACTAAGTGAAGTCCCCAGGCCCCCGGGCACCAGCTGACTGGCAGCCCACCGCTCTTGGTCTGCCGTGGAGGAAGGACTGACCATGGATGGGTCAAAAAGCAGGAAAGAATTTCACAGATGCATGGCGTGTGCAGTTTCACCCTCAACTGTGCATACTGTGTGTAAATTGTGATGAATAAAGGAATTCTTCTTCTTCTTCTTCTTCTTCTTAAGTTAAGGCAAAATGAGCTCTTTCAATCCTCAGATTGTCTATAATTTCTGTGAGACATTCTTATTTTTTATGATGAAAATCCCTTATTTCTTGCAAGATTATTTCCAGATGTGCCAGTCTTTTGGTGGTCAGTTGACTTTCCTCCTTGCCTGGGCTTCGCTGGTTTGTGTCACTTGCTATCTTAGCCAGCTCTCTCGTTGATTCAGTTAGCACTTCCGTTTGCTCATGATTGCCAGAAAATTTTTTGCCAACTATTGTGATGAGCGATTATCCGCTTAACTAATTTTTCACATGAAAATGACAGAAAACACTGCTTTCAGCCTCTCAAATATGGAGATTTCCTGCTTTTCCTCTGTTTTAATATCATATTAAACTGAATATCTTGGAGGTTTGAACTAGCAAACAAAGATATTTAAGAAGAAAACCTTCACCTTGAGAAACTGGGATGGAGATTTTTCAATATTTTCTGGCATTTTATAGACCAAACAATTAACTAGATTAGCCTAGAAAATAATGGGCAGATTACTCAATAATAAAAACAGTCATTAATTGCAGGCCTGCTTTAATGAATCTAGTTTTCTAGACCTGGCCTACATATAGGATTGCATATGCAAAAAACAACCCTCTGTATGTATTTTGTCTATGTAAACATATTCACTGAAACATATTTGTGTGTGTTTAGATGTGTGTTACCTTATAGGGCGAGGGTTCAATCCTCTCCCCAAAAAGAACCTGGCCCAAATTTTCTGATGGACGTTTCATTGTTTTCTCCGAGCAGAAGTCAAACCTGCACAAAAAAGAGGTGACCGTTCAAGGTGTTTGGGGCCAAATACATGAAGCTGCACAGCATCTTTATTCTGCATAACACACTGCATTCAAATTCGGTATCTGGGACAAGGGTTTACAAACTCTTAATGCCATGTGGCTTTATCTTTAAACCCCCAAATTGTTTTTCCAATAGTCTAGGGCTGTCAATGAATATTCAAAATTTTAAAATTTCATATATAATAATATTATATATTCAATGGTTGAATTGTAAAAAAAAACAAACAAACAAACAAACAAACAAAAAACAATACATTTGATTGTGAAAATTAAAAAAAAAGCAGCACTGCCACGGTGGATGTACTGAAGGCACTGCATGATAGAAAGGAGTCATAAAACTATTCACAAACCACAAGAGTTTCCATTATCGAGTAATTGCTGTTTTGTTTTGTTTAGTTTTGTTTTACTAGGAAAATCTATTTAAGTCCAACATATTTAAGTCTGTCGAGTCTGCTGCAAATAATATTCGAGTTAGATGTGGAAATATTCTAGCTCTACATGCTGTTTTTGCTGCTTCTCTGATGTGCACACTCTCTCATTCCTGTCCTGATTTGTTTAATTAAGAGTTTATTTCAACCAAACAAGAGGTGGTGGTGATTGTTAGAACAGTGTAAAGATGAACCAAGAAGGTTTTTTCTGTTGCGTTTGAATGAAATGTGTTTTATGATCATAAAATTAGTTACTAATTAGAGATTCTGGTGGCTTTGGAGAGTGCGAACTAGGCCTGGGTGATATATCGATTTTTTCGATTAATTCAAATTTTTTGCTGTGGACGATAAAAAAAAAAAAAAAAATCTTTCGCAGAAATGCACACACACACACAGCAGCAATATGGCTACCACTAAGGAGAGCGAGAAGTTTGTTCCCAAGAAAGGTATCGTCAGTGGTATGGAACTGGTATGGGTTTAAAGCGACAAACGTGGAACAGGTGACTGCACGCTGCAAAGTTTGTCTGAAGCCCGTAGCTACAAAAGGCAGCAGCACAACGAACTTATTCCAGCATCTAAAACAGAGGCATCCCGCCGAGTGGGAGAAATGCCACTCTTTATAAGGGGAACAAGACCGCTACAACCAACAAACTCCTGCTAAAAAGCAACTTACTGTGGAGGAATCATTTACCCAAGGCACCACGTATGATAAGAAAGGGGCACGATGAAAAAACAATCACCGAAGTGGTGCAAAGCAACCACTTCTAAGGGTATGGTACCCACACACACACACACACACACACACACACACACACACACACACACACACACACACACACATATACAGTACGGGCCAAAAGTTTGGACACACATTCTCATTCATTGCGTTTTCTTTATTTTCATGACTATTTACATTGTAGATTCTCACTGAAGGCATCAAAACTATGAATGGACACATGTGGAGTTATGTAATTAAAAAAGGTGAAATAACTGAAAACATGTTTTATATTCTAGTTTCTTCAAAATAGCCACCCTTTGCTCTGATTACTGCTTTGCACACTCTTGACATTCTCTCGATGAGCTTCAAGAGGTAGTCACCTGAAATGGTTTTCCAACAGTCTTGTAGGAGTTCCCAGAGGTGTTTAGCACTTGTTGGCCCCATTGCCTTCACTCTGCGGTCCAGCTCACCCCAAACCATCTCGGTTGGGTTCAGGTCTGGTGACTGTGGAGTCCAGGTCATCTGCCGCAGCACTCCATCACTCTCCTTCTTGGTCAAATAGCCCTTACACAGCCTGGAGGTGTGTTTGGGGTCATTGTCCTGTTGAAAAATAAATGATCGATCGCGATAAACGCAAACCGGATGGGATGGCATGTCGCTGCAGGATGCTGTGGTAGCCATGCTGGTTCAGTGTGCTTTCAATTTTGAATAAATCCCCAACAGTGTCACCAGCAAAACACCCCCACACCATCACACCTCCTCCTCCATGCTTCACAGTGGGAACCTGGCATGTGGAATCCATCCGCTGCATCTCACCAAGACACGGCGATTGGAACCAAAGATCTCAAATTTGGACTCATCAGACCAAAGCACAGATTTCCACTGGTCTAATGTCCATTCCTTGTGTTCCTTGGCCCAAACAAATCTCTTCTGCTTGTTACCTCTCCTTAGCAGTGGTTCTAGAGATGGGTCTGCTGCTAGAACTCTGTGTGGCATTCATCTGGTCTCCTATCTGAGCTGCTGTTAACTTACGATTTCTGAGGCTGGTGACTCGGATGAACTTATCCTCAGAAGCAGAAGTGACTCTTGGTCTTCCTTTCCTGAGTCGGGCCTCGTGTGCCAGTTTCGTTGTAGCGCTTGATGGTTTTTGCGACTTCACTTGGGGACACATTCAAAGTTTTTGCAGACTGACTGACCTTCATATCTTAAAGTAATGATGGCCACTCATTTTTCTTAAGTTAGCTGATTGGTTCTTGCCATAATATGAATTTTAACAGTTGTCCAATAGGGCTGTCGGCTGTGTATTAACCTGACTTCTGCACAACACCACTGATGGTCCCAACCCCATTGATAAAGCAAGAAATTCCACAAATTAACTCTGATAAGGCACACCTGTGAAGTGAAAACCATTTCAGGTGACTACCTCTTGAAGCTCATTGAGAGAATGCCAAGAGTGTGCAAAGCAGTAATCAGAGCAAAGGGTGGCTATTTTGAAGAAACTAGAATATAAAACATATATAAATATAAAATGTTTTCAGTTATTTCACCTTTTTCTGTTAAGTACATAACTCCACATGTGTTCATTCATAGTTTTGATGCCTTCAGTAAGAATCTACAATGTAAACAAATAAAGAAAACGCATTGAATGAGAATGTGTGTCCAAACTTTTGGCCTGTACTATATATATATATATATATATACATACATATATATATATATGTGTGTGTGTGTGTGTGTGTGTGTGTGTGTGTGTGTGTAGTGCAATAATATATACAGTGCAATATATATGTGTGAAAAAGAGACCAACTTTATAAAAAAAATTTGAATTTTGCTAAGAGTAAGTTGCAGTGCATGTTCGTGCCATGTATCCCTGTAAGTTGTGGCAAGTTGTTGTAAGTTGTGTTTGTAGGTAGAGATGTTGAAAATTGTCAGTGTTGTGTATTTTGCTTCAGATTCAGTAATGAGAGCATTTCTTGTTAATATTTTTGAAAATGATGCAGCTTTTAATGTGAACCTAAACAAGTCTGTCTCCTTTCAAACTACAAAGTGTATTTTTGGTAACCAAACACCAGCTTGCACTTTAATTCCCGGAGGGAAATAGGGGTTACCTTAAGTTTTTGATAAATAAAAGCAAAACTTGTTTTGAATTATCTCTGTCATTTGTACTGATTGTCTTCTTTAAACAGTAGGGAAAAAATCGGAAAAAATCGTAAATCAAGTTTTTTGTGAAAAAATATGAGATTTTGTTTTTAGGCCATATCGCCCAGCCCTAGTGAGAACAAAAGAGATCTTACTAACTAACAAAATGGTCTGTCTCTGTAGGGATCCTTTCCGTAATGTTGTCAAACACTTATTATAATTATCTGAGTCTGTCAGTGGCAAAAGCACTTAGTGGACATACATTGACAGTGTGCAAACGCTTGGAATGTTGCTGTTGTTTTTACACTTTATTTATAGAGGGACCATGGACTTGCAAATGAATTCAATCACATCCAATCATGTACAGTAATGACTTTCATAATGATCATTTTGTATATCTCATTTATATTAAAACCAGTGTGAATAAAGTATAAAAAAACAAAGGGTAAACTTAATTAGAACCCTTTTTTATGCGTTCCAAATTAAAAGTTTACAAAAACCGAGATAATTGTTCAATGTTGTGAAGAACTGATGCTGTTTAATTGCATTTAATTAATAAAATGGCTGTATATATACCAATCAAGTTCTTATATTTAATGGATAAAATGTCTCACTATTGACCTAAAAACCAGCTTTTGCTTTAAACTGCAACAATAACAATTACTGAATGCTTTTTGGACAAAAACATATAGGAAAGCAGATTGGGAATCCTGAAGGAATAAGACAAAAAAAGGTGAAATGAAATAATCCTACACAAAAAATAACAGACACATTGGTACAGTGATACTTACACAGTATATTCGTAAGGCAGAACAGACTCCACTGAATCCAGCCTGTTCACAAACAGCTCAATGGTCGACTCGAAGAAAAGAAAGAAGAAAGCAGACAGATATATATTAGGAAGACAGCAGGAATGCTTCACTCTGGCTTTTGTTTTAATGTTGTTAAATTCTTATTTGCGATTGGTTGGTTTGTTTTTTTTTTTATCTTGTTTTAAGGACTCCGTTATGACATTTGGAAAAAGAGCAGTCTGTCTTCCAGAAACAATGTTCCGAATTCTGTGGATAAGTATGGAAATATGTTCAGGATTTTTTGTAATTTGGTTGAACCCTGTTAAAGTATTTTTCTAATTAACTGTATTCAAGAAATAGAACTTCTTAACAAAAATAAATAAATCATGAAAAAGTCAATGGGGGTAAATGCTTTTTTATAACACTATACAGTACATGACAGTCCCTCTGTTTGCTCACTGGTTCTCTGGGATGTTTCATATTGCACAGAAATTCAAGCTTCTCCTGCAAAATTTGGGCAGTGGGCAAAAGCTAAAATAATTCATAGATTATTAGAGGGACTTTTGTGAGATGTGCACAGAGTAAACCAGTATGTTGGAACCTGGTTTGGAGCAATCATCTATGACACATGTGGGACTCTACGATGGACCTGCCATCTGATGCTTGGGCAAATGAATTGGAACATTATCCAAGGTCTGACAAGCTGACTATCAGCTTTAGAGACTTTTGTGATAATTGACAAAAGACAAAGATGCTAATGAAACTCAACCCTGGCAATGTGATTGCAAAGAAACAACACATGCATATAACTTGTTAACTACATTAAGGTATGATATATATTATTGCTACACCTGTTCTGTGACCATGCAGTGTTTAATTCATGTTTGGGTGAATTGTGATTGTGCAGCACTTTATTATTTGTGCAAAGCTGTTAAGTTATTATGTAATGTGGCTGAACATAAAGCCTATTTACTTATGTATGATGTGTCTTTGGCTTATTGGTGGAGCTCAATCTAACATAGTCTCCTGTTATTTGTTTGGAAATTCTTTTGTATGTTCAGAGGCCAGTGACACACATGACAAAACGGCAGGGCTGTCCCAGTCTCACTAATAGTCACAGACTGCAGTTTTAGAGCATGTCACATAGTATAACAATTAGTAATATATTTCAACTCACGATAATTTACAGTAAGTTCTTTACATGTAACAAGAGTCTCATACAATCTAGCCATATCTGTTATTAGGTTGATATGCAGACTATCAAAGTCACTCTGAGATATTTAACGTTAGCCATACACAGCTAGCTTGCTATGTAGTTATTAACCGGTAGCTTTGCTGCTTGTTTAGGCTATCGTTTGTTAGCTGTTGGAGCATTGGAGCTGTTTCTAAAGTGTTGACTCAGCTGGCAACCGCATTCCAGTACCTCTTGGCTGTTTATTAACTGCGTGTACCCTACATTAACTTTGTTATTCACTTATTTTGTCTAACATCTGGTAGATATACAGTGGCTCTGCGTCATATGTTTACCTTGCAGTCTGGAACTTGGTCTTTTCCAGGCTCACAGAAGCTGACGGGTGCGAGACCCGGGAGGTAGAAGCCGGTCGCTCGAGCCAGCAGAGCGGGTGCAAGCAGCAACAACAACATATTCGCACTGGCCAATCGTTTCTAAAGACTTCCACAATTATCTCGATCCTCTTTCCACTCCACGCTATATTTGACATCTACAGCGGACAGCCACCAACATCCGGTTCTGCAACAAGCAGACGCTTCTCATACCGGATGTTGTACTTCAAGAAGCGGAGCACTGTGGAATTATGGCGAAAAACGCGTGAAGCATTATAATGGTTTATGTTATTGCGTTATAAAGTAAACGGGACATTGTACATGTCAGTAAAATCTCAAGTGAATCACGCGGAGACTCTTTGGGATAGTAAATTGGCATTTGCAGTGCGTTATATTTCTTATTTTTGTTATGCTCCAAATAATGTTATTAATATGTTGTGGATAGTAAATGTTGTGGAGAGTAAATGTAGTCTCATGGTCACCTTCCTACTACTATGTCCCTCAATGTATTAATCTCAACACTGTTTTATCTTTCTTTACCACTTCTTGTCCTCTCCAGCAGTGGCAAGCTTGACTCGACTCGAGACCCAGTCTCCTCTGGGGCCTATGACATGATCTGTTTCTGGCAATGGAATGCTTTCACCAAAAAAATTCAAGTAAATGTAGCATTGCTTGTGGTGTGGAATTTGTCTTGTTGATAAGCAACTGACTGTGAGTGTATTTGTGTATAGGTGTGTATTTGTCTCAAGGCATTGAGCAGTGAGCTACTAAACGGATATTCTGGGTTTTAACAGGAAGTGCCACTGGTGCTTTATTTTGTAAAATTGTATTTGCTTAGTTCCAGCGAGCTTTATGACATTTTTGTCAATTGCCTTCCTATCTTCAGGGAATGCGTGCATACGCACGAGGAGCGATTGTTCCAGCACTGTGGTGATGGGAATTCCGGCTCTTTTAAGAGAGCCGGTTCTCACAGCTCGGCTCTCATAAAAGAGCCGGCTCTTTTGGCTACCAAGTGGCTCCTCAGATTTTTTGTTGCTCAAATTAATTTATTACCAAAATAATGTAAAATCATGTGTAAAATTAATTACTAATGCACAAGATCTAAATTTAACACAAATTTTCCTACGGTCACTCATTTTCTCACCTTTCCAGTGTTTTGTCTGTCGTGGCTGTGGCTGTAGCTGTGTGTGTGTGCGCTGTGTCTGTAACCCCTGCTCAGTGTATACACACTGAAGCCTCCACACATCATGTAGTTGACCAATCACGTGCGGCTTGAATGGAAAATTGTTTTCGTTCGTGACCGACACATCATTACAGCGCTGTAGAGAAATAGAGGTGCGACACTAATCTCACTGCCATGCTGTGTCATGGTGGTGTAGCTTCAAACTGTTCCACTGTCAGCATGTTTGAATGGTTTTAAGTGGGACTGACAGGAGCAGCTGCTCGGTCAACGCATAATTTGCAGTGAATACGTGTCGTTGACTAGACTTTGTACAGTCTACTTGTATTTTACTGGAGTATTTCCATTTTCTGCTACTTGTGACTTGTACTCTACTACATTTCAGAGGCAAACATTGTACTTTTTATGCCACAGCATTTATAACTTAAGTTACTTTGCAGGTTCAGATTAACAATATAAAATACAATCAGCAAATAGATTATGGCTCCACATTTACTAGATCATCATTTAAGTAGTGTATGTATTAATACATACACTATACTACTTTCTAAGAAAAATTATTGAAAGGGTTGTTTTTCAACAAACACATGCTTTCATGATGCAGAACAATCTCTTTAATGCATTTTAGTCTGGATTTTGTCCACACCACAGCACTGAGACAGTACTTATCAAAGTTTTAAATGACATACATCTGAATAATGATGCTTCCAAAACCTCAGTCTTAGTATTATTAGATCTCACTGCTTTTGATACAATTCAATTCAATTCAATTCAATTTTATTTGTATAGCGCCAAATCACAACTCATACAGTTGATCATGACATACAAGGGTCCATCCTTGGACCACTTCTTTTCAATATCTACATGTTGCCCCTAGCTCAGATTATGGAGCATCATAATATTTCTTATCATACTTACGCAGATGATACACAACTTTATATTTCTGTGTCATCACATGACTACAGTCCCTTACTTTCACTGAGTGAGTGTATTCATCAATGAGTGGCATCATGAGTGGATGTGCCAGAATTTTCTTCAGCTTAATGCAGATAAGACAGAAGTGATTGTTTTTGGCCCCAAAAATGAAAGGTCAAAGATCAGTGCTCAACTTAACTGCATGTCACTGACAACAACAGATAGAGCCAGAAATCTTGGTGTAATTATTGATTCTGACCTGAATTTTAACAACCATTTAAAGCTCATTACCAAATCAGCCTACTACCACCTGAAAAATATAACCAGAATTAAGGAATGTCTGTCCAAAGAAGACATGGAAAAATTTGTTCATGCATTCATCTTCAGTAGGTTGGACTATTGCAATGGAGTCTTTACTGGCCTAAACAAAAAATCAATTAGGCAACTACAGCCGATCCAAAATGCTGCTGCACGAGTCCTTGCAAACACCAGAAAAATGGACCATATCACACCAGTCCTCAGATCACTACATTGGCTTCCTGTGAGTCAAAGAATAGACTTTAAAATCTTACTGTTGGTCTACAAAGCATTAAATGGTCTAGGACCAAAATATATTCTAGATTTATTAACCCCATATGAAGTATCCAGACCTCTCAGGTCATCAGGGACAGGTCTATTGTGTGTTCCCAGAATCAGAACCAAACAAAGTGAAGAAGCTTTCAGTTATTATGCTCCTCACCTGTGGAACATTCTCCCTGCACACCTGAGGTCTGCACCAAGCTCATTTAAATCAGGGTTGAAAACATTATTATTTGCTAAAGCTTTTAAATAAAGTAAATATATCTGCTCAATGATTTTAATCATTCTAAATGCTAAATTATTGTCTTTTACTGGCTTCTGTTTTTAATTTTCCTTTATTGTAATTTATTTTTATTTTTCTATTCTCTTCTAATCTCTTTCTTTCTTTTTGAACTGTATGATTTTAATGTATTTTTATGCTTCTGTAAAGCACTTTGAATTGCCTAGTGTATGAATTGTGCTATACAAATAAATTTGCCTTTGCCTTTGCCTACATCAATAATTACAATTGAGTAATATACATTATTCTGAAATTGGCCATTCTGCGTAGTCGGCACTATTTAGTTTTTCTACTACTTTTGTACTTTCAAGTAAAATTTTTAATGCAGGATTACTTCTTTATCTTACTTAGAGAGCATATCTGCACTGTGGTTACTTTTACTTGAGTAAAAGATCCAAATACTTCTTTCACCACTGATCCAGCACCTAGTTATGCTGCTATAGCATTAGACTGTCGGGGGACCTCCAAAGATACACCGAGCTTCCCTGTTCTGCTCTCTCTCTCCATCTGCACGCTTTCATGTCCTATCAAGGCGTGTTACTGTCTGAGCTTCTTCCCTGGAGTCTTTGTGGTGTCTTGCAGGTTCCCATGGATAGTGGCTGAATCAGGATTGTGGATTATGGCTAAATCTTCTGCTATGGCCCTGCCTGACATCCACTGCAACTGCAGCTACTATTATTACATCCACTATCAATGTTACTTTGATTGCATTTCTGTCTGTCTCTCACTGTCTGTCTCTCGCTCTCTCTCTCCTGCTGTCTCTCTCACCCAGCCAGTTGAGGCAGATGGCCGTCCACGCAGAGCCTGGTTCTGCCTGGGGTTTCTGCCTGTTAAAAGGAAGTTTTTCCTTGCCACTGTCGCCAAGTGCTTGCTCTTAAGGGAATTGTTGGGTCTCTAAGAGTTCGGCCTGTACCAGCTCTATAGAAAGTGTCCTGAGACAACTTCTGTTGTGATTTGGCACTATACAAATAAAATTTAATTGAATTGAATTTACAGTATGAATGCATTTAATTTTCCTTATGCTTCAATGGTCATAATTACTGAGATTCTAATGTTAAAACACTAAAACATACACAGACAAATGAAAAATTGAATGTCAATGAATGCCTACAGCTGCTCAGTTTAAGCCGACAAAGAAGTTTGGCCAATAGTGGAAAATGAACAGGCAACCAATTTCAATCAACAAAACATTTTATTATATAATATAACCAGGGAGAGGGTAGATACGTTTTTTCTTGAATGGGCAGTCTTCAGAGAAACTCATTTGACCTCATACAGGGAGAGAAAGATGGCAGAAAGCAGGCTAAGACAGGCACATAATTGTTCAAAATAGGCGTTGCATTCCTCCATTGCAAGAAAAGTGTGCTGCAGTCAAGTCCCTGAGCTTATGACACCTGATTGTAAGCGATCCATACACTTTGATGATCACTCAATGCCTTGAGACAAATACAAGACTCACAGTCGGTTGCTTATCAACAAGACAAATTCCACACCACAAGCAATGCTACATTTACCTGATTTTTTTGGTGAAAGCATTCCATTGCCAGAAACAGATCATGTCATAGGCCCCAGCGGAGACCGGGTCTTGAGTCAAGTCAAGCTTGCCACTGCTGGAGAAGACTAGAAGTGGTAAAGAAAGATAAAACAGTGTTGAGATTAATACATTGAGGGACATAAACACACATCAAAAGCCACTGTTTCCCAAACATTTTCATGAGATGAGATTACAGAAGTAAGAGTACACGCCTGCAATTCTGTCCATATTTGGACATTGGTATGATTTCAATCATTTTGGCTCTGTATTATCGTACAGAATCTGAAAGTAAATAATACAGGGGAATCCTTGACTGGAGTCTGCAGGGATATACATTCAGTGGCGAATTTATCAGGTACACCTCTTACAGTGTAATGTAATCTAATACAGCAGCTCAGCTATAAATTCATCTTTTATCCAACAAGTCCTCCAAATCAATACGACCAGCGCAGGTCGTATGTACAGGTCCTGGAATACGACCCAGAAGAGTTTTTCCTACTGTAAATTAGCGCCCCTACCGACGGCGGGAGGCATTTAACAAATAATTTTCGCCCCTTGGCATTATGGGTTTTTATCTTTGTTGTTGACATCCTTTTTGCAACGGTGGACAGGTTAATGAAGGTAAGTAGTTAGTTCATATATTTATAAAACAATTTGAAAATGATAGAATTTGTAGTTAGTTCTTTTTGTGTAATAACGCTGACTCTAGTAACAAAGATTACTAAGGTAACGTAAGCCTATATTCAACCATTTTGACGCTAAAATGACGTTAACGTTGTCAAAGCTAACGTAAATTTAGTTTAAAGTTATCTAAAGAAAAGTTAGCTACTGTGTACAGACAACCGCTATGATTACAAACAATACAGAATATAACATGAAGTCATATTTTGCGTTGATTCAATGTGTACTGTAGTAACTGATATTTTCGTTACTACTTGTAACGTCAATTCAGTATGTTCATGACGGAATAATTGGGCCAGGAGACGCAGATAAGACACCCTATACAAAAGGTGTGATGTATAAAACTGGGCACACCTGTTAACAAATTTTGACCTTAGTATGTTTCATTTTGGAGACACTAAAGAAGCGATACAGATGTTGATGTTATTTGAGATGAGGTGATGAAGTAAAGAGATGGAAACTAAATGAGGAATGATGCTTAATATCCTTCCATATGACACGTAACTTACAGATCTATTTTATCATAAACAGTATGAAACTGTCTGATTGCTATAAGTACATAAATACTGCAGTGACAGCCAAGCATAATGTTGCATTATGTATGGATGAATTGTGATGCATAGCACGAAACATTTCTGGGTGAAAATGGGTTTGTATAGGGTTGGATATGAGGCAGGTGTTCACATAGACATTACCAGTTTTTTATGCCTTACACCTGCCTTCGTTTGTGCATTTACACCCCAAGTATGGATCCTATACACAGTTTCATAATTGTGGCTCCAGGTCCTAGTATAATGCTTAAGTAAGCAGGAGCCTGGCTGTGACATCAGAAGCACACATCTCTGCACTGGTCAGTTCTGCTTTTCTGCTCTGATTTTTATAATTACCTCACACATTCATCAAGGATATTCTTTTATGCTTTCCTGGATGAGGGAACAATCACTTTTTTGCACTAAGTTGAAAGAACACGTGCCTTGTAAGTTATGTGTACTAAAAGCAACAAAAGGCAGCAGCTTCTCAGCCTTGGTGGCTTTCGTGCCCCCTCTGCGTTCCTGGCATTACATTGTAGCAGGATATACTGGATTTACAATTTACACAATGTCTCACCTACAGCATGGGTGAAAAAATACCACCTATCCTCTGCTTAGCATTCTCTTTTAATCTTCATAACATCATGTATGTTTTTTGCTACAGATGCCTACTCTCAAGGACTGCTCTCAATGCCAGGCAAAAATTGGAGTGGCCTGCAAAAAATGTCAGCACTGTGGTGCAAACCAGCCGTATAAAACAAAGCTAGAGGAGAAAAAGAAAAAGTTTTCCCAGGAGTGGAAGGAGCGGCAGCAGAAAAACTGCAGCATCAATAAAGTGTATGATGCCACAAATCTACTGGTAAGTGACTTTTTCATTCAAGCATTTTTTTAAAGTAAGTAAATTGCCCCATATAGTCATGTTAACATGCACATTGTTTTATTGCTGCCTAGAATTCCAACATTCATCCCTGTGTGATTTTAAAAGAAAAAAAAGTCTCAAATTCTCAATTTAGATGATGTGTGAAGTACAGATCAATGGCTGATATCTGCATTGCATTCAACACAGTAAACAATATTTTTATAACCACAACATTTGAATTTCTCAAAGGCATATGATCTAACGTATGGGTATTGTATATTAGTTTGCTAATAAGAACACAAATTTAAACATTGGAATGACCATTTATTACTAACTAAATGGACATGACATAAAAAAAGGTTTGCACAGTCAGTATCAGTAAAACATTTATTTAGATTTTTATGTTTTTATTCAGTTTGCTTGGTAGGATTGCAGAAAAAACACCAGCCTGATTGTGTTGAGACTTGGTGGAAGGCTGTTGCATGGACCAAGAAGGAACCCATTAAATGTAGTCAATAATTTGTAATGCAGATACAAAAGTCATGTTTTTTTGTTTTTTTTTTGGTTTTTTGCTAATATTGCAAGATAGGGCATCTCCCCCTCATGGAATAGAAGAAATCCAGTAGATAAGAATGATAAGATTAGCACCTTTCAAGAGCAGATTGACACAAGGGGCTTCATTGACACAAGGGGCTTCACAGCCACAATTACAGAAAAACAAAAATACATAAAGCAAACAGCTGAACAGCCAGCAAGCTAGGTCCAATGCATAGCACTATAAAAGATCAAACTCATTTATCAAAAGCAAGTTAAAATAACAGAATTTAGCTGATTTTTAAATGTATCAACTGTGTCCACATTATGGAAGTTGAATGGCAGAGCGTTTCAGAGTGTAGGAGCTACTTCTTCAAAAGCAGTCTCATTTTTTTTTTCTTTAGCCTGTCAACAGTCAGCAAATGTCCCACTTGTCTTTCAGGGCATTAACAGCTCTTACATGTAGGCAGGTGCTTCACCATGCAGGGCTCTAAATGTTATGACTAGGATCTTGAAGTGAGTTCTGAATTTTTATGGCAGCCAGTGTAAAGATATCAAAGTTTGATGTTACATTACATGAGATTGTTTAGAGGCCTTTTTAGTTGTGTGGCAGCAACATTTTGCAGTATTGCAGTCAAGTCACCAATTTTCAAGTCCAGGTCACTCTCAGGTCCCAAGTGTTTAATTTTGAGTCCAAATCCGAGCCACCTATGAAGAATCCAAGTCAAGTCATTGTTACCTGAGTCTGAGTCCAGATTCCTAATACCTCACTGTACGAGTCGGTTAAAGAATTAATCTCCACAAATATATGACACCACATTACTAACCTCTTGAGACCAAAGAATAGTGCGTGTGTAACATCAACTCTGTAATGCATCAAGTTATATGCATCATTTTTGAAAACAACCTGAGCTATCAGAATGTCTTTGTTGAACTGTCACATTCATGTGACATCATGCAATCATCATAATCATGACATCATGTGATCACATGTAATTAAATGACAATGAACACACAAAAAAAATCAAATTGAATCTCACTGAAATTTTTGCAAATCACCCAGAGAATTATTTATTAACATTTATGGCATCATTCTCACAAAGACTAAAACACCACTGCTGGTTTCCCCACACACAGAATTGTCTAATTAGTTTGCATTTTGTACATCATTTGATTTGTAATTTTTTACATCTCAGATCATCTGACCCATCCAAATCTATTGTACATGCTAATATTAAAGCCAATTCTGCACTCTCATTGTTAGTCAGATGTAAACAAATCTCTGATTGGTCAAAAGGCTCTCTCACAGCACTATGGGTAAACAAGGATGTCTGGCTCTCATCTAACTAGCAACCGTTTACCGTCGATAAGTGGATAAAAAATTCATTGAAGACATTCAGTATCAAATCTGTGATCGTGGATTTAATGTTCATAGTCCTCCAATGAATGTTGTTTTGTCCAATTTGTAAACTACTTATGGAGGTTTTGTTAAGGTGAAAAGTGAGTTGCAGTCATCAAGTCATGAGGAAATAAATGCATGAATAATTACTTCCAACTGGGGTTTTGTGATAATGAGTTTGGCAAGGTTTCTCAGCTGAAAAAAAAAAGAACTAAACTGTTAAAATGTTGGTCTAGAGTGATAGTGTGAAAACACCCAAATTGCAGAGAGTAGAAACTGTGGACGATGAAGGGTCAACACATTCCATCATCCTTGGAACAAATCATGAGAGGAAAAGATAAGAATTTTAGTCTGATGACAGTAAAGGTAATAAAATAAGATGACTGCATATCACAATCCGAATTGACTGTTAGCAGTATTTCTCTGAATTAGCCTACACATGTAGTTGCATTAATTTAATACAGAAAGTCATGAAGTAGAACTGCACTCAGAACAGTGCTTGTCTCCACCAAGTCCCAACAGTCCCCTTTATATCCACTCAAAGAGTCCAGTCTCCTAAATACACCTGTTTTTTTAATCAGGATCCATGCATTATTACCTGATAAATAAATTGATTAAAATATTTTAAAACATTCTAGATCCACAACAAAAGTTAATAGTTTATACTCTGGGCCAAGACCAATCTTTTATAGAAATCTGTCCAACAGTTTATGTGTCATTCAGCACACCGATCAACCAACAAATAGGTAAAAACATAACCTCTGTGGTGTGTGTAGTAAAAATAGTATAGTAGTATTCCCAATAACTGCAAACCTATGCAGTTGACTGGAAAGATAGTAGCTATTTTTTGTCTTACGTTTGATTAGTTCCAAGTGGTGTAATAGTTCATTTGACATTTCTATTCAGAAACTATTTATTGTTATTTAAGTTCTTTGACTTCCACTTCTCTGCCTGTTAAGCAAAGCAACAAATACTGACCTTATTAGTACTCTGAACTTAGTGTCATTTATTTTTAAGCTGTATGGTTTTGGGTCAATTGTTGCAGCTTCACAAGTGGGAACTACTGGAGCGACACCCAATCCTCCTTCTTGCCAGGAGAACAACAAAGGGCTTTTTGGCAGAGTGCTTCTGTCCATGGCAAATGGACACAGACGATGACAACGATGCCCTTCTCACCATAAAGAGGATTTATGAATGTCTTCTGAATGGTAGTGTCAACAAATGTGCATGGAAATTTTTCACCCATTTCTAACATTTATGTCTCAAATACCTACTCATGAGTAAATATGAACAGTGTTGCTTAGGAAGAACATGGAGGTAGTTATTAATCAATCTATGCATCCTCACAGTATAATATTTATTCTTGACTTTTTTCTGTAGTGGTAATATCACTTTCACTGGTGCAGTCAGAAAATAGCAAATTAATACTTATATTTCAGTTCAATAACAGCATCTCTTTTAAGAAACACATGTTGGCTGATATGAAATTTTCATGTCACAATAACCCGGTCCATAATTGCAAATATTATCCTGATGATTATCAACATGTTAGGAAAACTTATTGGGAAACATATATTTTATTGTGTCAAAAATAGAGCACACTTTGTTTTTGTTTAAAAACAATACATTCATATTTTTGTTTAAAAACAATACATTATGATAAGTAAATGAATCATCTTAAATTATAAGGTTTTCCTGCACAAATGAAGAATCTACAAATGATTGTAACATCATCTACCTATCTATTTAGTTTGCAATATATATTTTTTATACAAGCCTGGTTAAGTTGTTTATGTGCAAATACAATGTGCAAACACATCCTTCAAGCATGGTGACAAAGTAATTTCTTAATGAGTCAGGAAACCAATTGTACAGTAGAACTGTACGTCAGTGAGCCAGGCTTGTTTCTATAGTCACTCTTGTGAGAATATTTGGGATTACCTTGATTCACACTCATCTCAATAATAATTTCAACACAATTGACTTATTATTTATTTATTTAATTGATTTATGATCAACGATATATTTAATGGCCCATCTCTAGACAATTCTAAATTGTCATGCTATTCTTATCTAACATTGTTAAGACTAATTTTACGGGTTCTTGTCAGTGTTTAATACAGTGCACAAAAGTCCTACTTGAGTCAAAGTAAAGATATGTTGCAATATTAATTTGTTAAAAGTTAAAGTCACCTAAATAAATAATACTTCAGTAAAAGTCTTAAGGTGTCTGATAGTAACTGTACTTAAATATTAAAACTAAATTTCTAGCAAAAATGTACTAATATGTCTTTAATTACAATAAGTAAGTAAATTACACATATATTTACATAAATGTATACACTCTAAACTATTGTTAAATCGATTATCAACCTGGCTGATCTCTCAAGTACAATATTTGCCTCCAAAATGTAGTAGAGTGGAAGCATAAAGTGGCAGAAAATGGAAGTACCCAACTTAAGCATGTGTACTTTAAATTGTTTTTAAGAACAGTACTTAAGTAAATGTATTTAGCTACATTGCATCACTGTTTCTTGGATACGTGGCAGTTTGTTGCTTCTAAGTAATGTGCTGGCTCTGCATAAACAGCAAACCTGCAGTCACATTCATCGCTGGATTGATCATTCAATCAAACAAGGTCTACTTGTTCCCCACAAAATCACCCCAGTTATTCTAAAATGATGAATAAATGTCCAAATATAGCTATTTATTGTATTTTCAAAAATCCCTAAGTGTGCCATAAATAAATCAACAAAGCAATCCAATGACATTTTTTAATGTAAATTGTGGAGTATACTTATGTCATAGTATCAGGTATTTTGTTGAACAGCTTATACAGATTTTAATATGTGTATTTACCCTCATATTTTTTTCTTCCTAAAAGTGACTGTGGCAGCTGAAACAGCAACCAGGATGGGGGAGACTCCAGCACCACATACTAAGGAACCCTCAGCCCCTGAGACAGACACCTCAGCGACATCATCAATTGATGATGTCCTCCCTGATGATATTACAGGTGACCCAACATCACATTTCACAGCCACAACTCAAGAAAACCCAGACTCTGATACTTTAATCACACTCACACTGACTCCTGTCCCCCCCTCCATTACACCTCCTGGGTCCACCCTGCCTCCTCCCGTGTCTCCCACCCTGCCTCCTCCCGTGTCTCCCACCCTGCCTCCTCCCGTGTCTCCTACCCTGCCTCCTCCCATGTCTTCCATCCTGCCTCTTCCTGACTTGTCCTGCCTGACTGTGTCTGCTATCCTGACTCCTCCTGTGTCCTCTTGTGACCTTTTATATGCAAGCCGATTTGCTTGCATGTGCAAGTTTTTGCACAGTTGCAAGCCAGGGGTCATTGACAATGACATAAAATCGAGCCTGCTTTTAGCTGAATAAATAAAGCCTGCCACATTGGTGTTATAAATTATCAATAAGGTTACAATTCCACAAAGTGACATTTCCCTGTATCACGCTTTTGTGTAGTTATATAGTGGTATGATAAGTTTATAAGTTGATTATATAAAGTGTCACTGTCATCTTTATATAATGACACCCATGTTATTGTTTTGAAGCTATTTGTTCAACCAACAAATAATTATTATCTTGTCGCTCTTTTCAGAGTGTCCTGTTCATCATGGGGCAACCACTTTCTCCTACAAAAAAGTAGTGAGGGAAAGAATCAGGGAGGTTGGTGTCAGAAGCATAAGAAATTAGTGATTGAAATATCATAAACTGGAAGGTGGAAGGTCTTTTCTTTAAAAGGAGGGTTTCAGGTAGTTTATCAGACTGCACAAACAAGAATGACATGGCAACACTTAGAAGCCTACTATTGTAAATATGCCTGTAAACACATGACTCAACGTATAGAATATTTTTCAGATATTTAGAATTTAACGTAAAGGTCATTATGGGTTGCTTCATGTTGGAATTTTCAGCCTCTCGTGTGTGTTTTTTTTGGTGCTGCATAAATTAGGTTTTGATTGCAAAGTTGATTAATGACCATATAATTAAAAGTACTATGCCAAAAAATTGTATTACCAAAAGATCCACCTTATGGCATTGACATTAATGGAATGGAATGATAGCATAGCATGAGTTAATAAACTTTTTATGGTAACATTAATGCAGTAACTTTATTGTTATTAAGTACATTTAATTTAGGACTGTACTTGGACTTAAATTGAGAATTTCCATTTTCTGTTAACACCTCCACTCCAGTACACACATATTGTACTTTTACCCCTTTAGAATTTACTTGATAACTTTAGTGACTACTTCATTTACAGATTATAGGCTGCATCACAACCAAGGTTGTGTATTTTACAAATATTTTATTTCATTAGTTATTGGAGGAAAATCCACTGAATTCCAGTAATCAGAAAAATACTGAATATCGGATCTAATAATCAGCCAGGGTGAGAATTGATTTACCCACAGTATACAGAGTATACATACAGGCAAATATATGCACATTTACTTACACTACTGCTTTTGTTACTTAAGTACAGTTAACATTGGATACTTTCTGACTCAAGTATTATTTAATTAATTATTACTACTTTCTTTTTCTCATTTTCTCATTTTTTTCTCATTTTTATTCAAGTATGGCTTTATACTACACTACATAATTGTTTGATTTCACTTGGATTAATGGATGCACTTGCAGCTAAGCAATACATCAATCTACTTATATTGCAATGTGTTGAAAGATGGAAATTTTTATTTTATTATGTATCTGTCTGTCTTTACTAAGGGCCGTGTGGAGGTTTTGGTGCAGTGGCTTCCCTGCACAGTATGTTTTTTGATGCTTATGGTTAATGGTTGGCCTGGGGTAACTGAATTTACAAAATATAAAATTTGTTTTCATCTCAAACACAAATTACATCAATGAAAGCATGGCCAGATTGTCAAGCAAGTAACACAGTGGAAAAAAAAATGTTTGAGAAGCATAGTGTAATGGATTCTAAATGATTCAACAAAACGAAAACAAGAAATGAGTACAGCCCTGTTCAGTATGACTGATATGTAAAATTAGTTAAAGTTGAATCATCTTACATGGCTGTTGGTATCATTAGGGTGAAGTATAGGATCATAAATTTGATCTTTGTAATGCAAAACATTCTTGATTTCCATATTCTACTGAAATGCTGTGATGCAAAATTGTTTGAAGATTGGCAAAGTTCCTTGTAATTGCATGAAGTTAATGCAGCATTGATTAAAATGAACACATTCAGAAAGAGGTGTATAAAACCGGATTAAACTATAGCCTGATAGAAGATATTTTCATTATTATTAATAACTATTAATAACTTATTATTAGTCTAGCCATAACTTATTATTAGTCTAGCCATAATGGTCACCTCAATAAGCTGTTAGTTAATTTCAAGTTGAATATTTAAGTGGATGTGAATAGTTGTGTCCAATTTCCAATTTAATTTAGAAATGAGTCAATTGTCAAATTTAATGAGAATACTCTATGCACCACTCTGCAAGATTTCTAAATTTCTCCCAGTTTGAACTGTCATTGTTGTTTATACTACACCCAGTATGGTAGTGGCACCTGCATACTTCACAGCTGGTTGTTGTCTGGGAGTGCAGTGTGAGGGGGCTGAGCACATAGCCCTGGGGGTTCCCAATGTTGAGCACTTATATAGAGGAGGTGTGACTGCCAGTCTGAAATGTTTGGGGTCTGTTTGTAAGGACATCTAATATTCAGTTGATGAGTGTAGTACTCAAGCCCAGATTGTTAAATTCCAGGTCAGTTTCATGGGACGGTTTGTTTCTTGTGCACAGCTGAAGTTAGCAAACAGCTTTCTTTTGCAGCTTTTCTTACCAGGGATGTTGTCTTAAATATCCAGGGTAACAGATTCATTGGTGGCTGTCTTGAAGCAGTTGGATCACTCCCCACTAGCTCATCTGATAGATTAACACCAGATGTGCGAGTCTTTGTCCTCAATGCAGCAGCCTGGGTTGACTCCAACCTACAGTAGCAGTGATCAGTTTTTAGTAGTTGTGGTGAAGGTATTATTTGTTAAAGCTGTCCAGAAATCAGAGTTCAGAGCTAGTTTCTCCATTTTGAGTCTTAGCTCATCCTGTGTATCCTATTAAGTAGTGTATGTTTTGTCACAGAAACTTTCCGTGGCATAACATCCTGCGACACACACTATCAAAGTATCTCCTTAAATTGCTTGCCCTGTACTACATTGACCGATGATGTTTAAATTCAAATTTCCAGCTAAAATCTAAGCAAACTGTGCATCCTTTTTATACAAATCCAATCAGATAAAATTTACCATGATCAGTTGATAATGCCATTTTTGATTAGACCATGAACTTAATAGACTTAAATAATATAATTTCAAATCTTGTTTGGTTTTCATTTTAGGGTAATTTTTGGTTGCCGTTTTAATACAGAACCAGATCAATGAAAGCCTTCTTATATGTGCGTATTATCAGGAGAAAAAAGATGCAAATGCAGGCATACTTGACTCCATGTCTTTTTACAAATACAGTATCAACATAGTACTCCATACATATTCAACTGTTCAGTACAATATGATAGTAACACATTTTGCTGTGTTTCTTGCAGTGGAGCAAGATGGAAGAACTCCTGGGAGCCAAAAGAAAACATCAAAATATAAAGAAAGCTGACAAATTGTCCGTTGTACATGTTTTATTTGTTGATTGTTGGTTTGTTATTATATTACGATGTGAATGTTTGTTTGTAACCTGAGTTCTATGTAAATGTTTAAATTGTTTCATTTTTAAGTACTATGTGTTTATATTAAACAAATGACTAAACATTTTCTTTTGTTTATAGTTTTGCAAAGAAGTGATTAGTTATGCCAAAAGAGAAATCAATGGACACTTATGTACTTAGTTCCTTTTTGTAGTTTGTTTTGTTTTGTTTTTTGGGAAAGGGGGTAGGGTTTACTTGTGTATATAGTTATATATGTTATATATTATAAGTTTGTAAAGTTAATTATCTGAGTGGACAGATATTAAAATGGAAGGTCTGAAAATAAAATACACCTGTTGTTGGCTGTGTTCCTTCATTAAGATTTGTGATTGTTTGCAATTTGTCAATTATGATCCTCAATATGTGTCCTTTAACTGGAAGTGCATTGGTAATATTTTACCTTCAAGCAAAGGTAGAGAAACTTGTTTCAGCATTGAGATACTATGACATACTGAAGGGGTTTGAGCTACTGTGAAAGGCACACCAATACTGACAATAAGCCTGTTAAAGCCATTTTTTGTTGTGTGTTGTCCTTGGTTGCCCCAGTAGGTGGCGCATGTAGACAATGGCTCATGTAATCTATAAGAAGAAGAAGAGTTAATTGTTTGACAGGTGCTGCTGACTGGAAGAGGCACACAGTTTTTCGACCGCCGGTAGTGGCCTAACTTTGAGCCGTTTGTGTTTATTTTGCATACAAGTTATGAAAGATAAGTGTGTGTAGATTAATCAAGGGTATTGTTAATGGGATTGGTGACCGTAAAATAAATACGTCTTGAACACGAATGGACATTGGATTCTTTGGAAATGCCACCGACGACGCGTCAACTACAAGTTCCCGGTAGCAGCCTCCTAGTGGCTTAGGTTTTTTTTGTTTTCGTAGAAAAATCAAGTCACTACATTAAGTCGAAAAACTTCGCTTCAGTTGGTTTACCATGGCATTGAGGCCATCGTCCCATGGAGGAGGATGCAACGCTGGATTACTGCCTTGTCTGATTGCCCGAAAGACGCTTGGAAACTCACGGCGCTCACGATGATCAGCTGATTCATTCATCAGGACATCACGGCACCCACCGCTTTGAAAGGTATGAGTAGCGCTACAAATTTTATGGCCATATGAAAAATGGTGTGCACAAAACGTTGCGAGCGTAAACCCAATGCATTGGTCGCTAAAGAACATTGAAGATCGGCGCAATAAAACTGAACATTTTCTCACTCTGTCATATCGGATGTGCGCTTCGCGTGAAAATTGGCAATGAACGAGGACATTATAGACGGTAAATCAGACGTGGCTGATGCCGCAAAGGCGGCCGCTGCCGCACCTGTTGAAGTTGGACAATCTGTAAAAAGTAAACGGCCTGTTAAATTAACACACAAAGCTCTTGCTGAAAAGGTTGAAAGGCTACAAAATATAAGAAAAGATAAATTAAGTAAGGTTAAAACTCTAAGAAAGCTAATTCAGGAGCTTATGCAGAGTGGCAATGCAAAAGAGGTAAAATGCACATTGGAAAAAATTGTCTGTTTGTGTGGGGAAACAAGAAATGCTCATGAATCTTTGGTGTGTTTAATGCTTACTGAAGAAAGTGAAAAACAAGACACTTTGTGTGCCGCAAAAATGCTTGTTGAGAATGATTTCATTGCTAATGTTGAAAACTGGTTGACAAATAATGACAACGATGAAAATGATGTTCACCCTGATGATAGTATATCAAATGTTGCCAGTAGACATTCTCACAGAAAAAGTACATGCAGTGGTAAAAGCAGTAACAAAAGTGGTAAAAGCAGTAACAAAAGTGGTAAAACGACAGCTTCAGCCCACATTAAAGCAGAGGCCGAAAAGGCTGCACTTCTTGCTCGAGCTGCAGCTTTAAAGGAAAAACATGCTCTGGAGGCACAAGAGGAAGAGCTGAGAAGAAAAAGGGAGCAGCTTGAGACTGATGCTGAAATAGCTGCATCTACAACAAAACTAGCAGTTTTTCAAGCTGCCTCTGAATGTTCAGGTGGCTCACAAGCATCTTCAGATGGAATGAATTCCTACTTGCAAAAAGATGAGGAACAAAAAAGTTTCAAAGGACTCAATCCTGCAGCAAACTCATTTAAACCCCCGACATGGAGTGCAATGCCACAAAGTAACTTCTCGGCACCTCATACGGATTCAAGTAAAGGGAATCCACACTCTGAGGACAAAGGGCTTCAAACACCTGGATCAGCACAGTATAGAGACATGCAACAACCAATCCTCTCTACTGCAATAATCAGTGCGCAGTCTGCATCAGTGGATCAACAACATTTATATGGCATACCAGCACAAGGAGACTTATGCACCGTAAAGCACCGACAGAATGAAATAACAGCAGCTTTGTTTCAACAACAACGCTTAATGTCCCTACCTTCTCGAGATATCCCAGTATTTGATGGGGATCCTCTTCAATATATAAACTTCATCAGAGCTTTTGAGCACAGCATGGAATCAAAGGCAAACAAAACAGACTGCCTCTATTTTTTGGAGCAGTTTACAAGAGGTCAGCCTAGAGAATTGGTTAGGAGTTGTCAGCATATGATTCCTGACAGAGGTTATAAACTGGCTAAAGAGCTTCTTCAGGAGCACTTTGGGAATGAGTACAGGATTGCTGCAGCTTATATAGAGAAGGCTCTGGCCTGGCCTGCGATGAGAGCAGAGGATGTGAGAGCCTTTCAAGCCTTTTCTCTTTTTCTGAGAGGTTGTTGTAATGTAATGGAGGAACTTCAATATATGCGAGAGCTGGACAAGCCCACTAACATGAGAGCAATCATGACAAAGTTGCCATTTAAGTACAGAGAAAAATGGAGAACAACAGCACATGAGGTACTGGAGAGGCATAATCGCAGAGCTTGCTTTAACGACCTGGTCTTATTTATTGAACGCCAAGTTAAGATAATATCTGATCCACTCTTTGGGGACATCCAAGACACGGCAAGTGGCACGCCTGCATTAAAGAGTGGTAACCAGTTCAAATCTCACCCCAAGTCCAGCAAGCCAAGAGGTAGCAGCTTTGCCACCACAGTTGCCATTGTCGATGGAGCTAAGGGATCTGGAAGTTCATGCCCAGTCTCACAAAAGCAGGACCCAAAGGAAAACTTTAAGGTTGCATGTGTCTGCTGCTCCCAGTTTCATAAACTGGAAGAGTGTCCAAAGCTGAAAGGGAAGAAGCATCGGGACAAAATTGATTTCCTAAAGGAAAAGGGGATGTGCTTTGGCTGCCTACGTAGTGGACACAGAAGCAAGGATTGTGACAGGCGCTTAACTTGCAAAGATTGCGGCCAGAATCATCCCACCATGCTTCATATCACTGGAAGATCAGGAGCCAGCACAGGAAGTGAGCACTCTAAGGAAACGGTACATGCTAAATCACCTGCTTCAGAAACTTGTGGACATACAGGGGCTGGAGAGAAGGATAGTATTTTGTCCATCTTGCCAATTCAGGTTAAATCCATCACAGGAAGCAAGGTAATACAAACCTATGCATTCCTCGATCCTGGCAGTATGGCTACCTTCTGCTCAGAACACCTTATGCAAAGACTAAACGTTACTGGTAGAAAAACCAGTTTCCTCTTACGCACTATGGGACAGGAAAAAGTTGTCTCTACTAGCACCCTGAATGGTTTGGAGGTGGCTGGCCTTGGCAGCAATGACTTCTACAGTCTCCCAGAAGTCCTCACACAAAATAAAATGCCTGTGACCACTAGCAACATTGTCACACAAGAAGAACTGCAAAAATGGCCATACCTCTCTGATGTGCAGATTCCCTTCATTGACGCTAATGTTGACCTGTTGATTGGTATCAATGCCCCCAAGGTATTGGAACCCTGGGAGGTTGTTAACAGCCAAGGGGATGGCCCATATGCAGTACGAACTGTACTTGGCTGGGTGGTTAATGGTCCTTTTCAAGTAGGGGAGAGTAACAGGCCTAAAATGAGGTTCACAGTGGCTACTGTTAATAGGATCGCTGTCTGCAAGCTGGAGGAAATGCTGAGCAACCAGTACAATCACGACTTCAACGAAAGAAGTTCAGAGGAAGCAGGACTGTCAAGGGAGGACATCAAGTTCTTAAAGATTGTGGATGAGTCAGCACAGCTTCAGGATGGACGTTATAGCTTGAAAATGCCCTTCAGAAAGGACCAACTCACTCTTCCCAATAATCGCTCTATGGTTAAGCAGAGGTTGCTTGGATTCAAGGGCAAGTTCAGAAAGGATGAACTTTTTCACAAAGAATACACCAGCTTCCTCACTGATGTTTTTATGAAAGGCTATGCAGAAAAAGTGCCTCAACATCAACTGGAGGGTGAAAATGGTAAGCTCTGGTATATCCCTCACCACAGTGTACGTCATCCCAAAAAGGGTACATTGCGTGCTGTGTTTGACTGCTCAGCTGAGTTCAAGGGAACCTCACTTAACAGTCAGCTCCTACAAGGCCCAAACCTCACCAGTTCATTGTTTGGAGTCCTACCAGGTTCAGACAGGAGCCAGTGGCATTAATGGGAGACATTCAATCTATGTTTTACCAGGTTAGAGTGGCTGAAGAGGATAAAGATTTTCTTCGTTTCTTGTGGTGGCCTGAGGGCAATGTGAGCCAAGAGCCAGAGGAGTATTGAATGGCAGTTCATTTGTTTGGAGCTGTCTCCTCCCCAAGTTGTGCTTGTTATGCACTCAGAAAGACGGCAGAGGACAATCATGCTCACTTCTCACCGGAAGTTGTGGAAACAGTCAGAAGAAACTTTTACGTCGATGACTGTTTAAAGAGCCTGCCTTCGGAAAGAGAGGCAGTCGCCATGGTTCAAGCTCTCACTAGAATCTGTCAAAAGGGAGGCTTTATGCTGACAAAGTAGATCAGTAATAGCCGGGCAGTATTGCAAACAATTGAAGAGGAGCACAAAGCTAAGGATTGGAGAGAATTGGACCTTGATAGAGACGAGCTTCCAGTCGAAAGAGCTCTTGGGCTACAATGGTGTGTGGAGTCAGACACGTTTAAATTCAAAATGGTGATGAAAGAGCAACCACAGAGCAGGCGAGGAATGTTGTCCATAATTAGTTCCGTTTATGATCCCCTGGGGTTTCTTGCGCCAATAACGCTGCCAGCTAAAGTCATGCTGCAGGAGCTCTGTTGGAGACGTTGTGGATGGGACAACAACATACCTGCAGACATTGGCCATCGATGGATTAGATGGCTGGAAGATCTGAAAAAGTTGGCATTGTTTAAAGTGGAGAGATGCATTAAGCCCAAAGACTTTGGACAGCCCATCAGGGCGCAGCTGCATAACTTTTCAGATGCTAACCAAGATGGATTTGGCATGGTCACCTCAGGATTGAAAATAGTAAAAACAGGGTCCATGTTTCTTTCTTACTTGGTAAAGCAAGAGTCACTCCTCTAAAACAGATAACCATTCCTCATCTGGAGCTTACAGCTGCTGTCCTGGCTGTACGTGTAGATCAGGCATTGAGAACAGAGTTGGAGCTGCCACTGGATCAGTCAACTTTCTGGACAGATAGTACTGCAGTGCTCAAATACATAAAAAATGAGGACAAGCGTTTCCACACATTCGTGGCTAATAGGGTTTCAACTATCAGAGATGCAATTTACATCTCTCAGTGGAGGTATATTAATACCATAGATAACCCTGCAGACTTTGCCTCAAGAGGTATGAAAGTGGGAGACCTGCTGAATGGTAGTAGCTGGATTGAGGGCCCAAAGTTTCTCTTTGACCCAGAAAGGGATTGGCCTTCAGACATCACAGAGGCCACAATTTCAGATGACGATATAGAGGTCAAAAGGGATGCTATAGTAAACACAATCTTTACTCAGGACTCTCCTAATGCCACAGATCACTTAATATCTTACTTTTCAGACTGGAGGAGACTGAAAGTGGCGGTTGCATGGTTTCTTAAATGGAAAAGGATTCTTCTGCAGTTGAAACAAAGAAGACAGGAATTACATGCTGCAGATGGATCATCCATTAATGAGTCGCTGGAGATGGAGAGGGCAAAAAGAGCCATAGGACGTCAGATGTTGTCAGCTGAAGATCTCTGGGATGCTGAGATGTCCATCATTCGCTACAGTCAACAAAAGAGGTTCAAAGAAGAATTTGTTGCCCTTGCAGCTGGAAAATCTGAGTCAAGAGACAGCTCTATTTACAAACTGGATCCACGTTTGGAGGATGGATGTTTCAGAGTAGGAGGATAGTTGAGTAAGGCAGCCTTGCCAGAAGAAAGCAAGCATCCACTAATCTTGTCAAAAGATCAACACATTTCCACACTCATATTGAGGCACATTCACCAACAAGTGGGGCACAGTGGAAGAAATCACACGCTGTCAAAACTGCACAATAATTTTTGGATAACGAATTCCAATTCGGCTGTGAGGAAAATCATATCAGAGTGCTGCTTTTGCAGGTGGTATAAGGGAAGGGTAGGTGAACAACAAATGGCAGACTTACCCAAGGAGAGGCTTCTTCCTCATCTCCCGCCCTTTACAAATGTTGGAGTAGATTATTTCGGGCCTTTGGAAGTAAAGAGCGGTCGAAGTCTCTGTAAGTGTTATGGTGTCATCTTTACCTGTCTTGCAAGTCGAGCCGTTCACTTGGAAGTAGCCCCATCCTTGGACACAGATGCCTGTATTAACGCTTTACGAAGGTTTATCAGTCGAAGAGGACAAGTGTCCAGTATTCGTTCAGACAATGGAACGAACTTCGTGGGAGCAGAAAAAGAGATAAGGGAGGCACTAGCATCGCTAAATCACAAGCAGATACAAGGAGTTCTACTACAAGATGGCCTCCAGTGGAGCTTTAACACACCCGCAGCATCTCATCACGGTGGTATCTGGGAACGAGTCATTCGCATGGTGAGGAGAGTTCTTACTTCTGTGTTACACTTGCAAACCCTGGACGATGATGGACTTTGTACAGTTTTGTGTGAGGTCGAATCTATCTTGAATGGTCGCCCCCTCACCAAGCTCTCAGACGACCCCAACGACCTTGAGCCCCTTACTCCTAATCACATACTCCTGTTGAAAGGTAAACCAGTCATGTCACCTGGACTGTTTAACAAGGATGATTTATATGTGAAGAGGAGATGGCGACAAGTCCAGTACATCGCAGATTTGTTTTGGAAAAGATGGGTGCAGGAGTACCTCCCCTGCTTCAAGAACGCCAGAAATGGAATCACAAAAGAAGGAATTTTATTCCTGGAGACATCGTCGTTGTGATGGATTCTTCTGCTCCACGTGGATCTTGGCTTCTGGGCAGAGTTTTGGATATTTTCCATGATAAAAAAGGGTTAGTGCGCTCTGTGCGTCTCCAGACAAAGACAAACAAGCAAGCAGTTAGTGTATATCAATGTGTACAAATGTTTGGGTTTGTTTTGTTCACTTTGTATGTATGCACGTCACTTAAAATATGGCTCCATTGGTTAAAAATTTAAGGTAATTGTAATGTTAGTCACCATTCAATTAGGGGCCGGTGTGTTAGAGCCATTTTTTGTTGTGTGTTGTCCTTGGTTGCCCCAGTAGGTGGCGCATGTAGACAATGGGTCACATAATCTATAAGAAGAAGAAGAGTTAATTGTTGACAGGTGCTACTGACTGGAAGAGGCACACAGTTTTTCGACCGCCGTTTGTGGCCTAACTTTGAGCCGTTTGTGTTTATTTTGCATACAAGTTATGAAAGATAAGTGTGTGTAGATTAATCAAGGGTATTGTTAATGGGATTGGTGACCATAAAATAAATACGTCTTGAACACGAATGGACATTGGAATCTTTGGAAATGCCACCAACGACGCGTCAACTACAAGTTCTCGGTAGCAGCCTCCTAGTGGCTTAGGTTTTTTTTGTTTTCGTAGAAAAATCAAGTCACTACAAAGCCATTAAACAAGAATTCGGGTTACACTTGAGTAAAGCTTTATGTGAAAAATGTGTGGTGTGACATCTGTTAACACATCTTTATTTTTTATCTGAACCATGCACCTTAGCAGCATCATGACAGTATCTCTCACAATTGTGATGCCATTATCTTTCCGCATACAAACATTTTAACACCTGGCCAAATTACTCATATGTGTTATTTCCTGCTAAAAATTGTGCCTTCAGTGCCAGAAACACACACACACACACACACACACACACACACACACACACACACACACACACACACACTGAAAACATTACCAGCTGATGCTGCAGTGACTGAAATCAAGTCACATTTATGTAGTGTAGGTACAGTGACTGGATATTGGATAAATCAGAATACAAATATAGTATTTCATTGTGTCCAAAGTGTCCAGAATTATTAGAATGGTTATTTATTACAGTAGCACAATTACATCAATGAATATTGAAATCATTTTAACCCCCCCCCCCAAAAAAAAAAACAAAAACTGAGGACCATTCATTTTATCTGTTGAGCCACCAAAGGGCTGTCTGAATATAAGCCTGGACTAAGGATGTGTCTGAGGACGTGAAAATTAATACTCTGCTGTAGGATTAAACTTAATATATCGTTGGAAAGGTCTCGACCTGCTGAGTAAAAATATGTTGGTTTGAAGGTTGTAGGTGGTTCCTGTCAGAAAAGATTGACCTTTGACCCGTGGAATTTAGGGATTTTGGGCAGGTCGCCATTCCTTAACGAAAGGTGATACAGACATGGGGCCAACTGTTATAGATAGCTTTTGATTTGGGCTGCATGACTATACATATACTAATAATGCCACCTAATAGTTGCACTGTAGAATGTGGCAAAAATATATTTTAACCCATTTTTCAATGTGATATTTAAAATGTAATCACATGAATGTATTCCCCATCCCTTAAAATCCCTCAGTGTACTATCCTAGAATTTCCAATTTGCAATTATAGGGAAAAAAAGTCAATTTTGTGAATAAAACTACAATTCCCTGGAGCTGCGCTATTGATATTGCCATATTTGTAGTTTTTCTGGTTAAAAAACTTGTTGAAAATTAGGGTTAGGATTAGATATATCTAATGAATAAATCAAACGTGTAGTATAGCCGAACTGCTAACTATACTGAAGTTAGATGAAGTATGACAAAAAATTGTGAAGATGTCTGTGTATTTAAGAGATTTTTGGATCTGCGGTAGTTTTAAACAGACACGTATGGAGTTCTTCCTGTTTGCAATCAGGGTTGCAAATTAGGGCTCAGTTTGGATAATCCAATGAATAAATAAAAAAAATTATTAAAGCCGAATTTTCCATTACATTAAATGTATGTAAGCTATGCCAACCAAAAGAAAAATGGGGCTTAATTTCTTGTATTTTAATAGTTTCCTGAAGATGCATGATAAAAAATAGCGGCATTGTTCTACTTCTGGTTTACAGATGAGGCTGATAAATAGTGTCATTTAAGACTTATTTATGTGGTGTTTCTAAAATCTAGTGTACCCGAACTGTTAATTTCACTTAATTAATGCGATCAACATGAAATAAAGTAAATGAAGTTGGTTAATTTTCGATATTTTTAGAGCTGCATCATGCGGCTTTATATTATACGAATCCCAGACGAACGTCTGTTTATCAAAATGGGGTCGTTAAAAGATGTTTCTGCCCAATAAATCCAATAATAATTGCAGCCGAAACATGCATTACAAGTATGTATAGTAATTGTTTTGATTGTTGTATGTTTAACTTTATGCATTTGTGTGCTTAGGCTACATGAGTTTGATTTCACATTAATGCAGAGTGGCGAGTGCATGAAATGGAATGCAGCCTATCCACGGCACAGCCCATACAATGTACCGAATGAGTCCTGAAAGTCTGTCTTGTCTATCTCAGTACAAAAATAAAAATAAAAATCATGTTAACCTTGTTGAATGAACCCCACCCTCCCTTATGAAAGCAAAACAAATACATTTGCTGAAACCCCATACACCTGGTGGAATACCTTATTGAAGTAATTATTAATTAATCAATGAATTGGAATTAAATACTGACAGCATTACATCAGTGGAGGTTTTTTTTCCCATAATACACCAGACACAGCAGCCTTGAGTTAGCAATCTTTTTAATATCAAGAGTAGTTATTGACATATCAAGTGCTGAACCTGTATATCTGCCCTTCAGATGTAGTGATGTAGAATGTAAGTATTTCAGAAAGATATCTACTTTATACTTCACATGTTAAGTCTATTTTGTATTTTATGTGCCCTTACTCAGTGTCCCACTCACAGTATATGATGACAGCCAGTCAGCACTAGATAATCACAATCTGCAAAGTAACTATTATTTTCACACATAAATGTAATCAAGTATAAGCATTGAGGAGCAGAAATAAAACACTCACGTACCTCAAAATTGTAAGTACAGTACAGTACAGTACTCGAATAAACTGAAGTTGGTGATAAGCCAGCACTGGTTTTACTCAACTTTGATGATAACATTTTACTTTCCCTGCAAACTACAACTCTTCATCTGAAACCTCAGGAGTACTGTCCTCCTGCTCACTTTCCTCTTCACAATCCTCCATGTCTTCCTCAAAGATGACAGAGGGGTGTGTGTCAACATGGGCATAGGAGCAGGTGACTGTGCTTAGTTTTTGCTGCAGAATGTGCCTTTTGTATAAAAGACAGCAGTACAGTCCATGGTATCCCTCCTCCGACAGCTCTCCCAGCAATGCTACAGTAAAGAATGAATAAAGATTAGACTGTCTAATAGGCAGCTTTTCATGACCATTTTAGTTTTTCACATGTAAAAGGATTTTAACTGTCTAAGTCTGAGTTTGTAAATGTTTGCAGAAAAAGAACACATTTGTGGATTTGAGAAAAAAAATGCAATCATTACAGAACACATCCACTGTCATGCTTCATGGGACCACTTTACTGTATAGTTGGCTTTTGTCAAAAGGAATTGCTCCTTTTTACAAAAAGTGTTCAGGGATACATACTGTGGTTCTGGATGTCGTCTTTAGTCTGACGAAGGAGGCTGTCCATGTTGTCCAATGCCTTTCTCAAATATTGACAATGTTGGGTCATTTCCTTGACGATGATTATTTTCTCCTCTTCCAAACGCCTGACCAGCATGACTTGGTCAAACACTCGCCTCTTCAAGCGAAGACTCACCACTTTGGAAAAAAAAAAAAGAGATGTGGCAAAATTAAAACAATGAAACATGTTCATCTATATGTCTAGCACAATGTTGTTCACTGAGTGGCTCACCAAGCTTGATGCTCTATGCCCTGGTGACTGGCTAAAAGAAAGGTATCTTCAAGACTTAAAATAAAAGGATTACAAGATGGCTGATCAGTCTCTGTGCTGCTGCTGCTCAAAGCAGGTTAGCGTTAGATGTCTACAGCAGGTTGTGACTGTAGCGTGCGCCATCTGACAGCACTGATTTTTAAGCTAAGTGAAATGACAGTGGGTGCAGTAAGTAAGTTATGTAATCATTGTTTGCCCCACTACCATCAAACACTGGGAGCACTGACTATTGCGGTGAGCCTAGTGCGTATATACAGTAATAAAGCCTCCCTTTTTGGGGGTGCAGACACAAGTACTGACCAATCACTGTGCACTTAGGTCACTCAAAGTCCCTCTTGCGTTATATGAGTACCTACTCTGGAGCCAACAGTTCTCCAACAATTAAGAGCTTGTTAGAAAAAGTTCCTGATGTCTGAAAGTGAGAGTGGGAGGACTCAGATTGTTTGGACATGTGTGGAGAATAGATGTTGGGTATGTCAGGAGAAGAAAACTAAGGAGCTGGTAGGCAAGTAAAAAAGACAAAGGCAAAAGAATTTTATGGATGCGGTGAGGGACAACATGCATGTGGCTAGTGTAGTTACAGAGAGAGGCAAAGGGATGGAACAGATGGAAACACACAAGTTGCGTACACCCTGGAGGGGGGCATCCAAAACATTAAAAGCACCTCACTGTGGCATGTACACATTTGTGTCTGTCAGGAGTCATAATAAATGTAATAATGACTTTGAAGGAATTAATAAAGTATTAAATAAATACTTTATTAAATGACAGTGACTCTTGACATGCATGGCCACAGTGAATAATTTCCAGTGAGAAACAGACTGTCGTCACTTGGAGACTATTGTAAAAGGGTAGAACACAGGACTGTTAAAGACCTTCATCACATCAACACGTGAAATCAATATCAGCCAAACTGACGAGTTTATTTGACTACGGCTGTATCTCTATTAGTCTGAAAGTGAATGAGAGAAACAAAATTTATATAATTTGTTCACTTTTCACCAGTAATTGAGATTGAATATTATATTATTAATGAATATTACTTATTAATTATTTATTATAACAACACTGTGAGAATGTTTGCCAGCAATACTTTTGAAAGCATTTTTTTTCCATATTCTTCATTAGAATAAGCAGTGGTTTCCTTGATTTTTGTAAAGAAGTAGAGTCAAATGATGTACAAAATGCCCCACAAAGATGTATGTATTGCGAATGCAATGAAAGCATCCTCAGAGAGACTGCATACTTCTTCCAATGCAATCTTCTCCTCATGGGCAGCAACACTGTTGTAGTGCATTATCCACTCTCTCAGTTTCTTCTTCAGATCACTCAGTCTCCTCCGTTTGCGTTGCCTAGTCTGGTTGCTGTCTATGAGGTTAAAAAGTTTTTGTTTTTGTTTCTTAGGAAAGACAATTAAACAAAAAGTAGTTATGTGACATAATATCAAATACCATTTTGTCGATAGAGATCATGCTTTTTTCTTCGGAGTTAATAGATGATGTCATCAATTTCTCTCTGGAGCTCTTCTTGGCTTCTATGAGCTCCATGTCTCTCTAGAAGAAAACACAAAAACACACAAAATGTACCATTATGTACCATAAATTGTTGCATATTTGTTGTTTTGACTCATGATGGAATAGACACTACATGCTTTTCAATGGATTGCATGCATTGATGTTAACGGCACGATAGAGCACCACAACTGTGGCACAATGTGTATGCATGTCCATTGGGGGAAAAGAAAAGAGCAAAAACCCCTGTTGTGTTCTCAACATGCAATAATATAACATACCAGTAGTATTGTAGTAAATTGCTTTGCTCCACATCTCGTACCCACTGCTCCATGTCTTCTTGAGAAATACTGAGCTCCTGCTTAAGAGTCTCAAGACTGGCTGCCTCCATTTCTGCTCTCTGTGTAGTCTGTTTCGAATGTAGGACAAAAATCCATAATTAAACCCAAAGGTACATGACACATGTTAAAATTGTAAAGTCTGAATAGTTAGATTTTTGTAAGAAGTTATGGGACAAAATTTAGTTACAAAACATTTTTGAATTGACATGAGCACTTTTCCTGCCCACCCTACGGTCATTAAAAGGTGGCTAATGTACTTGACAGTATCAACAAAATAATAAGAACCAAACAATAAATCCAAAATGTCACTCACAGCTTACTTGCCTTCAAGAGTCAGTATGAAGAAAACACCGATTGCATAGTGTAATGGCACCTAAAAGGATGTTTCTCACAAATATTGAGGTCGTTTGAGTCTATTTTCCTGCTTATATACTTTCCCTCTCAGATGGTAGTAAGCATTCTTTCTTCGAGACCATGATAGAACATGACCCATTGACTTATCAACACAACTCGTTAACTGATTTTTTTTTTTTTTTTTAATAGCAGTGAGAGCAGAGAGTTTCAGGCTAAAATTGATATTTCTACAGTTGTTTTTTGCTTTTAGCATGCTGCTAAAGCTGCCTTGCAACACAGCAACCACCATTAACACCAAAAGAAAATGCTAAGGGTAGAAAGTGTATTTGGAAAAAAGAAGAAATTTACTGTCTAACAAAGCAATAAAATTTATCTTTGGAATCTTTGTATTCAAGGGTTGGAAATGTAAAGTTTTCTGATTACTTTTCATTAATCAACATGTGTCTAATGCTGGTATTCTAAACTACAAGAACCAACCAATGTTACAAATGTTTACAGTCTAGACTTACTTTGGCATATCTCTTAACCAAAGTCTTGTCAAGACCCTCCACCTTTCTGTTGTTCCATCCAATGGCAAGCACTGTTATCATATCTGCTCTGCCTGGAAAAAATGGATAGATGCACATTTAAAACAATGCCTTTTTCTTACCATTTCTAAACAGGCAGATGTTTCTGTACCAACCTGACTTGGTCATGTACTTTGTGGTCAGAGCAGCCCTTGAGAGGAAACTATTGACCTGTTCCACCTCCTCGCCAATGGTATTTCCAGCACCATCTTGGCTTCTGCCACCCCACTTAACCTGCTCCACAACATAAACACTAAGATGAACACATTTCACACTGAAATAATAATTTCCAGAACATGCATCCATAATTAATTTTGTTGTCGTTATGAAATCAAGTAAAATCTGAAATGTATAGCAACACAATCAAGCTATTTTCCACATAGCAAGTCCACTACAGCTGATTTTAGTTAAACCTTTAACCTCTTTTCATCAAATATTATTGAATCATAGATAAACAGTATCTAAGGTATATACAACCTTTTGTGGGACTTGCAAGACTTATGTTTTTGTTACTTTTGTAACACTATCTTCACCAAGTTTAACCACAGACAATATTATTTACACACATATATATAATATGATTGCATATAATGTATGTTTTCAGGAATGTGGGCTACTTTTTCCTGTTATACCCATACTTGAAGAACCAAAGGGAATACTAAAAAAAATCACGTGCATGACAGTGTTGGCTTATGTTCCAAACATACATCTTGGTCATAAAAATAATGAACTGGCACACTGTACCTCACATTTGCCAGTGTGAGCTTTAGCATGCATCACTGAGAGAAGAGGCTTCATCTCTGTTTCCTTCTCTGCCATCCGCTGTAAATATGGCCAACACCTGTAAAAGGAAAATTGCTTCGTTTTAGACAACAAATAAAGGTTGATGGTGCCTGAATATCTGCTGAAGATTAAGTGTAAAAGAGATCACATATAACTAGTGCTGTCAAACTGTTAAAAAAATCTTATCAGATTAATCAGTTTTAGTTTGTGATTAATCACAATTAATTGCGTTTTTAAAATACTTGCAAATTTGAATTTGCAAATTCATGCTAATTACTAGTTATTCCAAAAAGTTATTGAGTTACTTTATCATTTACTGCATGTAAAAATGATGACTATAAAAAAAACAACTTTTACGATACTTTTAAGTATTTACTTTAATTGTATTACCTGCATTTTCTTTTACTAGAATTTGCATTTGAACACATCATGATGACTTTTGTTTACCATCGCTTAATGATAATTTTTCTGAGCCGACCATGTCCACATCATAATATAACCTTATGGCACTTCATTTAGTTAGCCAATTACCTCTGATCCTGTGGATTTCGACAAGGATTTCAACATCGGATTTCTATTTTTAACTAATGGGACTTGCTATAATGTCTGAGGTCACTTAAGGAGGCTGCTCTGAGCAGACGACCTGTCCTGTAGCTGCAGCGGCAGCCAGAGGTGATGGAGCTGTTTCATCCAAAGACAGCTGAGGGTAACGTGACTCTACTGGAAATTGAAGTTACTGAACAAACTGAAGGCTGCTGAAGACTGAGTGGACCAAAGCTTTCTGTCTGTCTGATGCTGGCAGTCATTGCAGCACTGTCATGAAAAGTTGGATGACAAGTCTGTATGTCTCTGCACATGTGATTAACTTGTGTTAAAAATAACTATCGCATTAAAGTCTCTGGATTAATTGCGTGCCTTAACGCATTAATGTTGACAGCCCTACATATAACATTTAAATACCTAAAACAGATGATTTAATATCTAGTTGTAGTGTTGTGCCCCCACATTGAATTAAAAAAATGATTTAATGCAGCCTAAAACATCTGTGAAAAATACAGCAATGATTTGGCAATGTAATCATACCTGCAAGCAATGTCCATGCAAAAGAATGTTGCATCTGCAGCTTGAGCCAGCTCCTTCTGCAAGAACATGGGGTAGGCATGGATTTCACCACGGTAGTGATTCAGGCCTTTCAATAAGATGCCATGTCTTCACACAGCTATTTCCAGACCCTCCTCATCCACCCTTGCTCTCGACTTCTGAGAAGCCTCTCTCCCCGCAGTGAATGTGGCCGGGCCACAGCCATCATGACCAGTCCTCTGAAAGTAGATACATTAAGAATACATGTTGCCCTGGGTTAAGCACAATCACCCCCCCCCCCCCCCCCCCCCAAAAAAAAGAACAAGGTTAGTGGGTTAACTAAATCCTTTCACTCACCATGTGGCTTTTAATTTGGTCAACAAAAGCAGAGACTCTGGCATCTTCTGCCATGAACACTCCCTCAAAAAGAGAAGGTTCATCTGTCCTGTTAAATGAGAAGACAACATATTCACACAAACATTATTATTTTGTCACCTAAATTTCAATTGAACAGTTTGTGTATGCTATCAATTATTAATACATGAGTTACATATTTAAGTCTTTGTACATGACTTTTTTAATCAAGGATGCTGTGTCAAGAGTAACAGCCATAAGTACTACTGTTTCTTTACCTTATTTTGTATGACAACTTAAAATTTTATGAAATGGACTGTCAGTGCAACCGCACTAATGTTTGACCTATAACACATTTGACAACCTGCTAAAGAAAACGTAAGTTTGACACTTTCAGCTTAAAATATTTCCAATTTTAAAAAAAGGGGGGGCATCACATATTTAATGTTACTAATGTGTAATGTGTATGTTACTTTTGTTTTTCAAAAAATTTTTTGCAGGATGGACAGCAATTACAAAAAATCTCATTGTAAAATTAACAACTTCAGTATGAGGATGGTGAAACACAGCAAACTTTGCCTTAGTGGTGTGCATACATCTTGTGTCCATGTGAGCTGACAGCTAACAGATTTGGCTTCCTAGTAATAGTAATTATGTTGAGAAAGTAAAAGCTGTCAACATTTCCCTCAGAATAAACATACAGAAACAGCCATTCTTTTCCTAATAGTCTTGTCTGCTTATGTAGGCAATATAGAAACATCCATGTTTGTATGTTAAATATCTTTCCATGTGTTTTATAGTATACATTATACAGCATGTGATTAAATCTAACAAGGATGACATTCAACATAGTTAATATATCTATAACAAAAATGAGAAAAATCAGTAAACTGACCCTTTTGACTTGTTGTAGCGGTAATGTTTGCGGTTACCATCTGCTGAAATAGCAAGCATGTCTGGCGTGCATGCTGGGCACTTGAATGGTTCCCCCTGGCACAGATCATCTTTTTTAAATTTGCAAAACGAGAATTCTCGGAATGCCCGGTGGAACGTGTCCCCACAAATGCCACCAGTCTGGCAACAAAGATGGCATTATATTGGTTAATGACAGATTTTGAAATTTGAAATTCAAAAGTCTTGCGAATGAAAAGAGAGTTCCTACCCTGCCAGTTGAAAGTGATCTATGTTCTAGCATTTTCAGAAATGCTTGTTGGGATAGCGCTGGACTGGCCAGCTTCATCTGCTGAAATGATGTCAACACATCAAATGTCAACATCATTTGGCAACTGGAAGTTGCTGGCCAGTACCTGTATCCCAACAAGTCATTTATGCCCAGGGTCCATTTGCCAGGACAAAGCTGACGGGAAGCAACAGGCAGGCACAGGTTGTATGTTCCTGAAATACAGGATTAATTTTACTATTTGACAAGTATTTGTACACTACGGAAAATGCTATCATAGTAAGCCATTTATCTCTTGATCTAATGTGCCACTTTATGGTGTCACACAAAAAGTTACCAGCAGCAACATACCATTGATGGTCACCAAATCAGTCTGCCTTCCTGGAGTGGTCAAGTTCTTGCTTGGACCACAGGGGCAAAGATGTTTTGGTGGTGGAATTGGAAGAAGGCACACTTCAGTTAAAAAATATTATAGATTACTATTAGTTATTCACTCGTGTGAACACTGAAGACACAGTTACAAAAAAAAAACAAACAACACCACCACAAATAGAAAAATCACCCAAAAAACAAACAGTTACAGCAAACTACATATGTGGTTAATATTATTCTATTGAAAATGTAGTGCACATTATGGTAACATGATGAGGGTACACCTATTTAATTTTTTTAAACACACCTTGTTCACCAAGTTGATACTGGCCATGTTCATCCAGCACCACTTTGGTGGTGGGTGCAACAGGGTTGTAAAAACCCTGGAACATGGCTTCCCTGTTGTGGAACACCTGCCTCTTGTGCACCACTTCATCACATGTTCCACAGAGAAACGGAGTTCCAGAGGGAACGCAGTCCAGGCATCTGATGACCACATCCCTACTGCTGCAGTGGTCACAGATGTGGCCGGTCACGGTTTCTGTAGCCAGGGTGGAACTAAGGAGCTCTGGAACTGCAGCCCTAAATTTCTGTCCTGACTGTAACTGGCTCCTGGTCCACGCTGAAATGGTGGAAGCCTCCTCCACTTCTGCTGATGCTGGGGCAGTGACAGAACTCAGCAAAGCCTTCAATTTCTGAAGATGTTGATCTAAAATATTATTAAAAAAACAAAATGTAACAGACAATGACACCATTGTATTTTAATACATCTCACTGCATTGGCACCATCAACAAGACCACTAAATAATACAGTTATTTGCCTATATGTGAGCTTTTTAAATGTAAAAAGAAAAGGTATACATCATTAAAGCTTCCATAATTCAATATAATTACCCAGACTTGGGACTTCCTGAGGAATTTCGTGTGGCTGCCCATCCTCAAACTCTTGCAACTGCCTTGTACAAGAGCGTAGAGTAACTGCAAACATAAAATATAATTATGTAGGAAACATTACCATCTACCAATAGAATTAAAACTTGTGAAACATTATAACCATATTTTGCTGACCAGATCGACTTTTCCTGACATGCTTGGGAATGATCTGTCCCTCCATGCCCCTCTTCATCCAGGAAACATTGGAGCCATCTGTCCCCTGCTGTTTCCTCTTCTTGTGAGGCTGAAAGTAAAGATGATGAATCTACCTGTAGTGGGGCACACAAATCCTTTTCAGGACTATGCAAAAGTGTTTCCAGATAATTATATGAAAATGTCATAATAGAGAGATAATATAAGAAAATGTAACCTTTTTAGCTTCCAACTCATCTGCCTTGGATTTCCCTCTCTCCGGCCACTCCATAAATTGTTTTTGAGCCTCAGACATTTTAATTTGAGAAAATAAAAGAAGAGAAGAAAAGGATAACTTAAAAGTAAATACAAGGACAAAAGGACAGAAGAGGAGGAGCGTGACAAACAAAACGTGGGAAGAAGCAAAAGCCAGAGAAAGAAATGAGTATGAGCGAAAAAGAAACAGGAAAATGGCTCTGAAAAGAGCCTTTGGTCTGATTGGTTCTTAAAAGAACCTTTGGATTGATTGATTTTAATATTTAGGATGAGGAGATGCTGCACGGTGGCGCAGCAGGTAGTGCACGTGCCTCACAGCAAGAAGGTTGCCGGTTCGATCCCCGGGTCAGGCGGGGCCTTTCTGTGTGAAGTTTGCATGTTCTTCCCGTGCATGCGTGGGTTCTCTCCGGGTACTCCGGCTTCCTCCCACAGACCAAAAACATGCTCATTAGGTTAAATGATGACTCTAAATTGTCCGTAGGTGTGAGTGTGAGTGTGAATGTTTGTTTGTCCTTGAATGTGGCCCTGCAATCGGCTGGCGACCGGTTCAGGGTGTACCCCGCCTCTCGCCCATTGTAGCTGGGATAGGCTCCAGCCCCCCGCAACCCCGAAAGGGATAGGCGGTATAGATAATGGATGGATGGATGGATGGATGAGGAGATGTTGAGATGGACAAAGACCTGAAACAAGATTAGCTGGCATTAGTTGTGCAACTATATTCTTTACTTACAGCCACAGAACTAAACACAAACATAGAAATTACAATATAACGGAAGGTTTAGGAAACTTATTCATCATATTAATACGTTCGTTTCTGTCATGTCTCAGCCTCGACAATTTTTCCGTCTTGCTAACAGCGAAGATAATACAGACAATAGTCTCTGCTTTGAGGTTCAGATTTCAGATGCAAGGGTCCTGCAAAAGCTTTAGAAAAAGCATTAACTAATTAGCTGTACTGTTTGCAGGTAAGCTAACGCTAACCTTAACGTTAGCGGCTAACGCTAACTGACAGGTAAAATCAAATGCGGTCAATGCCTTACTCGACCGATTTGTGACTAAAAAGCCTAAACAAACTAGCATAATGTTAGGCAAGCTATTCATGAATTGCAGACAATCAACATGATCAATTAAAAACATAAACGAATAAAATTCAATATAGAAAACCTGATCGCAGACTTACCGGGTCGATTATGTTTGGCCAACTGGAAGGTTTACGCCCCCCTCTCTTTCTTTATTGCATGTTGATTGGTTAGAGAGGTCAAAGGTTATATGATGACGACCCACCCCCGACAGGCCAGATTGTTATTACTTACTAGACTGCTAGAGGTGGCGTTGATTCAAAACGTCCGTATAGGTCGTATAAAGTTGCTTGCACAAATGACTCCTCTGGTCGTTTTCAGAAGGAGGACAGGCTCCTTTTATGTTGCCTATAATGTTCACAGTATTTTTTTACAGTCATGAATTATCACCTTAATTCAGTTACATGTTTTAGCAGCAAGGTCATAGTTGTTGGTGATGTTTTACTAAGCTGCATCATATTCAGAGGTGTTTCTTATATTCTGCCCCCACGTATGTTAATAGGGAGTACAAAAAACTAGAAACATCTTTTATTTTTGGCTCTTTCAACATAAACTGACAAATGTAGCAGAACTGACCTGTAACTGACCCTCTTTCCCCCTTTTTGGCATTCCTTCAGGGGAAATGAAGTTGTAAACATTCCAACTATTAAGAGTTATTGACCATTTGAACTGTTCACAGGGAGGTGTGAATTCGGAGAGAGACAAGATGTCTGGCTGTAGAAAAACTTCTCACATTCTTTCAGGGAGACAAGAGTCCCACAGTGGCTCCCACTTCAAAGACTACCTTTCAGCCAGAATGTTTCTCATGAAGATGCTAATTCTTTCTTGATGGCCTCATGAGAGATAAGAACGGTAAACCTGTCTGAATGAAAAGTGCCAGGTCCCAGAGGAACCTACAAAATCAGATAATGCTGATGGGTTGTAAATTAGACATTCCTGAAGCAAACTATTTTGTATGTGCCGTCTTTCCCATCACACCAGGATAATGCAATTTATATGTTTGATTTAACTTTGGATGTTTTTACACTACTAAGCCCATAATCTGTATAATGTCAATGCTTTTCTGGTGTTTCTTGCTGGTAGAGTGACAATACTGTGATTTTAACTTTCCAACAAAGTTTGCCTGAGTTTCTACCATGAAACCATACTGCCATCTAGAGGTTTGTAGTGGTTACGTTAGTTACTTGATATAAGACAATTATGATAAGTAGGGATAATCATTTCGGCAAATATAGTCTTTCTTTATTCCTTTGTCATATTAACGTAGGGTTATACCCGTAGTCATCATGTTGTTCATTAGGATGAGTATTAGGAAATGTTATCATGTTTATTGTTGAATGTTGTCATTTGTTCATAAGAATTGCCTAACGCATGCTGTGAACAATGTTAAAATGCCATTGAAAATTGATCATTTAAGATATATTTGATTGACCATAGTGAGAAGCAGATGAGCCCCTCGTACGAATCATTAATTAATCCTCACTCTATAAGGTAATATAAGGAAATCACATCGCTCGCCTGAAAACCATCCCACATGCGTGACAGCCTATTGGTGATTAGACACGCCCTGGAGTGAGGATATCATCTGAAGCATGCAGCGGATGGGCATTCTAGTTTAGTTTCTGTTAGTCTTCTCTTAGTCTAGTTTTCTTTTTGTCTTCGTGCATTCTTAATTTTCCTTTGCCTCTTGCATTTGCTTTCCGCTGAGTTTCCTTCTAGTCTTTTGTCTTTAATTTTGTTCAGTGTTTTTGTTCCGTCGTTTTCTAAGTCTTTTGTGCTGCTCATAGTCACACCAAGTAGCTTGATTTTGTTTTTCAGAAGGCTTACTTTTTAGTTTTTCATCATGAAACTTTAATTTTTGCTCGCCATGTGAAGCCACGTGTTGTTGGTTTTTTTACAGTTAAATTCTGTTCACGTAATAATAATTTTAGAGATATTTTTGACCAGCCATCGAAGAGATCCTAAATCTTATTATTATTATTAAAGTCGTGCTTCACAGTTGCCAACTCCACTGAAGACCTACAGCCAGCTGCTGACCCGTTGGTTCGGGTTTACAACCATCAGAAGCCGTTCCTTGTCTATAGCCAACACCGGAGGTGTTCCAGCCCCTGAAACATCCCTGTCCAACACCGACTCGCCACCATGGTTTGCTTGATTCATCCAGCAGACTGCAGCTCAGATTGGAGCCACGGACACAGCTTGGAGCCTTTGTGTCAGTTCGGAGCAGACATCTCGACAGGAACGTTGCTGACAAAGTAGGCATATTTCGGCTATGGTTATGATACATGATCTATAGGGATGGGAATTGATAAGAATTTAACGATTTCGATTCCATTATGGATTTTGCTTATCGATCCGATTCCTTATCGATTCTCTTAACGACTCTCATTGGGTGAGGAAATAAATGAGTACAAATGGGTTTGTTTGCATTAACTGTCTTTTATATTTTCATCTCTGCACAGAAAATTTAACATATACAGTATGCACAAATGATGTGTGACGTAACCTCAGAACAAACCTAAAAAGCAGGTGAGCTACTTCTCAGAGTAGGGAATGAATGAAGCAGAACTACACGGGTTAAAATAACAACATGCAGAACTCAAATTTCTGATGATCATTTGAACAGATATGCCAGATAAAATGCAATGAATGAACATACTGAAATTCAGGGGCATCTGCAGTGGCAAAAGGGTGCAAACCTTTCACCACAAATCTAGTGACCGCTTTGTGACATTCCTTTATCCTCGTCTCGGTCATTTTACTCTTCCCTGCCTCAGTGAAAGGAGTGGATAGGGGTGCGCGAGACCTGCCGGTGCCCGCTGCAGCCTCTGAGCCAGCCACCCTGACTCTGGCAGTCATCGTCATCTAAATTTGATGGAAGGACATGGAGATGATTCATATGGCGAAAGCAGTTTACACAGTGAAATGGTGCTAACCTTAACACAACAGACACGGCTTTTAAGAATTCAACATTACCTTCAGCACTAATAATAGATGACGCCCTGGCGTTTGCTCTGCCGCTAGATTCACAAGCGTTGCTAAGTAGTGTATCAAACACGCATTCCTGCAAATGAATTGCATGCTGTGTGGACAAATGTTTTAGCATGTTGGCGGTATTTCCCCCCTTTGAAGAAATGGAAACTTTTTTGCGTGAAATATAGCCATACTTTGGAGCGTTTCTCCCTCGACGCCGTATTGGCTACCAAAACAATGCAGCATGCGTGATGTTATCGCGCATGTGCAAGACGGGCAGAATCGATAAGCAGAATTGTTAACCAGGCAGGCAAACGATTCCAAGGAATTGAACTACTGGGAGCTGGTTCTCAAAAAGAACCGGTTCTCGATTCCCATCCCTATTGATCTATGATCTTAAATTCTCTCAACCAATTATTCAAGAAATTAACTTTACATTTGCGTCCCCATTTTTCCTTTAAAACTACTTCTCACTATCGCCAAACTCATTCTGCTATTGTTTTGCCACAAGTTTCTCTGTGCAATTGTTTGTGTTATTTCATATAACCTATATTCTCTGTCATACTATTCATGATACATTGTTCATTATCCATAATTGTGTTTCATAAATAAGTCTTTTCATTCTAGTCATGGTCAGACGGTGTCCTTTTGAGCTGGATATAAATGATCCCTGTAAAGAGCTTACGCTTCAGATTATCAGACTGTTCTACTGTTGGTTCATTCGTCAGCATTACATCAGCATTACAAAAATTTAATCAATACAATTCTTCTTAGCTGAGAAAGGTGGTACCCTGGCGTTTTTTGACGAATGCAACATTAAATTAGAGTTTTGATAAACTGATTCCCCTACACAATTGTGAAATTTATTGAAAAAGAAGGAGGGAGATCCGAGGGAGATGAATCAGAAACAGAAAATCATGCTGTTATACCAACTTCAGCTCCTCTTGGTGTGGAGCTTAAACATACACTCCCATTACTGTTTGTCCTTGGTCCAGTTTGCTTGTCAGGACACCATTATTTCATCTCTCTGGGTAATTCTGGTGCTTTCAGCTGTTCTCTGAAAGTTAATGGTGTTTGCATTCCTCTGTAACAGATGTTTTCATGGGAGAAGACATTAGGCCTGGTTCACACTACACATTTTTTTTTTGTCTTAAACAATTGTCACTGTGTCAGATTTAATGATCACACTGCCAGAAACTCATGCCATGTCTTGGTCGGGTGAATGGCCAGACTACAGGTGCAGCTAAAAAAATTAGAATATCATGAAAAGTTTGATATTTTTTGTCAGTCATTTCAGAAAGTGAAATTCATATATAGATTCATTACCGATAGTGAAATATTGCAAGCCTTTATGTCTTGTAATTTTGGTGATTATGGCTTACAGCTAATGAAAACCCACAATTCAGTGTCACAGAATTTGGATATTGTGAAAAAGTTCAATATTGGAAAGTCATGGTATCACACTCTAATCAGCTAATTACTCAAAACACCTGCAAAGGTTTCCTGAGCCTTTAAATTGTCTCTCAGTCTGGTTCAGTTGGGTACACAATCACAGGGAAGACTGCTGGCTTGGCAGATGTGCAGAAGACAGTCATTGACACCCTCCACAAGAAGGGTAAGCCACAAAAGATCGTTGCTAAAGAAGCTGGTTGTTCACAAAGTGCTATATCCAAGCATATTAGTAGAAGGTTGAGTGGAAGGAAAAAGTGTGGTAGGAAAAGGTGCACAAGGAATAGGGATAACCGCAGCCTTGAGAGAATTGGAACAAGATGAACAAGACCTCCAACTGACCTGTCCCCCTTTGCATTCCTTCAGGAGAAATGGAGTCGTAAAACATCCCAACTTTTAAGAGTTATTGACCATTTGGACTGTTTACAGGGAAGTGTTAATTCAGAGAGAGATGGGATGTCTGGCTTGGAGCACCTTCCCCCATTCATTCAGGGGAGCAGGAGACAGACAGATCAACTTCAAAGGTTACCTTTCACCCAGGGGCGGGGCTACGGGTGGGCATGGGCGTACGCCCGCCCAGATTGACAGCTTGCCCGCCCAGTCAGAAATTCAAATTAAAAAAAAAATTAAATAAAACGATTTTCATAGTTATGTCCCATATTATTAAAAACTCACTTGTTTGGGTCTCTGGTGCTGCCACACATATACAAAGTGTGAAACAAGACCGTCCGCGCTTTTTTGAGTGAGATACAGATCTCTGTCAGCACCCTGCCTACAGCTTCCATACCAGCCATTTGAATTCGGCGCCACCTTCTCACAGATCCGCTGTTAGGTTATCGAAAGCACGGTGTTATGAATCATGTCCAGGCGTTGTTCTGTTATTGGCTGTAAAGAGGAGCACAAATCGCTCCATCGGCTCCCAGCCGACAGAAGAGCACCGTGGACTGAATTCATTTTTGAAGGCAAGGAGGTGCGTGCCATGAACTCTTTTTTTTTTTTTTTTCATTAATAGTAAAGGTGCATAAACTGCGTTCACATGTGTTTCCTCCACTCCAGCCATCCACTTCGTTCAAGACGACAAGACGATTTCTCTTCCTTCCTTCAAACTCCATTTAAACTGCATGTTTAACAGCCCAGTTTAATAATAAGAATAATAATAATAATAATAATCATCATCATCATCGGGGATTAAGCCCCAAACCCCCTATTAGGTAGGTGCTGAACACTTTCTAGCATAACACAGTAGTGATGTGTCGGTCGTGTGTCGGTTTGAAGTAAACGATTGGAGCCAGAGAGCAAGCCGCTTTGGGCTTTTTTTTTGTTTTGTTTTCGTATTTTTCTCGACCTTTTTTTTTTTCATTCAAGCCGCACGTGATGGTCAAATACTTGATGTGTGGTGGCTTCAGTGTGTGTGTGTGCGCACAATAAGGTGTGTGTGTGCACGCGCGCGCACACACACACCTTATCAATTTTGGCGAAGTGGTGATCAGGCCCGCCCAGACTTAATCCACGCCCGCTTATCGGTCACGTTCTGCATCCGCCACTGCTTTCACCTAGAGTGTTTTTCATGGAGATGCTAATTCTTTCTTTACAGCTAGATAAAGACGATAAACCCGTCTAAATGGATGATTGCCGGGCCTCAGAGGAACCTCCAAAATCAGATATTACTGACAGGTTGTAAATCAGACATTCCTGTAGCAAACTGTTTTTGTGTGCTTGTGTTCCTTCTTTTTTATCCCACCAGGATAATGCAATCTAAATGTTTGATTCAACTTTGGATGTTCTTACAGTACTAAATTCATAATCTGTATGATATCAATGCTTTTCAATGCAGTTGTCCACATGCGCCGACCGTGCGTGTAGCCTGTTGCAGTCGCTCCTGTTGTTTTCTTAGTTTTACAATTTTTTTTGCTCTATTCTTTATTATTACCACTTGTATTTTTATGACCATCATCTTGAAGCTGTGCCCTCTCCAAACATGTTGGCCAAGAGAGTTTCAGTCTGTTTCTTTGCTTTGGAATTGCTACTCTCACTGGGACACAGCACCAATGCGCAGCGACTTCATGGCCACATTGTTTACTCCAGAGATCAGGTGATCATGCTGACGCCGGCCAGCTTGTTGGCCAGAACATCAGAGATCCTCGCTGAAATCTGGAGGAAAACACACAGAGAATGCAGGGGAGGACAGAAACAGAGGAGGAAAAGAGCTGGGTCGAGACAACGGAGGTTTATGGAGAAGAGGAGATATAAGCCGTGTCTCCCCTCTCTCATCATGGGCAACGTGAGGTCGCTGGCAAATAAGGCGGATAAGCTAACAGCACTCGCCAGGGGTCAGAGGGAGTACTGGCAGTGTAGTCTGATGTGTTTTACAGAGACACAGTTGCACCAGGACATAAACAATGACAATGTCTCCATCAGTGGCTTTCAGGCTGTTCGGGCTGACCGGGATTGCACCGAGAGCGGTAAGCGTAAAGGAGGGGGGCTCGTCGTTCTAGTCAACAACCGATGGTGTAATCCTGGTCACATTTCCATCAAGGAACGTATCTGTTGCCTGGACATTGAACTGTTGGCTGTTGGGCTCAGGCCATATTATTTGCCCAGGGAGTTTTCACATGCCATTATCGTTGCTGTTTACATCCCCCCCTCTGCCAACCCGACATTGGCATGTGATGTCAATTCACTCCGCCATAGCCCGTCTGCAAACTCAACACCCGAGTGCATTCATCACCATCTCGGGTGACTTCAACCATGTCATCATGGCAACAACACTGCCCAATTTCACTCAGTATGTGAGCTGTCCTACAAGAGAGGAGAGAATCCTGGACTTGCTGTATGCTAACGCCAAGGATGCATACAGCTGCTCCCCCCTCTGGGCAGGTCAGACCACAACCTTGTGCACCTCAATCCCTGTTATGTGTCTCTGGTGAAGAGTCAGCATGCGACCAGAAGGACAGTAAAGAGATGGTCAGAGGAGACATACGAGACACTGCAGGGCTGTTTTGAGGTGACAGACTGGCAGGCACTCTGTGAGCTGCATGGGGAGAACATTGATGGGCTCACAGAGTGCACCACCGACTATATCACTTTCTGTGTGGACTCCACTGTCCCAGCCAGGACTGTCCATTGTTATCCAAGTAACAAGCCGTGGCTGACAAAGGACATCAAAGTCATCCTCAACAAGAGGAAGAGGGCTTTCAGAGCTGGTAACAGGGAGAAGGTGAGAACAATACAGGGGGAACTGAAGGTGAAAACCAGGGAGACTAAGGAGAAATATGAGGACCATCACTGGCTTCAGAACAACCAACAACAGAGAAGTTGAAGGCAGCGTTGACGGCCAATGAACTGAATCTGTTTTTTTTTTTTGTTTTTTTTTAATTTGACATTGCAAGCATGGCTCAACCCCCCTCCGACTCCTCTGCGGCCTGTCCTGGACGACCACCATCAACCACCCCCCCCCCCCCCCCCCCCATACCCCTTCATACTCCTGTGTGAGCCCTCTTCATACCTCTTCCTTTGGCTGCCAGACTGACTGCACTCTCCAACCTAAGGACTACACCCCTCCCCCACCTGTCACCTCCACAATGTGCTTCACTGCTAACCAGGTGAGAAGACAACTGATGAGACTCCACTCAAACAAGGCTCCAGGCCCTGATGATGTCAGCCCCAGGGTGCTCAAAGCATGTGCCCCCCAGCTGTGTGGAGTTCTTCACCATGTCTTCAACATGAGCCTAAGTCTCCAGAGGGTCCCCATGCTGTGGAAGACGTCCTGGCTCATTTCTGTGCCAAAGATGCCATGGCCTGGGGCCTCCAAGGACTACAGACCTGTGGCATTGACCTCCCACATCATGAAGACCCTGGAAAGACTTGTCCTGGAGCAGCTCCGACCCATGGTCAAGCCACTCTTGGACCCCCTCCAGTTTGCCTATCAGCCCCGACTTGGAGTTGAGGACGTCATCATCTACCGACTCAACTGTGTCTATGCCCACCTGGACAAGCCGGCGAGCACTGTGAGGGTTATGCTTTTTGACTTCTCCAGTGCTCTCTACAGGAAGGGCCAGAGTCGTTTCTATTTTCTGAGGCGACTGAGGTCCCTTAACATCTGCCGGACTATGCTCAGGATTTTCTATGAGTCTGGGGTGGCTAGTGCTATTCTCTATGGTGTTGTGTGCTGGGGCAGCAGACTCAAGATGGTGGACGCCAACAGACTGAACAAACTGATCCGCAAGGCCAATGACGTTGTGGGAATAAGCTACAGACTATCCTGGACAACATCACACCCACCTATTAGTGCTGTCAATCAATTAAAATATTTAATCGTAATTAATGTCATGGATGTCATAGTTAACTCGCAATTAATTGCAAAAATCTTGCACATTTTTATCTATTCTAAATGTCCCTTGAATTATCATTGTAATACTCTTATCAACATGGAAAAGTGGATAGGCTTGCTTTGTGCAAATGTTTTTTATTGAAAACAACATGTATTCTTATTTCACACTAACATTCTCACTTTGACCAGTCATTCACATATGAAGCAAAATTTCACACAATTTAACAATGTCAATAAACATAGTGCAGTTAAACCATGGCTTACACTTTCCTTTCTTAACTTTCCTTTGAACATACTAGCAGCCTGGTTTTGACAAGGAGGCGGCGGAGAATTCGCATTAGCTGTGTGTTTGGCCATCAAGTGGTATTTCAGACTGGATGTGCTACGGTGATAACTCACACCGACAATACACACAGATAACTTTGGTCTTGTCAGTCGAACCATCTGGCAACTTTTTGAAACTAAACCTTCCATTCAGAATCTTGTTCGCATCCATTTCGCCATTTCACGCTTGATATCCACACAAACCGGTAGCCTACTCCTTTACAGCTCGCGAGCAGGCAAGACCAAACATGCGTGTGGGGCGTGCCAATTGTTTTGTTTCCGGTTTACAACCGGATCCTGTAGCTTTTCTAACGTTACTAGCAGTGGCCACAGCTTATAAAAAACTACAAGTTCACTCGGTCACACAGAATGTTAATCTCACGATAAAAAATAATGATGCTGTTAAAATTGATTTGCCTTAACGCGATATCTCTTCCGGAAAGAAGAAAAGAGATGAAGAAGATAGAAGCGATACTGGAATAGAAAGAAGAGATAAACATGTAGTGCAATTAAAGAGAAAAAAATGCCTATATATATATAAAAAATGCCTATAAATATATATATATATAGGCATTTTTTTTCGCATTTAATTTTTATCTCTTCTTCATCTCTTCTACATCTATTCTTGTAAGGAGCACCTGTAACAAAAACAATTTCCCCCGGGAATCAATGAAGTATTTCAGATTCTGATTGCCGTGTTTCTAGCTTATAAAATGGCAAAACTATGATCCAAATATAATTACTAGTGCTCAATATATAAGCTGACGGTCCTTATTTCTTTGTTCTATTAGTTATCATATATGTTAGTAAGAATGTTGTCATTATTTATCAAAAGTTGTCTGACACATGTTGAAATGTCTTTGAAAATTGATATATGTGATTGACCATAGTGAGAAGCAGATGAGTCCATCGCACCCAATCATTAGTTAATGTTCTCTCTCTGTAAGATGAAATCACAGCGTTCACTGGTAAATCATTCTATATGTGCGAAGATCATCGTGGAGCTATAGTCCCTGCAGCGTGAGGCAGACGCTCGCTTAGTATTCTCTCAGTATTCTGTTAGTCTTCGCTTACTCTCTCTTAGTTGATTCTTAGTTGTTGTTTCCTATTATGTTTTTGTTACTCTCACATTTTTACTTTGTCTTTGATTTATACCTCAAGTTGAGTTTATACACGTCTTGACTCTTTTATTCAGAAAAACATTTTTCTAGTTTTTCAATCTTCGTGCAACTTTAATTTAAGTTAAAACCTAATCATGTAATAATATTTTTGGAGACATTTTCGACGAGGCGATGAAAGTAGTCTTAATCTTATTATTAACCTAAAAGTTTTGCTGTACAACTGCCAAACTCTTTGTATTGAAGTCCTGCAGCCAGCCTTAACCCATCTGTCTGGGTCGAAAGTCGTTCTGCGCCTGTTGCCAACACCGGAGGTCCAGACACCTGAATTATCTCTGTCCAAGATTGGCTCAGCACCGCAGTTCGACTGGCTCTCCCTGTTGGACCGCAGAGCAGACCAGAGACACGAGTGACAGCCTGGGGCCCCTTCGCGTCAGTTCAGAGCAGAGATCCACCAGAGCGTCACTGCCTGAAAAGTAGGCATTTATGCGGTTGTGAACAAAGAGTTGGTGTCTTAAGGCTATAACAATCTCAATTCTCATGAAACTGGCTTAGCCATTCATTCAAGAAATTAACATTACGTTTGCGTCCCCATTTTTCCTTAAAACTACTTTTTGCTATTGTCAAACTCCACTGCATGAAAAGTAGCATTTCCGTCAATCATCGTCACTGTATATTGCAGTGGAAGTTCTCTCAGCCCCTGTGACCGTGAGGTGTTAAAGTGCAAATGTAAATGCTGCAAGCTATACAAATGCAAAGTCGGATTGTGTGTGTGTGTGTGTGTGTGTGTGTGTGTGTGTGTGTGTGTGAGAATACAAAGATTTTTTTTCATGAGGATTTAAAAGTGTGTTTAAATAATTTTATAGGTTACATACAGGATAAGTGTCCTGACTCTCAAAAGCCTTTCATTTTCCACTTAAATCAAATTGTGAAAATTAAAGCATCTACTGTTCTTGGACACATCACAATTTTCGCATTTTGCCACCACAACACCAGATGAAAAATGGTTGTGTGATTAGCTTGCAAAATTCCAGCAGGGTAAGTCCACTGCTGATTCTTTAAGTAGGAATAAAAAGGGAACACACCAAATTAACTTTTCTGTTTTTAATTTTCGATGATGTCAAACAGTTTAAAGAAGTTTACATGTTTTATAAAATATGCAGGTACAAAAATAGAAAATCAAAATACCTAGCAAAATCACAGCATGTCTTTCTTTTTACACAACAAAAATTGTCTCGTGAGAAATTCCGAGAGTGCAACCCCGCATATGATTGGACACCTCCTCTGACGCAATGACGTCGGCAGAAAACGACCTTGGCGCGTCTGTGAACATTGTGACCAGGAACTCTCTAAGATGCATTATTATGAGCTTAGAAAATGCTATTTTATCAATGGAGTTTGGATCAGAAATGTTAGGTTAGGGTCCTGATAAATTTTAACTCTGTTCATACAATGGCCGGATGGTGTCTTCCTTTTCACCCCAAAAGGCACTCTGTGACTAGAGGACGGCCTGGCTGCGGAGCGACCATATCCAGAAAGTCCAAACAATTTAGAGAAGAGACTGCTGAGTGCCTTCAGTTGATTGTCTCGGCAGGTAACACAGCTGATCATGCAATTGGCGAGGAGAAATGGCCGAGATAAAAGCCAGACCAGAAGAGGAAGGGACGGGTGCAAGTTGCAGTCAGTAACATTAGCATTTAATACTACATTGTGCAGTTTTTAGGCCACCAAACCTTTATTATTCTTATTGCACTACGTTCCCAACGTTTGGTAACCGTTCACGTTACATTTAACATTACAATGTATTTTTGTATTTTAAAGGAAAAGGTGCGGCGTCTGCACAATAGTGACGGAAACAACAGGCGATATGAACCTGAGCAGGGGTAAGTGATAGTTTCCTCCTACAATGTAACATTGTTTTCCGTCAGCGTCCACGTGCATTTCTCTCTGAGCGAGCTAAAGTCCATTACACGTTCGGTTTGCTGCGGGGCAAGGCGTTGGTTTGGGCAGAGGCACTTAACTCGTCCGTGGACATTAGCTCGCTCGCTTTCTCAGAGTTTGAGAGGAGGCTGAGACTAGTGTTTGACCACCCCGACCACGCTGGTAATGCCTCAAGCCGGTTGTTTCGGCTAACACAGGTTACCCAAATGGCTGCAGATTACGCTGTAGATTTCCTCACCATTGCAGCTGACGCTGGGTGGAATGACACCACGCTTCAGGGAGTGTTTTTACATGGACTGTCTGAGTCGCTACAGGAGGAGATCGCCACGAGGGAAAAGCCCACGGATCTCCACGCTCTGGTCGACCTTGTGGTGCAGATCGACAACCGATTGAGAGAGCAGGCTTGGCGACGAACAACACGATCCTCTGCGAGGTCTCCACCACGCTGGTGAGGAGCAGCGCAAGTCCTCCCTGAGCCTGGAACTAATTGTCTGCTCACCTCTCCTCCCCGGCCGACAGAGAAGGAGGAGCCCATGCAACTGGGAAAAGCTCGGTTATCCTCAGCTGAGCGCAGCCGCAGGATCAGAGTGGGTGAGTGTGTTTACTGTGGACGAACGGGTCATGATCTACCTGCCTGCCCTATTCGACCAAAAGAGTCGGCTCGTCAGTAGATCTGGGGGTACTGACGAGCCCAGTCTCTCCTGGCTTGAACTTCCTCAAACCTCGCAAATTCCTATCCCCTGCTTCACTCTGTGTGGGGAAAGAGGTGCAATCTGTTCTGGCTCACATAGACTCAGGCGCAGAGGAAAATCTGCTGGATGAGCGCATGGCAGCGGACATAGGCTGTCAGCTGGAGGAGTTGGAGGAGCCCATTAAGGCTTACGCTCTTGACGGCAAGGTCATGACCAAGGTAACTCACCGCACCACACCCATCCGGATGATTGTGTCAGGCAACCACCATGAGGAGATATCGCTCCTTATTGTTCGTTCACCGCACTCACCCTTAGTTTTGGGACATCCATGGCTACATTTACACAACCCACACATTGACTGGAGCCAAGGAAGATTGTGGGTTGGAGTTCTCAATGTCATGCTCATTGCCTTCTTCCAGCCCTTCCTCCATCAGGGGGAGCCGCTGGGAGTTTGAGTTTGGAGTCTCACTAACGCTCCTGCCATTTTTCAGGCCCTAATCAGTGATGTGCTCAGGGACTTCCTTAACCGGTTGGTGTTTATCTACCTGGATGACATCCTGATTTTCTCCTAGTCTGTGGAGGAACACCAAGACCACGTCCAGCAGGTGCTCTCCGCCTGTTGGAGAACCGCCTGTTCGTGAAGGCGGAGAAATGTGAATTTCACACTAACATGGTGTCTTTCCTACGATTCATCATCCAGGGCGGCAACCTGAAGGCAGATCCTGAAAAGATCAGGGCAGTGGCAGAGTGGCTGGTCCCAGAGACCCGGAGAGAGCTACAGCGTTTTCTGGGTTTCGCCAATTTCTACCGCAGGTTTGTCCGGGACTACAGCAAAATAGCCGTTCCAGTGACCAAGTTAACTTCCTCAAAAGTGAAGTTTAACTGGTCAGCAGAGGCTGACAAACTGTCACCTACACACCCAAAAGGTGTTTGTCAGGTTGAACCCCCAAGAGGTATGCAGGAGGAATGTACCCGTGTCGTGGAATTTGAAGGCCAAATGAATGATCCACAACAGGCCAGAAATAGTCAAATTCAGCTGTCTGAGAAAAGTGCTCAAAAAGGATCTGCAGGAGTCAGGGTCCGAGATGCAAACACTTTATTGCCGCGACAACAAAGGGAGAGATATCCAGAAACACACAAGGTGTAACTCTGAAGAAGTCTCTCACCTACAATGGTCAGTGCTCTGTCTTTTATACAGTTCTGCTGAAGGTATTCCCCGCCCTTGGGGCATCTTTTCTTTTTTTCTAGGCTCTTCTATTTTTTACACCATTAGGTACTTTTTGGCTGCTATCTCCTCTTTTCTCCTCTCTATTCCTCTAATTTTAAACCATTAGTTTTGACTTTTCATGGGCTCTGTTTTTTAAGAATAACATCAAATTACAGTTTATTATCATGGTTGCATGTAAGCATAAGGACATGTCACATAGAGAATGTATTAAAAATACAGCAAAGTATATTAAATCATCCCAAACCATTATTCGTTAAAGCACAGTAAATCATAGTTATGATTATAAGACCATTTAGTTCTTTCATGATTATAACAAATGTCAAACATGGATTAAATACAGTAAGGTTATGTAAGGACATGCAGGGTTATATTAGGTCACAATCATCCTGGTCTGAAACTAGTCAGAACCGGCGAAGACAGCTGTCGGGACACCTGCAAGGCCATGGAAAACCCCGAAGATTCATGGTACAGGTGCCCTGCCCTCATATTTTTAGCTGCACAGTGTCACTGTTGCACATCACCATATCTGCACAGCAACCTCTCTTCTTATCTTTGCACTGTGTCATCTTGACCTTTTATGCGCTCTTCCTTCACTCAAGCAAACAAGCAATCAATTTCTACTATCATATCAGGCTCCACAGAGCTACTACTATTGTTCACCATTAGCTACAGTGTTATACTTGATTCTTCACATATCTGATAGAAAAATTATACTACACCCGTCACAGCACAGATGACTAGTTGGAGTGAGCTGGAACAGACAGACAGATACAACCCACATGTTGCAGCAGTTACAGAAGTTCACTATCACACAGAATTAAGTGGACACAATAGAACGGTTTATTGGTAGTCTGTTCAGCATTGGACTCTTGTCAGTTAACACTGTGAGTTTGGCTACGGTCAAATGACAAGAATATGTCCATGACAGACATGACGTGCAACTAGGGACGATGATGTTTTATTCATACATCAGTTATTCTACTTAGTGATCAAAAATGTTTGTTAATAAGCATGTAGTCCATTTTATTAAGACAAACCATTGTTGTTTTAATGTTTTGCAGCCAATCATTAATTTTATGTAATATTTCTGTACTCCCTTATTTTAATTAACTCTGAATGTTCTTTATATTCTCCAGATAATTATACATATTCATCTAGTCCTAAAAGAAGTCCATGTTGGTAGGAAATGATGTTTGTTTATATTTGTGTTTTACTTTTATGTTTCTGAAATGTTCTTATTGAAAAGAGTCCTAATTGTCCCAATGGTGTGAGGGTCAACAGCTCTTAGGTAATAGGCAACTACTTTATATGATAGGAGTGCTTTAGGTATGTTTAAGAAGGTTTTATTATTATTATGCATGCCAATATACTCGTTTGATTCTCTTTCACTAGTTAGTTGTATTTATGTCAAATGAAAAACCATGCTTTCTGTATTTGCTAAATAATCTACATAAGGGAATTACACAAATTTTGTTCCGTTATGTTCATTGATAACCTTTAACCCTGGAACGATGGATCACCCGACAGAATAAGAGCCACCTCTACTGGTGGTTTAAAAACCCACTGGTAGGCTCCAAGGTAAGGGCAACTTCTACTCGCGGTTTAAAAACCCACTGGTAGACGTATGTAAGTAAAGACATAAGCTAATGTTTAGATTTAAGTATCCAATGGAATCTTCGCACATTCCAGTGGTAGGCATACAATTGACAAATTTTGGAGTGGGAGAATAGATTGGTGTTAGAAACATGATACACTGGGGTATTTTTACATCTGGGTGGAGAGGATATCTTTAGGAATTTGTGTGGTGCTATAATGATTCACTTGTACTGCTCATTAACTTCTCCTTGCTGTCAAGCCTGCCCTAAATACTGCTGCTTAAAACATCTTCAATACAAGGCCTATTTTGTCTGCCAAAATCACTTACCCAGAATAAATAGAGATTCTCTTCACAACTACAAGTGCTGTATGAGTAATCTTGCTCTCAAAAGAAAGCTAAGACAAATGAGATTACTACAGAAGTCAGAATCAAGATATGTGTTACTGTGTCAGAGTAAATTCATCTGGAACACAGTAGAAAATTTTAATTTGTATCTCCGCCTGAAAACAACAACAACAACAAAAAAAAACATTATTTATTGCGAAAACCACCTTTGAATCATGGGATAGTAGCCAAATTCATCTAGGAATTAGTAAAGTAATATCTGATGAAAAATCTGTGCAAAACTAATTGCTAAAAAATGAACCTGAGCAGTTTTACAGATGTTATAACACAGGTATGTCCAGGTGGCCATTTGGTCACATTTGGGCACCATACATCTATCTAATCCAAGTATATGGAGAACCTCCTCTGTCCTCTTTTTTCTGCTTGCCATTGTTCTTATCTCTCACAAAATGACAAAATGCAAGTAAAAACAGTAAAAGAACCCCTCGGACCTGGTCAGCAGTGTCCATCTGTCAACCCATTGGTTGATTTGGATGATCGACACCTCTATCGACCAGTCACAGTCAAGAGAATCGAGGGGCAGCACCCAAATTCACCTTAGAAACACCCATGACGATCCAGATGGAAGTAATCCCAGCAACAGTGTTGGGAAAGTTCACTTTCTAAACAAACTAGTTAAAAGTTCAGTTCACAGATTTTAAAACGAACTAGTTGCTGCGAGCTATTATTTTTCAAAATTATTGCCACAGCCTTGATGACGCATGCGGCGGTGCAACACTGGTGGCTGGTGTTGCCAGATTAGGTGTTTTTCCGCTACATATTAAGGCCTGTTTAAGGTGTGTTTTAGCCGGGTTTTTGCCTGGAAGACTCTAAATCTGGCAGTTAAACTGAGAGAGCGTGCTGTTCACAGACACCAGAATGAACAAGTTCATGGTAATGTTCATCAGGCAGTAACACAGTACGTTCAGTTCACGTTTGCCCAAAATATGAACAAATTCATGAACTGTCATTCAATGAATACGTTCAGGCTCAACACTGCCCACCGATAGTATATTGAAGAGCGCGCCTTCCACCCTAGAAACCCCCTCCTCTTTATGTAAACATCCAGAATTGTGATTCATGTCAAACTAACACAGTCGCAATGGTGAGGCAGATATCTTCATGATCAGCGTAGTCTCTGCTTCCATATTATACCATGCTTATGTGGTTTGCTTGAAGTAGTGAAATTAGCAGAAGCACGAAAGTGTATATGCTATTTTCGTTTTTTGTTACATTCCCATATAATTTCTTGCGGTTTGAATTATGTTTCGTTTGGGTGGTGCTTGGTAGAGACTTTTAGCTGAGTTTCTCCCCGTCATTCTCGTATGCTACAAGTTAGGATTGGTGCTTCCTAGCATGAGCATTCATCGTCCGTACTGTGCGCATCTCACGCATCCCCCCAGAGTAATTAGATTTTCCCTTGTTGAACCATTTCTTCTCTCTTTCAGTAGTCCGTCCTTGTCCTGGCACTCTTTCATATCTCCCTGTATCTGGCCATGTAGTTATGGTCATTTTGCATGCAAATCATCTTGACTGTAAAGTGTTGCCACTCAGAAATCTTTTTCCATGCCTGAGATGTTATCCAGTCTTTCTCATTCCTTAGCTTAAAGCCCAAAACTTTGGTGGCTGACTCAACATAGGTTGTTTTAAATGAGTCCCACTGGGTCTTTATGTCATCAGTCTCATCAGTCAGTTGGAGGATGAAGGAGCTAGGATGGGTGTTGAGGAGAGTGATGGACTTGGGGAAAAACTGTTCAGGTGTCTAGTAGTCCTAGTACTGATGAAGCAAAACCTGCACCTGTGCTTTCGGAAAAGGCAATGAGCCAGGTGTGATGGGTCCTATTGGTCTGGTATCATACAGAATGCTCACAGGCACTTGATCCTGTCCTGTTAGCTGCCTGGCTGTTTGCATGATGCACAGGCAGAGGATGCGGGGTGTCACACAGTGATAAAGGATGTGAAGACACACTCAGTAATGGCTCTGTAAAACTAGGCACAAACTTTCTGGAGCAGGCTGAGGAAGAACATACTTTGGTGAGTTTGTATGATGACAGCAGATAAATGTGTCTCCCATCTCAGGTTGCTAGTGATTGTGAAACATAACAGACCCCATGCATGCTTTATTTGCATGCATGCTATATTTTCAGATTGCATGTCAGCCATAGAAGCTGTCTGACAGGTAGAAACATATGCACGAGACATGTGACATCTGCAGATCTAGTATATAGATGACGGTCAACAAGAGTTCTTGTGTATGATTGTCAGGCAGCAAGTATATGTAACTATTAGAGGCCTAAGGGCCCTTGTTCCATGTACAACCTAGTTTTTTTCACAATTCTGTTTAAAGATGATACATTGTCAATGGATAAGTCAATGGAGAATTGGAAGCTAGTAGAAGATTCCCTAAAATAGACAAAAGGAGTGGTATTCTTTAAATAGACCCTCCAGTGGGGGAAACTTACCAGGGAATATAAGGCAAGGTTTTCCGATTTAGTTTCATTTTCTTTGTTCATGAATCAGCATTGGTTTTCTGTATTTTGCTGAATTTACAGTAAATCTTGGAGTTGCACCAGACTCAGGGTTCTATTTTTGATTCCGCCGCGGGCGCAGCACAAAGTCAGGTCCGCTTCGGTGATGGGGCGTAACGGCGCAGACTTTGGTATTTTCGTGCACTGCGCTGCTGGCACAACTACCCCCCCAACTTGGAAGGAGGGAGGGGAGAAGGCGTGGAGTAGGTTTGACACAGCCAAGTCCAATCTTCACCGATCACACCAGCTCCTCGTCTCACCTTTAAAAACGCCGCTGGTGAGGCGCATGGCAAGTTTCGAGGATGACTGAGCCCGCGCAGGAAACTGTCTGATACCCAAACTTCTCCCAGGAGGAGACTGACCTTCTGGTCCGGGAGGTCCAGGCTCGCAGTGGCCGTATTTACGGCCTTGTAAAATTTATTTCAATATTGTCTATCTGTTTAGTGTGGACAGTTATTGATCGTCAGATGTTTTTTGAACTGATGTAACCGCAAAGACTCACTTAATGACAAAGCTGGGTGGCGAGGCGCTCCCTCCTCTCCCGTGTGCTCTGCTGCTCTCCCAGTTGACACGGCACATGCAGTTCGGCCTCTCTCCATCTTAAGTCCCTTAATGTGTCCTCCGTGAGTTCATAGTGACATCCACGTCGTACAGCCATGTTGTGTAAAATGCGTGGACCGAAATGGACTGAAACTCCAAATCTGCCGGCTGATTATGCCGACACCTCCCCCTACTGTGCCGCAACTCCCATCCTGGCGTATCTCTGTGCACCCGCCTGCGCTGCACGAAAATGCCACTGCGCAGGGTGCCCTGCGCCCTGCCAGCGGCAGGGACGAAAATAGAGCCCTCAGTCTTCATGTCTTATTTCATCTTTGAACTATTTTGTCGAATTCGAAAATGAAAATTTTCTGTCTGGAACAGAAGGTGTTTCCATGTGACAATGAGTTGGGTTTCTTCAAGAGTTTTTAAAAGCCATTAGAATCAGCTCTGTGAATCAGCACAATAAATAGACAGACATTTTTAAACTTGAAAGTTTAGTGTTTATGCCATTTTTATTTCCATTATATTGTCCAACATCAACACTGTAATTATTTGCTCCCAGAGTCAAGTTCATTTTTATGGTGGTTAGTATAATGCAACAGCAAGTACTATAGAGGGAAGTACCAGGAAATAGATTTACAGCATGACTGTCCGTGCTAAAAAAAAAAAAAAAAAAAGGAAGAAAGAAAGCAAAATGTGGTGCGAGACTAACCACGTTGTTGTTATGGGTAGTGAGGAAAAAGCTTTACACAGTGCTGAGAGCATGGCTTGATCAACCCTCTTGAGGGGCCAGCGACAAGAATGAGCACCTGATCCCCACTGATAACCTGTTTATGGTGTAATTTGATCAAATAAAAATGTATTTAGGAGTATACAATATATATTTTGACACAAGTAAGTAACATAGTTACTTGAAGGTTGTGATCATCTGACATTATGTGTAAGTGTTTCATAGTCCTAAACATATTTGCAATTACACCAATGACCACAGCTTGATGAGTCCAGCACATCAGTCAACTTATCAACTATTTACTCAATGCTCACCTAATAACCAGTGTATTTGGTGAGTGGTCTGGGACCAAACCTTCTGATATAGTATTATATCTTTAATTTTCTAAGGGTTACACACAATCATACCAACACAGAACCATCACTTAAACCCAACCATTTATGATTCAATAATACATTCTAATTTTACCTCACAACATTTTACCTGGATGCATTCAAATCAAACCTAGTGTTTGATTTGAATGTTTCCAGGTCACTTAATGTGCCCAGGACATTGCAATGCTAATTGTTAATTCTGTATTTTAGTAAATATCTATATATAGATTAAGTCCAAACTCAATATTTGGCTACTTCTTATAAGGTAAATATTACCTAAAATAGCCCTTTGAATCAGACCTGTTTTATAAAATGTTGACTCATAATGTAAATCCAACAAACATGGCTGCTTCACACATTACTTTTAGAAGACTTGATAGTGAATGAAGTGTCTTGTGTTTGACCTTTGACCTCTGACCATAAACAAACACAGCTCAGTGTGATCATTGACCCTGATCTTCCAGGGGTGTTAATGGCCAGTACTGGAAGATAGACATACACCTGCCATCCGCAGTGGGACTGCAGTAACACTCACAATAGTCTTCATGGTAATGTGGTGTGATAAAAGTGCTCAGGCAACTGTGAACATGCAACAGCAATAGGTGTCCAGCATCAGGAGATGACTCATACAGTATGTCTATTACATCTCCTTTCATGTGTCTCCTTGGCTTTAAGTCAATGTTCACTCTGCTAAGGACTGCACTTCAGAAGTATTCTATGTGTTTAAGAAATCACTGCACTCTATTACAACCTCTTGGTCAATATCTGTCTTGGTCTCGGCTGTGGATGTCCCTGGTCCATTTGATCATAGTCTCTGGAGATCGATAGAGGAAGATCAATTTGGAGTAAAGTTCCTCTTCCAACTCCAGCTCTCCTGTCTCACGTACCTGAAACACAAAAAATGTAGTTTGTGAAAGAGGATTACAAAGAAATGAATTTCCAGAACACACCAACAACATGGAGAAAACTGTGTGTTTTTTATGTATTATTTAATAGATACAGTAAGCCCACACCGATGATTAGACCAGGGGAATACTGCATATTTCTTGGTTTAAGACCATCTTATTCAAATTTACACACGTGTGTGTGTGCTAATATGCACACAATGAACACTAACCAGGAAGATGTCTGTGCACAGCTTCAGAATGCGGTCCACACAGGGCAGCTCCTCAAACATGATGGAGTGGGAGATCTCACTGAAGAACCCTCGCACAAACTTACCAATAACTAAGACCACAGACACATACAGACCCATGATCCTGGTAGGAGAGATTAGAAAAGAGAAGAAAACAATAAATCACATTTAGAAAGGTGGGAAAAAAGCACTGTACATGACTGTAAAGATTCTTTGTCCCAGTCAGGGATCCAACACTCCTCCCGCATCTTCATCAAATTCTCCAGGGACCCAACATCTCCCCCTCAAGACCTCCACAACAATCTCCAATCAAGAGTTAGTTAAAGCTGCCACACTCTGTCATATTGGTTAACTATTTAAAAACAATAACCACTGACATCATCACTCAGACGTCTATCAGAAATGAGAAAGACCACATGCTGCTTCCCTAAACATACCAGTGATGGCATTTTGGTTCATGGTCAAGCACATCGTAGACATTACAGGCCATCTGGTGCCTGTCTCGGTTATCTTAAATTTGTCAGTGTTAAGCCACAGCCAGTCTCCTCTCCCTCAGAGAATCCCTACAGCTCTTTTTAATATCAGATCATTGGCTAACAAATCCTTTTTGGTTAATGATCTGATTATTGAGGAGAATTTGCATGTTTTTAGTTGAGAACTAGCTAAACAACACACTGTAGCAACACTGATAGAAACTTGTCCCACTGATGGAGACTTCCTTCCTTCCTCCAAATTCTACTTTTTACCTCTTCTACTTCTTCTACTTCTTCTCTCTTCTTCATTTATCAGAAGAAGACTGAGGTCCTTTGGAGTATGTAGGACACCGTTAAAAACATTTTATGACTCTGTGGTAGCATCTGCAGTTTTCTATGCAGTGGTCTGCTGGGGTTGTGGAAGCTCCGAGAGGGACAGGAAAAGACTAAACAAACTGGTCAGGAGAGCTGGCTCTGTCCAGGACTGCCATCTGGACACCACCAAGGAGGTGGGTGAGAGGAGGATGTGAGCCAGGCTGACATCGATCATGGACAACCCATCCCACCCCCTGCATGAGACAGTAGGGGGCTTAAGCAGCTCGCACAGTAACAGACTGCTGCAGGGGTGGAGTGGGGCACCAAAGGCCACCGGGAAAATTCTCACGCACTGGCCCATCCCCGGCCCACCCTCACTGGCCCACCTCCCATATATCAATTATGCAAACAAAATTTATGTCATTTTACCATAATAAATCTTTTTTTTTTTTTTTCTAAATCTGGATAAAGATCCAGAATATTTCATGTTTCTTTGAGTGAAATTTCTCCATCTGTTCTAACACCAGCCAAGAAGGGCTAACGCCAGTATCATGTAAGGCACAGTGCTGTGTTGATGGTGTCTTTCTCAATTATGCATTATAAACCCATTTTTGTTTTCCAATACTGTTATCACTTCTAATATATGCTCACATTTATCCATTTTAGCTGGTGCAATTTCAAAATTGTATATTCCTCTCAACTGTGCAAAACACTATTTATTATCCATATTGGCAACAGTATTTTTATAAACTGTATATATTATGCATATACATAGTCATAGTTTTTCTCAAGTGCAGTAGTATTTCTCAGGTGCAATAGTATTTCTCAAGTGCAATACAAAACATGTCATGTCAGTAGTTAATTTTCTTATAAGACTACTAGCAACTGTCACAGTATATTCAGTTCTCTGACCTACTGCCATTGTCTCCTCATCTGCTCACGGGTGCCCACAGTACTTTTCCACTCTCAGCCACACCTCTCGCCTGCTCACCTGATCACACACCTGAGACTTATAGCAATCCGTGCAGTATATAAGCTGCTCTGCCACACTCACTCTTGCCAGACTGTCTTTGTTCTAATGCAAGACTCTCCAGCTATTTCCACGGACTGATCTCCCTTTGCCGAACCTGCTTGTTTCCATCGACGCCTGTTCTCCTTTCCTAGTAAATACCTTAGCCTTTTGTCCCTCACCACAAGTCTTACTTTTCACTTCCTGGATTTTTGTTCACCTGAGAGTTTTTGGTGTTTGCCACACCAAACACTTAAAGAGACTCAGGACTTTGTATTCAGCACGTCCCGAATCTTTGCGTGCCAGTGACTACTAGAGGTTTGATTCCTTGCATTATACCAGGGACTGTACTTGTTGCTGCTATTCTGGTCCTGCCAGGTTAAGATTAAAAATTGCTATAAATTATATCAATGTCATTGTGATTCTGCACTTGGGCCCGAAACCCCCTTTTCCCTGGTGTGGGATCAATAAAGTCCTATCTAATCTTATTTTATCAGTCAGTCAGACAAAATAGGAAAGGAAGAGGGATTGCAGCCTCTAATAAACTGAGTAAGAGAGCAAACACAAAAGACATCAAAATAGGTTTTTAGTGCCAGTAGAATGCCAAATGTTCCAAGTAGTTGTCACATCAGCCAGCTCCTTTTCTGCTGCCCCTCTCTCTCTCTCTCTCTCTCTCTCTCTCTCCACCTGTGCCATACTTAAGTGGCTCACTCACATTCACTCTTCGCCAGATTGTTCTTAGCCCTTATGTGAGACTCTCCAGTGCATTCTTTTGGACAGATTACCTGGTTTAGACCCAGCCTGCCCTTGACCTCGTCTGCTCTTCTGTTTCCTTGTAAAGACCCCTGTTCTGTGGCCCCGACTACGAGTTTCGTCTTGCCCCCTCTGGACAACAGTACCTGTGGGACTCACGTGCTTCTCCGTTCTGTTGGTGCTGCATTTGGATCCTGGTATCTCTGTTATAGTACAATCTGGCCAGTTATAGATCCAGCTCGCTCGACTTCTCCTGCCGCCACTTCGAGCAGATCGAGGAGACTCTCAAGCAGCATGAGTCCGCGATGACCGCAACCGTACCGGCGTTTACGCAGGCCATGGCAGCCCAAGAACAAGCGCTAACGGCATTAGCAGCTCATGTACAACAGATGACCATAAACAGTTCTCAGCCTGCGCCTGACTCCGGTCCAGCCGCCACCCGCCATTCCGCTGCCTTCTGTCAGCGAACCCAGCCAGAGTTGGCGCTCCTCAGCGCTACGCTGGTGTCGCAAGAGGCACCGTCATCCTTAGACGGTGTCATCGAGCTTGCCACCCGGATTGACCTCCACATCCAGGCCCGGCGACAGGAGAAGAGACGGGAAACACCAGCCCGTCAGCCCGAGACGCAATTCGGAACCAAGCCCCCCGCTGCTTCAGCCTCCAACTTCATCACGCCCCGACAGGAGGGGCCAGAACCCATGCAACTGGGACGCACCAAGTGGGCACCAGAAGAAAGGGATCGACGCAGACAGGCTAATTTATGCATGTACTGTGGCAAGGGTGGACATTATGTGACAAATTGCCCAGTAAAAGACAGGACTCATCATTAAAGGAGGAGATACTATTGAGCCATACCACTGCCCAATCCTCCGTTTTGCCCACCAGACCTCGGGTTCAAGCCAAGCTCCTCCTTCCCAAAGGGTCTCACACTCTAGCCACATTCATTGACTCTGGGGCAGATGCCAGTATCATGGATGAAGAACTTGCACACCGGCTGGAGATTGAGCTTGTTCCACTTTCTCACCCTGTCCCCGCCAGTACTCTTGACAGCCATCTGCTTGGCACATTTACCCATCAGACAGCTCCAGTTCATCTTCTGCTCTCCGATAACCACCATGAAACCATTCGATTTCACACCCTGAGGTCATCACGCATTAGAATTTAAAATTCTCCTCCTTACTTACAAAGCCATAAATGCCCAGGCACCTTCTTATCTTAAAGAGCTCATAGTACCTTATTACCCCACTCAAACACTGCGTTCTCAGAATGCAGGTCTACTTATGGTTCCTAAAGTCTCAAAAAGCAGAATAGGAGTCAGAGCATTTAGCTACCAAGCTCCTCTCCTGTGGAACCATCTTCCAGTCTTTGTCGAGGAGGCAGACACTGTCTCTACATTTAAGAGTAGGCTTAAAACTTTCCTCTTTGATAAAGCTTATAGTTAGGGCTGGCTCAGGCTTGTCCTGGACCAACCCCTAGTTATGCTGCTATAGGATTAGACTGTCGGGGGACCTCCAAAGATACACCGAGCTCCTCTGTCTTTCTCTCCCTCTCCATCTGCACACTTTCATATCCTACCACGGCGTGTTACTAACTTAGCTCCTTCCCCGGAATCTCTGTGCTTTGTCGTCTCGCAGGTTCCCATGGACAGTGGTGAATCTGGATTGTGGATTACAGCGGTGTCTCCTGCCTTGGCCCTGCCTGACATCCACTGCACCTGCTACTACTGTTATTACATCCACTGTCACTGTTACTGTGACTGCATGTCTGTCTGTCTCTCTCTCTGTCCCTGTCTCTGTCTCTCTCTCTCTCTCTCTCTGACTGCATTTCTGTCTGTCTCTCTCTGTCTGTCTCACTCTCCCTCTCTTGCTCTCCCTCTCTAACCCAACCGGTCGAGGCAGATGGCCACCCACCCAGAACCTGGTTCTGCCTGAGGTTTCTGCCTGTTAAAAGGAAGTTTTTCTTCGCCACTGTCACCAAGTACTTGCTCATGAGGGAATTGTTAGGTCTCTGTAGATAAAAGAGCTCGGCCTGTACCAGCTCTGTATGGAAAGTGTCCCGAGACAAATTTTGTTGTGATTGGGCACTATACAAATAACATTGAAATTGAAATTGAAATTCCCCTCATTTTGGGTTTTCCTTTGCTCCGACATCATAATCCTCATATTGACTGGACAACAGGAGCCATCCTGGGATGGAGAGCTTCCTGCTATCTGGTTTGCCTCAGACAGGCCGCTAGTCCTCAACACTCCTCTATCTTAAGCTCCACCCCCATTCTGTCATCCGTGCCCTCCGAGTATCACGACTTTAAGGAAGTCTTCAGCAAGGCTAAGGCTACCTCTCTGCCCCCTCATCGACCATATGACTGTGCCATAGAGCTTCATCACGGCTCATCCCCACCCAGGGGACATCTATACTCTCTGTCAGCACCTGAGAGAGCAGCTATGGAGAGCTACATAAATGAGTCATTGGCAGCAGGCATAATCCGGCCATCGTCTTCACCAGCAGGGGCAGGCTTCTTCTTTGTCCATAAGAAGGATGGTTCATTGAGACCATGTATTGATTACAGGGGCCTGAATGACATCACTATTAAGAATCGTTATCCACTCCCTCTCATCTCATCCGCCTTTGAACTTCTCCAGGGGGCCACCATCTTCATGAAACAAGATCTCCGTAATGCCAACCACCTGGTTCGTATTCGGGAAAGAGATGAGTGGAAAACAGCCTTTCACACCCTGACCGGACACTATGAATACCTGGTGATGCCCTTCGGACTCACTAATGCCCCGGCTGTGTTTCAGGCCCTGGTTAACGACATCCTCAGAGACATGCTAAATCTATTTGTGTTTGTATGCCTTGATGACATACTCATCTTCTCATGATCACGGGAGGAACACATTCATCACATTCAGACTGTCCTGCAGTGCCTTTTGGAGAACTCACTTTTTGTCAAGGCCGAGAAATGTGAGTTCCACGTTCCTTCCGTCTCCTTCCTGGGGTACATCATTGCCAAAGACAGTATCCAGATGGACCCAGCTAAAGTCCTTGCTGTCACCTCCTGGCCCATTCCTGAGACACGCAAACAGAGTATATCTGGAGTATATCTGTACTGCCCAGTGCCTCAACTCCAGGCAGGCTTGGTGGTCACTGTTTTTTACTCGGTTCAACTTTTCTCTGTCCTACTGGCCCGGGTCCCGTAACATTAAGCCAGATGCCCTTTCCCATCAATTCCAAGTTAAGGAGGAGAGCACCACCAAGACCACTCCCATCCTGCCTGCCTCCTACCTCATAGCCCCTGTCACCTGGGAGATAGAGGAGAGGGTGAAATCTGCTTCAGAGAACCAGCCCAGCCCCAGTACCTGCCCCCAGAACTGCTTATTCGTCCCTGAGAACCTGCGCTCAGATGTTCTCCTGTGGGGGCACTCCTCCAAGCTCTTCTGTCATCCTGGAATTCAGCGGACCCAAGATATTCTATGCCAACGGTTTTGGTGGCCATCGCTGGAGGAGGATGTCAAGAGCTTCGTCAACGCATGCACAGTCTGCAACCAGCACAAGCCATCCCATCAATCACCCGTTGGTCTCCTCCAACCCCTTCCTATCCCTCATTGTCCTTGGTCACACATCTCCCTGGACTTCGTCACTGGACTTCCTCCTTCCCAGGGCAATACAGTCATTCTGACTGTTGTGGATCGCTTTACTAAGATGGCTCATTTCGTGCCTCTCCACAAACTACAGTCTGCTTAAGAGACTGCTGATCTGGTACTGCAGCACGTCTTCCGAAGACATGGGCTCCCGGCTGACGTGGTATTGGATAGGGGGCCCCAGTTTACATCTATATTCTGGAGGGAGTTCTGCAGCCTGCTGGGGGCGACGACCAATTTATCATCTGGATTTCATCCTCAGTCCAATGGCCAAATGGAACGAATGAACCAAGAGATGGAAACTGCGCTGTGCTGCATGGTCTCTCAGAACCCTTCTTCCTGGTCACAACAAATCCTCTGGGTAGAATATGCTCACAACTCACTCACCAGCTCTGCCACAGGCCTATCACCCTTCCAGTGTGCATATGGTTTCCAGCCCCCACTTTTTCCTGCACTGGAGAGAGAGGTCTCCTATCCATCAGTTCAGAGGTTCATCCACCGCTGCCACCACACTTGGTCAAAGGGCTAGATCTTCTCTTCTCCGTGCATCGGGTTGCTACATCACCACCGCCAACCATCATCAGTCTAGGGCTCCAGAATACCACGAGGGGCAGAGGGTTTGGTTATCCACCAGAGACCTTGTCACATCAGCCAGCTCCTTTTCTGCTGCCCCTCTCTCTCTCTCTCTCTCTCTCTCAGGTGTGCGCTGGCTGAACAGGTGTGCAGATCTCCACCTGTGCCACTCACATTCACTCTTTGCCAGATTGTTCTTAGCCCTTATGCGAGAGTCTCCAGCGTATTCTTTCGGACAGATTACCCGGTTTAGACCCAGCCTGCCTTTGACCTTGTCTGCTCTCCTGTTTCCTTGTAAAGACCCCTGTTCTCTGACCCCGACTACGAGTTTCATCTTGCCCCCTCTGGACAACAGTACCTGTGGGACTCACGTGCTTCTCCGTTCTGTCGGTGCTGCATTTGGATCCTGGTATCTCTGTTACAGTGGTAGCCTGCATTTTATGTAGCATATAGCTCAAATTAAAGTTAAATTAAGCTTCTTTGGGGGTTCTGGTTCCAGGACTGCGAGGATGACAGCCTAATTTTCCAGCTTCCTGAAGGTTTTACCAATTAACCCCAAAAAACTTGTTTTTGTCAATCTTGGTGGACATTTTATAAAAGAATGAAAAAGGGGTTGTAAGTGGATTAAGCATGGGTTTATTGATTGACCAGGAAGCTTGAGTGCGGAGGGACAACCTGAGGATTTACGCAATACCCGAAGATAAAGAGGGCACTGATATGGCTGGCTTCCCGGATAACCTGCTGGAAACCTCACTCGACTTTCCACGTGACGGTGATCTCAAAATTGAATGGGCACATCGAGCTCTGGCACCAAAGCCCACCAGCCCACAGGCAAAACCATGCTTGCTCCATAGTGGTCAGGTTTGGTAAATGGCAGACCAAAGAAGAGGTGATAAAGAGAGCATGGCAGAAAAAGAAGGTTTTTTATGAAAACATTCATTTCTATGTTGACCATGACTTCCCTCCTGAATTGCTAAAGAAACGCAAGAATGGATTTTTCCAAGGGTATACTATTCATCTTATAAATCAGGCCATAGGAGAGGCGTGGCAACTTTGATTTCATAACAAATATCATTTGAACAGGTTTCAGAAACAACTGACAAGAATGTTATTACAATTTGTAATATTTATGCTCCCCCTGGAAGTGATTTTGCTTTTTATAGAAACATATTTGAATTGAAGATAGGGGGCGCAGGGGTCGTCATATGTGGTGGAGATTTGAATATCAGTCTCAATCCAAAAAAGGGTTCGCCCAAAAAAAAACAAAAAAACAAAACAAAACAAAACAAAAAACAGTTACTACGTGATTACATAGGAAAAATGATGCTTTAATGATAGAGCTGGGTATACTAGATTTTTGGAGGGATTTCTATCCATCAGGTTGTGACTAGACTTTTGATTCACATCACATAATATTTATTCAAGAATGGATTGTTTTCTTTTAATTACAGAGAGATCATCATAGAATACGTGATTGTGATATTGGATGTATTGGTCTATCTGACCTCGCCCCCCTCTCCTGCACTGTAGATATTAATGATAACCCGGGTAGAACTTTGTAGAGTTGAACACAAATATCCTGAATAATTCAAGATTCAAAACCCAAATGAGAGAGGGAATAAAAAGGTTTCTAGAAGAAAAGGATAAACAGCTGTTATTGGAGGGAGAATAATATTATTCTGTGCCTATGAAAAGAAACAAAAACAATTAAGACTGATAGACCTTAATAAAGAATTGAAAGATCTTGAGACACAAAATAAAAGAGAACAAAAAACAAACACTAGCTAGAATAAAATCAATTAGAAATGAAATCAATATAATATATACACAGGAAATTGAAAAAAGATGATATTCACAAGACAAACTTTGATCACTAAAAATCTTGGAGTGAAAACTCCAAGAGCAACGAGCAGACAACACCATCCATCCATCCATTGTCTTCCGCTTATCCGGGGCCGGGTTGCGGGGGGAGCAGTCTGAGCAGGGACGCCCAGACTTCCCTCTCCCCGGACACTTCCTCCAACTCTTCCGGGGGGATCCCGAGGCGTTCCCAGGCCAGCTGAGTGACATAGTCACCCCAGCGTGTCCTGGGTCTTCCCCGGGGCCTCCTCCCGGTGGGACATGCCTGGAACACCTCCCTAGGGAGGCGTCCAGGGGGCATCCGATAGAGATGCCTGAGCCACCTCAGCTGACTCCTCTCGATGCGGAGGAGCAGCGACTCTACTCTGAGCTCCTCCCGGGTGACAGAGCTCCTCACCCTATCTCTAAGGGAGCGCCCCGCCACCCTGCGGAGGAAACTCATTTGAGCCGCTTGTGTCCGGGACCTCGTTCTTTCGGTCATGACCCAAAGTTCATGACCATAGGTGAGGGTAGGAACGTAGATTGACCGGTAAATCGAGAGCTTCGCCTTTCGGCTCAGCTCCTTCTTTACCACAACAGACCGATACAGCGACCGCATTACTGCAGCCGCTGCACCGATCCGCCTGTCAATCTCACGTTCCATCCTTCCCTCACTCGTGAACAGGATCCCAAGATACTTAAACTCCTCCACTTGAGGCAGGAACTCTCCCCCAACCTGAAGGGAGTAAACCACCTTTTTCCGGCCGAGAACCATGGCCTCGGACTTGGAGGTGCTGACTCTCATCCCAGCTGCTTCACACTCGGCTGCGAACCGCCCCAGCGCATGCTGAAGGTCCTGGCTTGAGGTAGCCAACAAGACAACATCATCCGCGAAAAGCAGAGACGAAATCTGCCGGCCCCCGAACCGAACCCCCTCCGGCCCCTGGCTGCGCCTAGAAATCCTGTCCATAAAAATGATGAACAGAACCGGTGACAAAGGGCAGCCCTGCCGGAGTCTAACATGCACCGGGAACAGGTCCGACTTACTGCCGGCAATGCGGACCAAGCTCCTGCTCCGGTTGTACAGGGACTGTACAGCCCTCAACAGAGGGCCTCCAACCCCATACTCCTGGAGCACCTCCCACAGAATGACGCGAGGGACACGGTCGAATGCCTTCTCCAAGTCCACAAAGCACATGTGGACTGGTTGGGCAAACTCCCATGAACCCTCAAGCACCCTGTGGAGGGTATAGAGCCGGTCCAGTGTTCCACGGCCAGGACGAAAACTGCATTGTTCCTCTTGAATCCGGGGTTCGACTATCGGCCGGATTCTCCTCTCCAGTACCCTGGAATAGACTTTACCAGGGAGGCTGAGGAGTGTGATCCCCCGATAGTTGGAACACACCCTCCGGTCCCCCTTTTTAAAAAGAGGGACCACCACCCCAGTCTGCCAGTCCAGAGGCACTGTCCCCGTCTCCCACGCGATGCTGCAGAGGCGTGTCAACCAAGACAGTCCTACAACATCCAGAGACTTGAGGTACTCAGGGCGGATCTCATCCACCCCCGGCGCTTTGCCACCGAGGAGCTTGCGAACTGCCTCAGTGACTTCAGCCCCGGTGATGAATGAATCGACCTCCAAGTCCCCAGTCTCTGCTTCCTCTACGGAAGACATGACAGAGGGATTGAGGAGATCCTCGAAGTATTCCTTCCACCGCCCGACAATATCCCCAGTCGAGGTCAACAGCTCCCCACCTCCACTGTAAACAGTGTTGACAGAAAGCTGCTTCCCCCTCCTGAGGCGCCGAACGGTTTGCCAGAATTTCCTCGAGGCCAAACGGTAGTCCTCCTCCATGGCCTCCCCGAACTCCTCCCAGACCCGAGTTTTTGCTTCTACAACTTTGATCACTAAAAATCTTGGCGTGAAAACTCCAAGAGCAACGAGCAGACAACACAATAAGAAATATACATTCTAAAACTATACAGTATAAACAAGATGAAATACAAAGAACATTCAGAAAATACTACAAGGGCTTGTATACACAACCCCAACTAGAAGGTGGCCAGCAAATTGACGACTTCTTAAAATCTCTCAGTTTACCTGTTATATCAGAAGAGCAAAATGAGCTCCTGTAACCGAGATAGAGCTGAATAAGGCCATTTCCACCCTGAAAGCAAACAAATCGCCTGAGCTGGACGGCTTCTCCTCAGTGTTCAATAAGGTCTTCAGGTCTGAGTTAGTGCCAATCCTTTTCCAAGCTCGTAATACAACAGCAGATGCTAAAATGCCCCCATCTTGAAATTAGGCAGTGATCTCTGTTATTCCCAAGGAGGGGAAAAGCAAATTAGAGTGTAGTTCATACTGACCTATTTCGGTGCTGAATGTTGACTTTAAACTTTATACAACCATCCTCGCCAGAAGACTGGACAAGATTTTCCTTCAAGATAACATCAGACGATCATTACACGTTACATCATATCCAACAGAATAATCTTGTAGCTTGTTTAGTTAGTCTAGACGCAAAGAAGGCCTTTGACTAGGTAAGTTGGTCTTTTCTATACAAGGTTTTAGAAAGATTTGGCATGGACAACATTTTAATTGGAGGGATCCGTACACTATACAGCAAACCATTGGCCCAGATAAAAATAAATGGATACCTTTCAGCTATCATTATTCTGGAACGTGGCTCGAGACAGGGATGCCCAATTTCACCCTGCTATTTGCGCTCTATATAGAGCCCCTAGCACATTGGATAAGACAGATTATTAAAGGCATCTGCATTAATGGAGAAGACCACAAGCTATACACTGACGACGTCATGGTTTATTTAAGAAACCCTCTTAATTCCCTCCCCAGGTTAATGGTTCTTCCAGAAACATTTGGTAATTATTCAGAATAGAAATTAAATGTACAAAAAACACAAATTCTGGCTATCAACCCACAAAGCAAATTAGGGAGAAATTCCACGTTAATTGGGATCAGAATTCATTGAATCGAAAAGAATTCAAACACTGGCAGTGATAAATTATGGCCCCCTCTTGATAAAAAATTAAAGAAAACATAAAAAGGTGGAATTCAATTTCTATCCTTAGTCTTAGTCATAGAATTGATTCTGTAAGAATGAATATTCTCCCACAATATTTGTTATTATGTCAGGCACTCCCTGTAGAAATCCCCTCAAAACAATTTTCTGAATTGAACAAGATTATTTCCAGATTTATTTGGCAGGGTAAAAAACCCAGGGTTCATTTTAAAACATTACAACCTCCAAAAGAGCAAGGGGGAATGGCACTACCTAAGTTTAAAGTTTTTTATGTACCTCAGATTAGATCCCTAATTCATTTGTGTAACCCATCCTTTCAAGCCAGATGGAAAGATATCAAACTCTGTACTCTGGTTGACCCCCCCAATACAAGCAGTACTACATCACAAACATCTGGGAAGATTTGTAGATAAAGTACAGAACCCATGGATAAAAGTGCAGTTAAAAATCTGGAATATGATAAGAGACAAGTACAAATTAAGTAATAGGTTACAGATAATTCAATGGTGTGCCTATGATCCTGAGTTTAAATCTGACACCTGGCTTAGAGACACTTTGCCCCTTTGGTGAAGATGGCGCCAGTGTGTTTTGCCTGCTGTGTGTCTCCACAAACTTTGATTGCGTTTCTGCTGGTTTTATTACTTGTCTCTCAAAATGTCAACTCTCTGCTGGTATATGATCGCCAAACACTGTTAAATCACCGTCCTTCCTCTGACAATCTCGAACTCTCTGGGCAAAATGGACAGGAAACTTTCTGCCCTCCACTTCTCTCTGGTATACCGGTGTACCTGTGCCGTGCCCCGGCTCCACCTGCATGAAGAGGACGTAGATGCCGGGGGAAACGCAGCGGCAGATTAGTGAAACTAAAAGAAGGTTTGATGTACTCTCCTGCTGCTTCCTCTGGAGATGCTTGTTCATCGTGTCGTCGCTTCATTTCATGGCGCTTCCTGGATCCAATCGATTGCTCTCTGGTCCACCTGGTCAGCCCGGAAGAGGAGCAGCTGCCCCGTCGGCTCCCCGTCCCCTACCTCCGCAGGCGCGGAGTGAACCTACACAACCTGCGGCCGCTTGCTTGGGCTCCACAGACAAAACTTTTAACTTCAAGGATTTCTTCATGTCCCGCGGGTTGGAGTTTCTCTTTATAACGGAAACATGGTTGAGTATTGGTGAGTCCAGCGCTCTTTGTGAACTTTTGCTGCCTGACTGTACATACTTCAACTCTCCATGGACTTCAGGTTGTGGAGGAGGCATAGCGACTGTTTACAGGAACCGCTTTGTGTGTAAACAGCTCACGCCTACATCTTATTCTAGTTTTGAGATGAGCTAATTTGAACTCGGCTCTGTCCTCCCGGTGATGTGTGCTGTTATATACAGGCCACCAAAGTACAACAAAGACTTTATTGGTGACTTTGGTGATTTCTTGTCAGGAATAACGCCCAAATACGACTGAGTTTTAATAGCTGGGGATTTTAATATCCATGTGTGCTGTCCTGTGAAGCCGTTGGCCAAAGATTTTTTAAATCTTATTGACTCTTTTAATCTTGTACAGCTTGTGTCTGGTCCTACACAAGAATGGGGGCACACTCTTGATATCATTTTAACCCATGGTTTTACCGTTTCTAGCGTAGAGGTTTGTGATGCTGTGTTCTCGGACCACATGCCAGTTGTATTTGACACAGCTCTCCTCTGTCACACAGTTAAACCTCGCGCTCTTGCACATCACTCGCGTCTTATTAACTCTTCCACTGCTGCTCATTTCTCCACAGCGTTCAACTCAGCGTTCAGCCCAGCTGAATCCATGCATTCTAAGCCAGATGTTGAGGCATTGTCCACCTATTTTAACTCAACCTGTAAAACTGTATTAGATGCTGTGGCACCACTAAAAACAAGGCCTTCCAAACCAAGACCAAGTCCAAGGCCTTGGATAAATGACGCCACACGTGCTGCCAGGCGTGAGTGCAGGAGAGCTGAGCGAAAGTGGAAGAAGGACAAGCTACAGGTGTCTTTCCAGATGTTGCAGGACAGCTGGTGTTTTTTATCAGAGGACTGTGAAAGCTGCTAAAACCAGGCATCTCTCTGATATTATCACCTCTAACTGTCAAAATCCTCATGTCCTGTTTAAAACTGCCAACTCTGTTCTTAATCCCCCACAACCAGGCTGCTTTGAGAACCCAACTGAGGTGTGTGAAGGCTTCCTGAACTTTTTTATTAATAAGGTCATGAGCACCAGAGCCCTTATTAGCCCCCCTTCTTATGACTCCATCTCTGTTACGTGCTCGGCTGTTTTTGACCAGTTTGAGCCTGTCAGTCTGCCGTCCTCGAGAGATATAATTGGTCATATGAAGCCTGCTGGGTCTCCCTGTGACCCACTGCCACCTCGTCTTCTTAAAGAGGTTTTCCCTACCTTGGCACCACATGTGCTCAGCGTGATAAATGGCAGTTTGTCAAATGGGATTGTTCCTGAGTTTTAAGCATGCAGTGGTGACACCTCAAATTAAAAAGCCTGGGTTAGACCCTTATGTTCTCTTTATTTTTAGGCCAATTTCTAAACTACCCTTCCTGTCAAAGATTTTGGAGAAAATTGTTTACTGTCAGCTGAACTAATACTTAGATGAGCACCATATACTTGAGATCTTCCAGTCTTGGTTTAAAGCCCTGTAAAGTACTGTGTCAGCATTGTTGAGGGTTTTAATGATATTCTTTTAGCCACAGACTCTGGTCACTGTGTTGCTTTGGTTTTGTTGGACCTAACAGCAGCCTTCGACACGGTGGACCATCAGATCCTCTTGGTTCGCCTGGAGAACTGGGTGGGGCTTCAGGGTGGTGCCCTACAGTGGTTCAGGTCCTACCTCTCAGGGAGAAGTTTCTGTGTCCGTTTTGGTGCAGCACCTCTCACATGTGGAGTGCCTTAAGGCTCTATACTTGGTCCTCTTCTCTTCTCCCTGTACCTGCTTCCACTTGGAACAATTTTTCGAAAGCATGGTGTTTCTTTTCATTCTTATGCTGATGACTGTCAAATTTACCTGCCACTGAGACAGGAAAATGGGTTCTCTGCAAACCAACTCTTTGATTGCACTGCAGAATTGAAGGCATGGATGTCAAAAAATTTTCTACTTTTAAATGATAAAAAGACTGAGGTCATGATGTTTGGCCCTAGTGATGCCTCCAAAGCCTGTGTAGATTTTGGTTCATTAACACAATATCTAAAACACACAGCTACAAACCTCGGAGTAAAACTGGACAGTGACCTGAAATTTGATGCTCAGATTAAATCTGTGGTCAAGTCCAGTTTTTATCAGTTGAGACAGCTATCCAAGGTCAAGCCATTTCTCTCCAGACATCATCTTGAGATTTTAATCCATGCCTTTATCACAACTCGTTTAGACTACTGCAATGCACTTTATGTTGGGCTGAGTCAGACATCGCTGTCCCGTCTGCAGCTGGTGCAAAATGCTGCTGCTCGGCTTTTAACTGGAACCAAACAACAAGCACATCACTCCTATTTTAGCTTCCATTCACTGGCTCCCTGTCTGTTTTTGGATTGATTTTAAAATTCTTTTATTTGTTTTTAAATGTATTCATGGTCTCGCCCCACAATATCTGTCTGACCTGCTTCAGCCCTACACTCCCTCACGTGCTCTCAGGTTGACAGATCAGTCATTACTGGTTGTCCCAAAGACAAAGAGGAAAATGAGAGGTGACCAAGCTTTTTCAGTTGCTGCGCCAAAGCTCTGGAATGAGCTGCCTTTGAAGATTAGGCAGGCAGACTCACTTTCAGTTTTTAAATCCTCTATTAAAACGCATTTCTTCTCTTTGGCTTTTACCTCAGTGTGAGATGTTGGCTTTTTGTTTTCTATAGTTTTTTCATTTTTCTTTTTTTTTTTGATTGATTTTTTTTTTATTTTATTTTTTTAAAATAGATTTTATCTTCTATCTCTTTTATTGCCCTTTAATTTGCTTTTATGTGTGTACAGCACTTTGGCCAACGATGTTGTTTTTAAAGTGCTTTATAAATAAAGCTTAGTAGTAGTAGTGGTAGATAAGGGATTTAAATCATGGATACTGAAAGGAATAACAACATTCTACTCTCTTACAGAAAAGGGATGATTTAAAAACTTTGAAAGGTTGAGGGAGGACTATGACCTTGAAAGAACTGATTTTTATAGATTTCTCCAGGTACGTAATCATTTTGAACACAACCAAACAGACCTTATTGACCCGATATTGATAATTTTTATTGATGCTTATCAGAGTAAATCAAATAAGGGTGTCATCTCTAGAATTTATAAAGGCCTATTATCTAAAAAGTCCCACAGTACAGGATATGTTAAGGAAAAATGGGAGAGAGAGGGTAATCTATTGAAATCTGAAGATGATTGGCTTGACATTTGCCAATCCCAGTGGAAATGCACTAACTCTCATGTATAGCGGGAGTTTAGGTGGAGGTGTATTGTCCGTTTCTTCATTACACCAAAACAAAAGGCACATTTTACTGGAGGGGAAGCTACGTGCTGGAGACAGTGCGGACACCAGCTAGCCAATCACTGGCATATCTTTTGGGATTGTCCAGTGGTCAAATCTTTCTGGACAGAACTTAAGAGGCATATTTAACACTAATCTACATATGCAGTTTTCCACATTATTTTTAGGAAATTCAGATTTACAGGTCAGATTAACTGAATATATATTTGGAATTTGATAACCACTTGTAAAAAAGCACTTACAAGGTATTGGCTGCTTCCTGACCCACCCATAATACAGGAGTGGACATTTATCTTATGGAAAAGATTACTTTCTCCCTTTGCCTTCAGAAAAACATTATTTATTAAACTTTGGACCGAGTGGGTTAGATATCCCCTACAGACAGAAGTACTGAATGAACGATCCTGTAATGCTGTTTTTGTATTTTATTATTAAATGTTTTAATGGGCCTAACAATTAGACTTGTATTACTTATATTTTATTTCAAAACTCTCTGGTAGGCCATTCTTTTTTATTTTTGCTCTTTTCATATATGTCTATCTTTCCCCATATGTTCAAAGTTCCCAACTATAATGCATTTGACTTTCTGTATTTTGTTTCTGGTGTTGTAAACAAATATTTCAATTGTGAGCAGCAGAAGAAATGCAATTGTATGTTGTCTGAAAGTAAACAGTAAAGTACAGTATATACATTACTGTAAAAAATAACCAAACCAAATACAATTTGTGGTTGCATTTTCCTACAGAATGACTAGAAGACCTTCTGGGGGTGGATAGCAAACAATACAATCCATTTCCACCAGCTACGGCCGCAAATACTTGCAGATAGGCAAGTATTCATCAACATAAATCGATTAAGCGTTATTAGGGTAAGGGTTGTTTTTGTTTTATTTTCTCTGTACTGCATGTACCGTACTGTATAGTATAGTATAGTATAGTATAGTATAGTACTGTAATGTACAGTATTGAGCTGATGTAATTTGTAACCTTACAGTAATTCTATTACAGTACTTTTAATTTTTGGTTGTTGTGAAAACCTTTGTTGGAAGAAAGGCTGCAGTGTTTATATAAAGTACATTAGTGTTGCTGCTAATCTGAAAGTGTATTCATATGATGGAAGTCTGTATCATTTTCATTATCATCAGAGTGACATTTTGAAGAAATTTGAATTAGATAACCTTAATTCTACTATCCCTTGACAATTTTTTGAGTTTCCACATATCTTCTCCCACCCGTCTGCAATCAGTGGTAGGGCCAGATTCCTTTGCCAGGCAGTCTGAAAGTATTAGACATTTTATTGGCCTGACCAAAGATCTTTAAACACTAAAATGAAGCCTCATGGCTGGTTCCTACAATCCTCTCTCCAGGCAGCAGTGTGGGTTTACACAACGCGATCATTTGCTCGCGTGTGTAGACAATGCCCCCGCTCCTCTCTGTAAGTAACAGGAGGGCCACCAAAAAACGTCTAGAGCTGTGCGCAAACATTGCGACACAGTTCCCAAAAGCACAGTTAAAAGATACAATTAAAAAGAAGGGAAAAAACACACTGAATGAACAAAAAAAGGAATGAAAACAATTAAGCTACTGCAACAGGCGGCCACCTGACACAGTGCCATCTTGCTAGATAGACAGGTAGTTCAACAGAGGGAGAGGAGAGTGTATCAATCACTCCATCTCCTACCATGGGGGAGCCCTCTCTGGGGGTAAAGCCCACAGAGCTGAATGTCCTTGTACTAAAAGCATAATAATAAAACAGCAGCATGGGCAACCCTAGACATTCCTTGAAGACGTTGGAGGTTCCAAGAGCATCCAAGGGTGTTTCCCATCCCACAGGAAATTGTTACATTTTCTCTCAAAATGTTTAAAAAAGTGGCTGCACGGTGGCGCAGCAGGTAGTGCACGTGCCTCACAGCAACAAGGTTGCCGGTTTGATTCCTGGGTCGTGGGTTGCATGCGTGGGTTTTCCCCGGTCACTCCAGCTTTCTCCCACAGATCAAAAACATGCTCATTAGGTTAATTGGTGACTGTAAAATTGCCCCTAGGTGTGAGTGTGAGTGTGTTTGTGCCCTGCGATCGACTGGCGACCGGTCCAGGGTGTACCCCACCTCTCGACGGTTGACGACTGGGATAGGCTCCAGCACCCCCCGCAACCCCAAAAGGGATACACAATATAGAAAATGGATGGATGTTTAAAAAATTTTCAGGGTATATCAGGGATTGAAGGACATAATTTGTCTTAATCTTGTAGTGTAAATTTTTCTAACAGATATGTGATGATGTCATGTATTCACTGGAGAAATAAAATGTAGTGTTATAATCAATGGTAGCAAATGACTGAAGAAGATAGATTTGTTGAGCCTTATATTATAGTAGCTCTGATGAAGTGTGTTATTGTGATGCACTGCCCTCAGAATAACACCTGGCCACAGCCGATGTACTGAGCATGAATCTGTGATACACTGAGACGGAAGGGGGAGTGATCATGGACATGACGGAAGGAGAATGCTCATGGTCTGAGATTTGAGGACAGTGTTCGTTGCCCGAGATTTTGAAACCCCCCTTCCTCGAAACCCCCTCATCTTGAAACCCCCCTTCGTGGCCTTGCAGGTGTTTGGGCAGCTGCTATTCCTGAGATTTTGAAACCCCCCTTTGTGACCTTGTAGGTGTTTGGGCAGCTACTACTCCTGAGATTTTGAAACCCCCCTTCGTGGGGTGTGCAGGTGTTTGGACAGCTACTACTCCTGAGATTTTGAAACCCCCCTTTGTGGGGTGTGCAGGTGTTCTGGCAGCTGCTACTGTGTGTGACCTAACATAACCTCACTGTCCTGAAGTAACCTTAAAGCATATATTCTTTATAATTATGTGTTTACTATAATCACTTTATGTGCACTTAATGACCAAAGTATTGTTTTTATGCTTTCTGTTATACACTCTGTGCCTGCAATAAAGTTGTAAACTTTTTACCTTAAGTATAAAACAAAAAAAACAAAAGATAATGATGTAATTTGGGAAGAATAGAGGGAAAAATAAATTGACTGTCTCCTTGGGACGCACCTTTGATGTAACAATACAAATTTGGGAAGATATGGGATTTTAAGGACAGGGCAGTTGCCCTGAGATGACCTTACGGTGTAAGATGAGAAGCAACTCATAAAAAACAAAAGATGCCCACAGGGCGTGGTAAACACCTAGCTGAAGTGTATAAAAATAGAGCACTGACCATTGTACTTCGGAGCTCGTCAGGATTGCACTTTTTCGTGTTTCTGAGCATGTTCCCCTTTGTTGTGCACAATAAAGTATTTTTGCTCGTCGGACTTCTGACTCCTGCAGAGTTTTATTCTCATCGGACTCTTATCGGACTTCTGACTCCCGCAGAGTTTCGTTCTTATCGGACTCTTATCGGACTTCTGACTCCCGTCTTATCAGACACCTTTTTCGACTCTTTTTCATTTTTATTGGACATCCTCTAGTTTATTCGACACCCTTTAACTTTATTGGATTTTTACAATTTTTATCTTTATTGGGCATTTCGTTAAAAAAGAAGGATTTCTTTGAAAACAATTGGACGGCTATTTTTGAGTGGTTTGGGCCTGATTGTGGTTTGTGCATTTGGCCTTCACACTCCACGACAATCTTCAATATGTTCACTTTGCCTTATAAAGACATGAAAAGTGAGGACCACCTCTCCACAAGTTTTTCTCCATACTGATAAATTAATCCTGAATGGAGACCTGAATATTCATATCATCAAGAATAATGTCTCCAAATCAGAGGAGCTTGCACGTTTACTGGACAGCTTTGAACTTATCCAACATGTAAATGAAACCGCTCATCAGCATGGTAACATTCTGGACTTCTGGACTAACAACAGGGTTAAACACTGGCAATGTTTCAGTATGAGAATTAGATATTTCTGACCATCACTGTCTGTTTATTAGTACCAACCTAATCTTAACAAAGACTAAAGAACTTAAAAATCGACTAATTCCCTGAAAACAGGAAGAGAAAGAAAACAGGAAGAATCCTGATAGGTCTGTAGATGGGGTTCTGGTGATAATTACTAGATTTCAGCTGCAAATAGGGTGACTGGTCCTGGTCCTGGACTTTGGAACATCTTTAACTTTTTTTTAATGGCTCCTTTAAAATTTTATGGATTTTTGTTAGGATTAAATGCATATGGATCCAACCCATGCACATGTTGTTTGTGAATGCATGTTCCTTACCCATATCCAGCCAGGAAGCCCAGGCTGGGTGGACTGACTTTATCATTGAATATGACCATGGGTAGAACCCCACATGAAGTGGAGGTACAGCCTGCGATGGCAATGTCCCACCACTCCTGGTTTCCACTGCCTTTCAGTGACCTGTCACTCATCAGGGACAAGGTTATATTCAGGTAACCATCTTCATTACCTACAAAACAAGCAATAAGCTGTGTTAAAACAGATATTTTAAAGTGTGAAAAACAAATATTAACACTGGTATCAGTCTGAGACTGGTGTTATAATACAACATAATATTTAGGCTGTTTGTCGCTATGCTACCATCTAGTGTTAATCGAAGGGCAAACACTTGAAGAGGCACTTTATCACAAATTGGTCAAATCAATCCAGTAGACTCAAATGTAAGACAGACACTGCAAGGACTAACAGCTTTTCTCAGTTACACTATATAATGCCATTTCAGTGATAACCAGTGATCTAATGTTTGGTTATGGAAAACTATTACTTCTGACTTTTTACTTTACTTAGAATATAAAGTACTGTAGCTATTAAGTCATTTTGGTTTCCCCCTTATAACCTTATATTTTATACATTTTAACAGTAACTCAGGGACCTTTATGTAGCTGACTGACTGGTTTGGCTTCAGCTCCATTGGGGGCACGGATGTATTTAGGGAACATATTAGGAACATGCCTGGGAAAGAGAAGACATAATGTGTAAAATATATGTGTTAAATAAAACACAAAACACTTGAATTCACATCCTTCCAGACAGTAAACCTACACAGGCCTAGTGCGATTGCCAACCAGTAATGAGGCCAGATCTGCTCTGACTGGATTCCCAGGTTCCAGGTCTATAGAGTGTTTGTCAAAGGTGTGTTCCACTGTCCCTCCTTTACCCAGGTCCCTGTTCAAAACAGACACAATCAGCTTTTACAGGTATAAACATTCAATGACAGATCACCTATACCCAGTAATATTATATAGCAGAGGAACTGTGTTACACAAAGGAAAACAAACAATACAAAGTATAGGGGTCCAGAATTAACAGCTATCCATATAATCAATCTTGTATTACCTCAACTCTCAATCTTTTAAGAATACTCAGATAACAAAACTGGTTTGCATACATGTCAACAGAAGGGAGTATCAGCAACTGAATTGGGTCTGGGATATAGATGGAACAATTTTGTGAATGGAATCACTTTGGATGGACACATTTTTTTTAACCCTGTAAAAACTGTTACCATGCCAAAACAGAAAGTTGATACTGAAAATTGGTGACACTGAAAAAAAGACAGACATTAAGAAAGACTAAAAATCATTGAAAAACACACCAAAATGACACACCATGGCAGGCACTCCACTGTGTGAGAGAATGAATTTCCTTAAAACAAGCAGGAAAATAGTTGGCAGCATCTCTATGAATGATTTGGTCCAAATAGCAAACAAAGTCAATCCAGACTCCAAAATCATCAAAGTGGCTGAAAAGAGTAGCATGTGAGAGGAGATTTTCACATCTCAACATAATAAAAACCAAGTACAGATCTCATCTGTCACGTAAAGAGTCATTCCTGCCTGTGGCCATCAACCTATACAACTCCTCCCTCTGAATGGCCCTTGGACTTCACTGTCACTGTCTGGTCTGTTCTGTTCTGTTGTATATTTTACAATTTCAGTTTCTGCACATCTAATTCAATTTTGCACATTTAATTCATTCAGTATATAGTGTAATTCTAATATATATTTTCCATCTCAATTTTGCTCATCAAATTGCTCAGTATATAGTAAAAATACTTGTTTTATTGCTGTACATTTTATTGTGTGGTATATTTCTGTATATTTGTATATTTCTTATTTACATATATCCTTAATCCTTAATATTTTGTTTCTTTTTATATTGCCTTTATATATATGTTCCTTCTGGTTCTTTCTTTCTAATTTTATTCTAATCTATAATTCTATTTTGTATGGAGCACTGTTACAAAAAAACATTTCCCCTTGGGGATTAATAAAGGAACGCTGATTCTGATTGTAGTATACCGCTCTCCTGGTCCTTACTCCGAATTTATAGCTGAGTTCTCGGAGTTTCTATCAAGTTTAGTTCTTGAAGCAGATAAAGTAATTATTGTAGGTGACTTTAATGTACATGTCGACGTTGATAATGACAGCCTTAGCACTGCGTTTATCTCAGTATTAGACTCAGTTGGCTTCCGCCAGAATGTACATGAACCGACTCACTGTTTTAACCACACCCTCGACCTTGTTCTGACATATGGCATTGAAATCAAAGACTTAATAGTCTCCTCACAGAATCCTCTTTTATCAGACCATCATTTAATAACTTTCGAATTCATATTACCAGACTACCAGCCAGTAGGCAAAAATTCTTATACCAGACTCCTGTCTGATAGTGCTGTAGCTAAATTTAAGGATATGATCCCATCAGTATTTAATTCAATGCCATGTCTCAATACAACAGAGGAGTCTTATGCTAACATTAGTCCCTCCCAGATTGACTTCCTGGTTGATAGTGCTACAGGATCGTTGCGTATGACACTTGACTCTGTTGCTCCCCTAAAAAAGAAGAAAATTAAACAGAGGAGGTTAGCTCCATGGTATACTCCTCAAACCTGCAAATTAAAGCAAACTTCACGGAAAATAGAAAGGAAATGGCGTTCTACCAATTTGGAAGAATTTCGGTCCGCCTGGCAAGACAGTCTTAAAATATACAGGAAAGCCCTCCGCAGTGCCAGGGCAGCCTATTACTCTGCACTAATAGAGGAAAATAAGAACAATCCCAGGTTTCTCTTCAGCACTGTAGCCAGGCTGACAGAGAGCCATAATTCTGTTGAACCATGTATTCCTTTAGCTCTGAACAGTAATGACTTCATGAGCTTCTTTAATGATAAAATTCTAACTATTAGAGACAGAATTCATCGACTCCTGCCGTTAACAGGTACTGTTTTGTCTTCAAATGCAGAAATCGTAGAAACTGTTACTCAGTCTGTCGCAGTTTTAGACTGTTTTACTCCTGTTGACCTTCATCAACTAATTTCAATAATTTCATCATCAAAATCATCTACCTGTATTTTAGATCCTATCCCGACTAAGCTGTTTAAAGAAGTATTACCTCTAATTGACTCTTCAGTTTTAGACATGATCAATCTCTCTTTATCAACAGGCTACGTACCACAGTCCTTTAAAGTAGCTGTGATAAAACCGCTACTGAAAAAGCCTACTCTTGATCCAGGGGTTTTAGCCAACTATAGACCGATATCCAACCTTCCCTTTCTCTCAAAAACTCTTGAGAAAGCAGTTGCCAATCAGCTGTGCGACTTTCTAAACAATAATAGTTTATTCGAGGATTTCCAGTCAGGATTTAGAGTGCATCATAGCACAGAGACAGCACTGGTTAAAGTTACAAATGACCTTCTAATTGCATCTGATAAAGGATTTGTCTCTGTACTAGTCTTACTGGATCTTAGTGCTGCATTTGACACCATTGACCATGGCATCCTATTGCAGACATTGGAACATTTCATTGGCATTAAGGGAACTGCGCTAAGCTGGTTTAAATCCTACTTGTCAGATCGCTCTCAGTTTGTACGCGTTAATGACGACTCCTCTGTGCTCACTAAAGTCAGTTATGGAGTTCCGCAGGGTTCTGTGCTTGGACCAATTCTATTCACCTTATATATGCTTCCTTTAGGTAAGATTATCAGGAAGCACTCAATAAATTTTCATTGCTATGCAGATGATACCCAGCTATATTTATCAATGAAACCGGAAGAAACCAGTCAGTTAACTAGACTACAAGCATGTCTTCATGACATAAAGACCTGGATGACCTGCAATTTTCTGATGCTAAACTCAGACAAAACTGAAGTTATAGTAGTAGGCCCTAAACATCTTAGAAAGTCACTTTCTGATGACATAGCAGTTATGGATGGTATTGCGCTGGCCTCCAGCACCACTGTAAAGAATCTGGGAGTTATCTTTGACCAAGACATGTCCTTTCACTCCCATGTAAAACAAATTTCAAGGACTGCCTTTTTTCACCTACGTAATATCGCAAAAATCAGGCATATTTTGTCTCAAAATGATGCAGAAAAACTAGTCCATGCATTCGTAACTTCCAGGCTGGATTATTGCAATTCTTTACTATCAGGCTGCCCAAATTCGTTGCTGAATATTCTCCAGTTGCTCCAGAACGCTGCAGCACGTGTTCTGACAAAAACCAGGAAGCGAGATCATATTTCTCCAATACTCGCCACTTTGCACTGGCTCCCTGTAAAGTTTAGAATAGAGTTTAAAATTCTCCTCCTTACTTACAAAGTCATAAATGGCCAGGCACCTTCTTATCTTAAAGAGCTCATAGTACCTTATTGCCCTACTCGAACACTGCGTTCCCAGAATGCAGGTCTACTTATGGTTCCTAAAGTCTCAAAAAGCAGAACAGGAGTCAGAGCATTTAGCTATCAAGCTCCTCTCCTGTGGAACCATCTTCCAGTCTCTGTCCGGGAGGCAGACACTGTCTCTACATTTAAGAATAGGCTTAAAACTTTCCTTTTTGATAAAGCTTATAGTTAGGGCTGGCTCAGGCTTGTCCTGGACCAGCCCGTAGTTATGCTGCTATAGGATTAGACTGTCGGGGGACATCCAAAGATACAGCGAGCTCCTCTGTCCTTCTGTCCCTCTCCATCCGCACGCTCTCATGTTCTACCACGGCGTGTTACTAACTTAGCTCCTTCCCCGGAGTCTCTGTGCTTTGTCGTCTTGCAGGTTTCCATGGACAGTGGCTGAATCTGGATTGTGGATTTCAGCTGCATCTCCTGCCTTGGCCCTGCCTGACATCCACTGCAACTGCTACTGCTGTTATTACATCCACTGTCACTGTTACTGTTACTGTGACTGCATGTCTGTCTCTCTGTCTCTGTCTCTGTCTCTGTCTCTGTCTCTCTCTCTCTCTCTCTCTCTCTCTGACTGCATTTCTGTCTGTCTGTCTGTCTGTCTGTCTGTCTGTCTGTCTGTCTGTCTGTCTGACTCTCCCTCTCTTGCTCTTCCTCTCTCACCCAACCGGTCGAGGCAGATGGCCGCCCACCCAGAGTCTGGTTCTGCTCGAGGTTTCTGCCTGTTAAAAGGAAGTTTTTCCTCGCCACTGTCGCCAAGTGCTTGCTCATGGGGGAATTGTTGGTTTCTTTGTAGATAAAAGAGCTTGGTCTGTACCAGCTCTATATGGAAAGTGTCCTGAGACAACTTCTGTTGTGATTTGGCGCTATACAAATAAAATTGAATTGAATTGAATTGAATTGATTCTGATTCTGATAATTCTTTCTCAGCCCTGATGCACATTCACCTGTCAAAGATGACTACAGACATTTGACCCACAGACAACTGTGACCTGTGGATGGGCAAAGCTAATCAGATGCTCAACCAGGGACTGATAAGTGCAGCTTTATCATCTACCATGCAGGAAGCTGAAGCAGAAGGCAGTAAGGGAAACACTGAGGACAGTGAAGAAGATTACTGTGTATTGGGTGTATGCAAAACACCACCTCCTGGTACTAAAATGTGATGCCAGCGGGTGGTGCCAGAAAAAGTCCTGTTACAACCTAGTTTAAAAAGTTTTATCTTTTATGGGTCTTCAAACATCTCAGTCTCCTGAAGGATTGTCAGACTCAGCTATAATTTGTCATCATCAGTATACTGATACTGATGTGTACAGTTTACAGTAGTGGTTCCCAAAGTGGATGCTGTGACATTCATTAATAATTTATTATGCCTTTCTAATGTTTCACCAGTTAGAAAACTAGGCAATATTTATATGAGCCTCATTTTATGTTAGATTTTCGAACATACAAAAATAGAGAAAAATTAACCACAGGACAGAAACGTCCAATTAAAGGAAGCAGTGAAACTAGCAGCTGTTAGAATAAGCAATGGAAAAAACTGTCAATGTACAGTACAGAGTTTAAAAATTCTGATACCATCAGGGAAAGCCAGGAGGCTTACAGCTGTGAAGGGGTTTACAAAAGTTTGGAAACCACTACTGTACAGTTTTGTCATTTGTCACAGCCAGCTGTTAGCTGTAGCATGCTAGTTGCCAAAAGGTTGTTTTCATATGATGTCATGTCACGTTTTTGTTGTGGCACAAACTGCAGATGGAGGACAGGAACTAATTTTCTCTAGAGAAAGCACTTTGCTTTGTGTCCTTTACAGTTACTCAGATCGATCTAACCGAGATACCATGACAAGCTTTTATTGAGTATCAAAAGTTGTTGTTCATGAGAATTGACTGAAAAACACCAGAAAAAATGTCTTGTTAACTGTGCAGTCGGCAGGAACTAATCAGATAATGATGGAAATGGTGTAATATTAGCTACTGTTTTATATCTATTGTGATAGATTTAAAATAATAGCTAAAAGTAACATGACTAACAGTTGTTAAATTGGCGTAAACAGTTTCACATAAGACAGGTGAATGTAAATAACGCACCCTGTCATGTTTCGCGACAATCCACATCTTTAGTGGCATTTCACCAGACCTTTGACAGCGGTCAACCAAGCAAACAATTGTAATGTGAACGTCAACATTCAGTACTGCAGCGCTGAACACGTTGCTAGGTTTATCCATAGGACAATAAAAGCTACTCACCCGAACAAAAATTAAATGACGGAGCACCTTGGTACCAAGGTCGTGGACGCAACCTCTAACAAAAAAGTTGTATGCCTCCATACTTTTGTATGCTTTCATTATGTTAGCATAGAGCGATGTCTGAATGACCAGGTAGTTGGTTATATCTACTCCCTCAATAACAGGCAAAACTTTCAGTTCAGTTGAATAACATAAGGGTCACATCCAACATATGTTCTGATTTTCTGTTCATATCTTTATCTTGTAATTTCATCTTAACAAGCATATAAAGTAAATAACTTCCAACCATAACTTCCTCCATCTCCTGCACTGTGGTTTTCACTTGCTGCCCTCCATCTGAATTAAAGATCATGGGCTCTATTTTCGACTCCACTGTCGGCGCGGCACAAGCCGGTAGACAGAGGCGTACAGAGGTGCGCCAGGATGGGCGTTGCGGCGCAGTAGGGGGGAGGTGTCGGCATAATGAGCCGCATTGGAATTTTCGACCATTTCGGTCTGCGCTGGCGGCGACACATGACTCGCCACATCTGGCGAATTCTAGCATCCCTACAGTCTTTCATGGGGACACTGCGGTTCTGGATGGGTGGCTGCTAGGTGATAACGGCTATCCACTGAAAACGTGGTTGATGACGCCTTGGGCTCTATTTTCGCCTCCGCCACAGTGGTATTTTCGAGCGGCGCAGGCAGGCGCACGGCGAATTTGGTATTTTGGTAGACCGAGGCTTACAGAGGTGCGCCAGGATGGGCGTTGTGGCGCAGTAGGGGGGAGGTGTCGGCATAACGAGCCGCCGCATTGGAATTTTCGACCATTTCGGTCTGCGCTGGCGGCGTAAAAGTGCGCTGAAAGCTCTGCACCTCAGACCTGGTCAACTCTGTGCGCCGGCGGCGCAAGTGGATTTTCATAAACCGGCGGAGTCGTGCGCTCACGTCACCAACACCTCACAGTCAGGTTTCCACAGTGTCTGGCATTTCACTGCGATCAATTATTAGCAACAGCCGCAATTCAATGCAACTATCTGTGTCAGCACATACAGTCAGACCTAAATTTATATATTTTGATCGGTATCTCATCTGACCACATCGAATCTGTGACTCAAATTGCCTGGTGACAAATGTATATGCCACTTTCCCCGGGTCGGCACATGACTCGTTCATCCGGCGAATTGTAACATCCCTGAAGTCTTTCAGGGGGACACCCCTCTGGATGGGTGGCTGCTAGGTGATGACGCCATATATCAGACCGTCAATAAGACAGCAGCGTGGTTTTAACGGTGTTTTCAGCGGTGTTCGGTCAGTCATCGAACGCACACTGCGATCAATAATTAGCAACAGCGACGATTCAATGCAACTATCTGAGTCAGCACATACAGTCAGACCTAAATTTATACATTTTGATCAGTATCTCATCTAATCACATTGAAAGCGCATTCGGCATGCGTAATTGTCACTCACCCTGACTGAATGTACACAGGTGACACAGGGATGCGAACTAATCGGTTAACGTCGCTGTGCCGACCAGAAACAGCCGTGGCATCCTACAGAGCATATATACTGCATCTATCTCAGAGCACTCGAGAGACAGAAAGAGACAGACACATGTGTGATGAGTGATCGTTGTGATGATGTTGTCCGCTATTACCTACGTCATCTCATTCCAAATACAAATGTTATCATTGTAATGCTTAACGTTATCTACAAAGATGGAGTACATCATTGCTTTGAGGAGGAGGAGGAGGAGGATTTACCATCTAAGGACCTCATACTTAGACATCAGAATCAGAATCAGAAATCCTTTATTTATCCCCGAGGGGAAATTGTTTTTGTTGCATTGCTCCTTACAGGAATAGAATTAGAAAAAAAAATAGAAAAGAAAATAGAGAGAACTATATACATAAAAAGCAAATATAAAAACACTATATATATATATATATATATATATATATATATATATATATATATATATATATATATATATATATATATATATATATATATAAACAAAATATACCACAAAATATAGAACATCATATAAAACAATATATATATATATATATACTGAGAAAACATAAACAGTATATACAAACGGGTGTGCAAAGTAATACAAACGGATGTCAGGAGACATGAGTGACGTCAGTCTCCAGGAAACTTGCCATGCGCCTCGCCAGCGGTGTTCTTAAAGGTGAGGCGAGGAGCTGCTGTGATTGGTGAAGATTTGACTCGGCTGTGCCAAACCCACTCCACGCCTTCTCCCCTCCCACTTTCCAAGTTGCGCCGCTGGGTGGGACTGAAATGAGAAGGAGGTGGAGATGCGCCGGTGGCGCAGCTCACGAAAATACCAAAGTCTGCGCTGCCACGCCCTGTCGGCGCAGCGGACCTGACTTTGCACCGCGCCTGTGCCGCACCGGCGGCGGAGTCGAAAATAGAGCCCCATGTGACTGTTAGTGTGTTTTTGTGTTCTTGTGGTTTTTCCATCACTCGTCTCGGTTGATCGTGTGTACGTATGGATGTATAGCTGCTGGGAATAGTGATTTGCTTTCTACTACTTTGTGGATTAGTTAAATCAATTTCAGGAGATCCATTGAACTTAGGGTCCATTGTTTACACACAGGGACAACTGATCACGTTGAGCAACACAAGTGTGCTCGCAGTGGAAAGACTGGAGATCCCAAAGGAAATAAGGAAGAGGATGGGGGATGCAGATCTCCAGTGAAGTGTCATGAGAAGAAAAGACGGTACAAACCATCCATATCATCTGTTATTATGGGAAATGTGATATCTCTCTCAGAGAGGATGGAAGAGCTAATAGCGCTAACTAGACTGCAGAGGGAGTACCAGGAGTGTAGTCTCACGTGAAACATGGCAAACAGAGATGATGTCGGACTCACACAATTTACTATTTACAATTACAATTTGTCATTTGGCAGACACTTTTATTCAAAGTGGTGCACATATGAGATTTCAACAAAAGCAAGGTTCTAGAGAACAACAAAAATAAGTGCCCTAGCGCAACTTTCTGGTGCTACAAGACAATGCTACGAAGTAGTGACAGAGAGTTTTTTTAAATTTTTTTTTAAAGAACAAGGTGTTCAGTAAAGAGCTTGGTCTTTAGTCTTTTTTATAAAGATCACAAGGGACTCTGCAGAATGAATGGAGTTAAGTATTCATTCCACCACCTGGGAACCACAGAAGAAAAGAGACTAGGTAGAGACTTAGGGGTTTTTGGAGGTGGCAGCACCAGGCACCGTTCCTGGGCAGAGTGTAGTGAGTGGGAGGGAGCATAAACTTGAATGACTGAGTTCAGGTAGGTCAGAGCGGTATTGGTGGCAATTTTGTATGCAAGCATCAAGGACTTGTACTAGGAGTTGTGTTGCATGCTCAGACAGGTAGGGTCTGATCTTCCTGATGTTGTACAGGGTGAATTGGCATGACCAAGCAATAGAGGCCACATGCTCTTTGAAAGTTAGCTGGTCATCAATCAAGACACCCAAGTTTCTGGCATATTTTGAGGGAGTGAGCAGACCCAAGTCAAGCTGGATACTGATCTGTTGTTGTATAGAGGGACCGGCTGGGCTGACAAAGAGCTCAGTCCCTGACAGGTAAAGCATGAAGGTGTTGTTCCTTCATCCATGCCGAGATATCGGTGAGGCATGCCAATATCCGAGCCGAGACCGTGGGGTCATTTGGCGGGAACAAAAGGAGGAGCTGGGTATTGTCAGCATATGAGTGGTATGAGAGGCCATGTGAGCGGATGACTGCACCAAGTGCTGTGGTGTATATTGAGTAGAGAAGGGGTCCAAGCACTGACTGTGGTACCCCTGTGTACAAGCAGTGGGATTTGAACACTTCTCCCCTCCAAGATACTGCAAAGGATCTCCCTGAGAGGTAGGACTTAAACCAGCGGAGAGCAGATCCTGAGAAACCAAGCTCAGCGAGTGTGGAGAGGAGGATTTGGTGGTTAACGTGTCAAAGGCAGCTGCTAGGTCGAGCAATAGTAGAACAGAGGAGTGTCCAGTAGCCCTAGCTGATTGTAGTTTTATCACTACAGATAAGAGCGCAGTCTATGAAGAGTGTCTGCGTTTGAAACTGGATTGGCTGGGATGTGCAGGTTATTCTCAGAAAGGAATTCAGAGACCTGATTGAAGAATGTGCCCTCAAGAGTCTTGGAAAGGAAAGAGAGGAGTGAAAGTGGCCTGTAATTTTCAACCTGAGCTGGGTTTCTTTAGCAGTGGGGTTACTCAGGCTTGTTTAAAAGCAGAAGGGAACACAACCATTGTAAATGAGAAGTTGATCATGTGGGTTATAGCAGGGATAAGTGTGGGTGAGATGGCCTGCAGAAGGTCGAAGGGTATGCCACCTCCCGGTCCATCAGGACGAGGTGTGTGGGAGAAAGTACAGTCAGCTGAAAGCGCAGCTGGTGTGGTTGTGTTTTCTGTGGTTTCAGTCAGGGCTAGGACCTGAATTTGATGTAGGTTTACAAGTGCTTGGATAAAATCAGTTTTGTTTACAGCAGACTGGCAATTCCATAGGGCAAATGAAAAAGCAATGTGAGAAGCTGAGGTTTTTCTGAGTGAGTAATGGTTCTCAGGATTGTGTCGCCTTTTATGGCTGATGCGTTTTTTTTGTATGCCCTGTAGGACTGGAATATATTGATAGGACATGGTGTGTGTGCACAGAGAGGCAGCAGGAGTAGTGTAAAAGTAGTGGTGGGTACCTGTGTCCCCTGTGTCCCTGTTCAGTGGACTCGCACAAGTAGACTCCCAGGTCTTTACCCAAATACCCATAGAGGGCGTGACCCATGTCAGCCGACCCTACTATCGAAACTCAGAGAGTGAGAGCAAGTGCTCTGTGACACAATAACAACAGTAACAAAGTCGGCTAACAGCCTAGCTCCTAGTATGAGCCAGAAATAATGACAGAAAATACTTACTGTTCGATTGCCAACTCCTATCATCCAAAATCCTAGCTTGTTCACACATTATGCTGGACAATTTTCAACTGCTGAGAGTGAAGGAGAGCACTAAGAGGAAAGTTGGGGGCATAGTGATGTTTGTGAACAACAGATCATGTAACCCAGGGCACATCAACGTAAAACAGTAGCACTGCACTGCAATGGTAATTGAGCTATTACCATTTAGCATTTGGCCATATTATCTTATCCGAAGGAGTTTTTGCATGTCATTGCAATAACTGTGTTGGCTGATGCAGCAGCAGCATGCAAGCTACTACACACTGTGTTTTCACAACTGCAGACATCGCACCCCCAGGCCCTCCTCCTCATCTCTGGTGACTTCTATCACGTTTCCCTGTCCTCCACTCTCCCCACCTTCTCCCAGTATGTGAAATGCTACACCAGAGACAATAGAACATTGGACTTACTGTATGGAAACAATAAGGATGCTTACAGTCCATTACCTCTCCTCCCGCTGGGCCATTCCAATCACAACCTGGTTCATCTGCTCCCTACATAAACACCTTTGATGAATAAACAACCATCAATCATCAGGCATGTGAGAAGATGGTCAGAGGAGTCCATCGTGGCACTAAGGGACTGCTTTGAAACTACTGACTTGGATGTGTTGAGCAGTCCACACGGGGTGGACATTGACAGTGACAGTTTAACAACCTGCTTATGGAATACATCAGCTTCTGTGTAGAAAACACTATGCCTACCAGGAAGGTACGGCATTTCCCAAACAACAAACCCTGGGTGTCCTCGGAACTGAAAGCCTGAGTGAACGAGAAGAAGAGGGTCTTCAGATCTGGGACAAAGATCAGCTGAGAAGGGTGCAGAGGGAACTGAAACAGGAAATAAGGAGAGGCAAAGACAGCCACAGGAGGAAGCAGGAGTTTTGGAGGGGCCTGAAAATCATCTCATTCTGCATATCATGAGTGTCAGTCTGGAGAGAGTTCCAGCCCTTTGGAAAACTTCCTATGTGGTTCCAGTCTCAAAGAGCATGCATCCCAGGGAGCCCAGCCACTTCAGGCCGGTAGCCTTAACTTTCTACCTGATGAAGAACTTGGAGAGGATCATATTGAACCATTTCCATCACCTGGTGAGCAGTGAGCTGGACCCCCTACAGTTTGCATATCATTCAGGTATCAGTGTGGAGGACACAGTCATCTAGCTGCTCCATCAATCTCTTTCTCATCTAGAGCATGGTGAGGGTCATGTTTTGTTTTGTTTTTTACCTCTCCATTGCTTTCAACACAATCCAACCATCACTGCTCAGGGGTATAGCTGGAGTATACTCCTTCGGAGTATATCCGACACTGTTAAAAACATTTTATGACTCTGTGGTGGCATCTGCAGTTTTCTATGCAGTGGTCTGCAGAGAGCTGGCTCTGTCCAGGACTGCCCTCTGGACACCATCGAGGGGATGGGTGAGAGGAGGATATTAGCTAGGCTGACACAAATCATTAACCCATCCCAACCCCTGCAGTAGGGGGCTTAAGCAGCTTCTTTAGTAGCGGACTGCTGCATCCAGTGTGCAAGAAAGAACGCTGACACAGGTACTTCATCCCAACAGCTGTTTAATGCAAGCATCATGTAATGTAGCACTGTGTTGATGCTGTCTTTTCCCAATTCTACATCATAAATCCACTTTGTTTTTGCACTACTGTTATAAATGCTAATATATACTCACATTATCCATTACATCTGGTGCAATTCCTAAATTATTTCTCTCAACTGTGCAATAGCACAATTTATTATCCATATTGGGAACAGTATTTTTCTAAACTGTATATATTGTGCATATTCATTGACTTAGTATTTCTCAAGTGCAATAGTATTTCTCCGGTGCAATACAACATGACATAATAATTTTTGTCATAAGAATATTGGCAATAGTGCTCTCTATGGCAGTAGGATTTTTATGGCATTTAGTATTTGTATAATCTGTACATCCATCCATTTTCTATGCCGCTTATCCCTTTCGGGATCGCGGGGGGGGCCGAAGCCTATCTCGGCTGTCAACGGGCGGGAGGCGGGGTACACCCTGGACCAGTCGCCAGTCAATCACAGGGCAACATATACAGACATACAACCATTCACACTCACACTCACACCAAGGGGCAATTTTACAGTCACCAATTAACCTAATGAGCATGTTTTTGGTCTGTGGGAGGAAGCCGGAGTGCCCGGAGAGAACCCATACATGCACGGGATGAACATGCAAACTTCACACAGAAAGGCCTGACCCGGGAATCGAACCGGCGACCTTCTTGCTGTGAGGCACGCGCACTATAATCTGTACATAATGTACATAACTTTCTATGGCAGTACGATGTTGATATTATTTAGTATTTGTATAATCTGTTCATTATGTATGTATACATAGTTGTTTTTCTATTCTGTGTCCTGTACACTTTTTTTTTTATCTTGACCCTATTTTGCCATTGTTTTTGCTTTTTGTAATACTTCCAGGCTGTAACAACTTAATTTCCCTCAATAAAGTCTTATCTTATCTTATCTTATCTTATCTTATCTTATCTTATCTTATCTTATCTTATCTTATCTTATCTTCTTTTACAATCTGTTACTGGGTTAGATTACACTGAACCATCCATAAAGGAAAATAGCATAATGCCATTTCTTAATAAAGAGAGCAAAGGTTTTTTACCTCTGGAAGTTCCAGGCCAGACGTAGTGTTAGGTCAACAGGACTTCCAAGTAGTTCTTTAATGACTTCTTGTCTGCTGGGTGGGCTGATCCTCCACACGGATCCTGAACTGCCTTCGATCATGGCCGTCACAATGTCTTCGTAACTATAAAGAGTGATGAACTGCATGGCTACCTAGTTGCACATACACACAAAATTAACGATGAAAAATAAGTATACAGAGATGCAGTAACCGAGGTACGACACACATAATCTCAAGGTTTACACCCTTTGAATATACAGAAGACTAGACTAGCAATAGCAAAATGGACACTTACAATGGTCAGATGAAGTTTCAAGCAGAAACAGTCCTCTTAAATTTACCCATAGACAATGTTAGCTTGAGTATTTACCAATGTTACAACCTAGCATGTCTGAGAGCTAAGCATGCTAAAACAAATAATTTTGTGTCAATTATTCATTTTGAAATGTGATTTAAACCAATATTTTTATGCCTGATTGTGCTGCCAAACAAGTTAGAAATACATTTTGAGTCTGTTTTGTTCAACATGTCACAAGAATAACAAGGTATATAAAGAGGAAATTCAACTGAAACCACCCTCTCCCTATTGAGAAAATGCGGGGAAAAAGCACTGATCCTTGTATCTCAGTGGAAAGGAAGTGACACATTTTAAGGTGTATTTAGTATGCCAAAAACACAGCAATGCAAAGCTTTAGCACAATACAAAAAGTTGCATTTAAAGACTGGGAACGTGTGTGTTTAATTTGAAGTGCTTTGTAATATAATATTAGCATGGTTCATTAAGATGTACTTTAATTTCACTTAATTTCAAGTATATTTACGTAGATTTCCAACACGTGATATACTAAAAATGTACTGCAAGTATGTTTTGAGTACTCATGAATCCTGATTTTCACTGGTGTTCTTCAATACATTTAAAGTTTATAAAACTTTATGTTAAAATACTATTTAAACTTCAAGTATACTCAAGAATGACTCATGTGGTACTCAAGGATGACTTGAGACACTTGTGTACTTGAAGATGACAAAAATAGCATAAAGTTCACTTTGTACATTCTTCACATTCTTCAAAAAGGATCATTTAAGTATATTTTTTACCTGGCAACTAAAGCACCCAGACAGTAGGAAGGCCAGAAAGTAGCAGTGCAAACACACAGATGCAGAAATCAACAGTAAAATCAGAACGCACCGCATTGTCTCCAAACTTTTTTGTGAGTTGGTCATATTCAACGTCTGTGAAGGGCTGGATAGATTGTTGCTGCACACTCATGGTGAACAGGGGCTTGACACAAACAGAAGAAAGAGAAAAAAAACACTCCTGGATAATGCACATTTTATACACTGTCATGCTGTGTGGTTCGTGTTACATTTGTATCTATATTCAATTTGGCTGTACTGCTTGTAGACTGTATTATAGCTGTGATGATTATCATTTTCATTATTGTGCATCTAGAGGTGCACAGCTCTAGGTTTCTGCCTGTTAAAAGGATGTTCTTCTTTGCCAGTGTCACTGAGGGCTTGCTCATGGGGCAATTTTTGGGCCTCTGTACATTAAAGAGTATGGTCTAGACCTGCTTTGTATGGAAAGTGCCAATTGACAACGTTGTTGTGTTTTGGCACTATTTAAATAAATTGTATTGAATTGTGGGGATCCATTGCTACTGAAGAGATTTCCACCTGTGAAAGAGACGGGGGTCTTTCAAACCCAAAATTCTCAGTTTTTAACACTGACTTTCTGTAGTCTCCAATCCAAAACTGGGATAATCCTGATTACATTGTCATGGAAATGTATGACATGTCATCTCTTAGGAGAAGTGATTTCACTCTTGATTCACTAAAATGCACAACAAGGCCAAACAACAACAAAATTATAGCTGTGTTAAGCAGACATATTTAAAATAATCCCTGTATACTGACAGAATGTGTACTAATTTAACACACTGCTGATAATACATTAATTAATTAAATTACTATATTAATTAAAATAACTTCAATCAGTGTTTTTTCCATTTGTCTATGCAATTTTCTCAACACCCAGGAACCATTTTTGGGCACACCCTCTCATTCAATTGCTTGTCTTTTTTAATACATTCTGCATCTTAGATCAATACTGTGAAATGACTGCTATGGAATTATGTAACAAGCAAAAAAAACAACAAAAAACCCTTATCGTGGTGGAGGAGTTTGAGCACCCGAATGATCCTAGAGGCTATGTTGTCCAGGGCTTAATGCCCCTGGTAGGGTCTCCCAAGGCAAACAGGTTCTAGGTGATGGGTCAGACTAAGAGCGGTTCAAAAGCCCCCTATGCAAGAAAAGAAATCAAGGCAGCGTACATCGCCTGGATTGGCTTCACCGGGGCCCCACCCTGGAGCCAGGCCTGGGGTTGGGGCACTCAGGCAAGCGCCTGGTGGCCGGGTCTTTGCCCATGGGACCTGGCCAGGTACAGCCCAAAGGAGCGACGTGGGCCTGCCTTCCCATAGGCCCACCACCTGCAGGAAGGATCAGAAGGGCCGGTGCTATGTGATATGGGTGGCAGTCGTGGGCGGGGACCCCGACGACCCAAACCCTGGACAACGACTCTGGCTATGGGGACATGGAATGTCACCTCGCTGGGGGGGAAAGAGCCTGAGCTAGTGCGGGAGGTTGAGCGATACCGGTTAGAGATAGTCGCTCACCTCCACACACAGTCTGGGCTATGGGCCGAAAGGCAGTACAGAGTACCTGGCCTTCTTGGAGTCCCTGGGAGGGTTACTGGAAAGTGCTCCAACCGGGGACTCCATTGTTCTGCTGGGGGACTTCAATGCTCACATGGGTAGCAACAGTGATACCTGGAGGGGGGTGATTGGGAGGCATGGCCTCCCCGATCTGAACCCGAGTGGTGTTCTGTTATTGGATTTCTGTGCTAGTCACAGTTTGTCCATAGCGAACACAATGTTCAAGCATAAGGGTGTCCATCAGTGCACATGGCACCAGGACACCCTAGGCCGGAGGTCAATGATCGACTTTGTAGTCGTATCATCTGACCTTCGGCAGTATGTCTTGGACACTCGGGTAAAGAGAGGGGCTGAGCTGTCAACTGATCACCACCTGGTGGTGAGTTGGATTCGCTGGCAGGGGAGGAAGCGGGACAGACTTGACAGACCCAAATGTACCGTGAGGGTCCGTTGGGAATGTCTGGCAGAACCTGCTGTCAGGGAGGTTTTCAACTCCCACCTCCGGGAGAGCTTCGACCAGATTCTGAGGGAGGTTGGAGACATTGAGTCTGAATGGACCATGTTCTCCACTTCCATTGCTGATGCAGCCGTCCGTAGCTGTGGCCGTAAAGTCGGCGGTGCATGTCGTGGCGGCAACCCCTGAACTCGGTGGTGGACACCGGAAGTAAGGGATGACGTCAAGCTAAAGAAGGAGTCCTATCGGGCCTGGTTGGCTCATGGGACTCCTGAGGCAGCTGACGGGTAACGGCAGGCCAAGCATGCGGCAGCTCGGGCGGTTGCAGAGGCAAAAACTCAGGTCTGGGAGGAGTTCGGGGAGGCCATGGAGGAGGACTACCGTTTGGCCTCAAGGAAATTCTGGCAAACCATTCAGTGCCTCAGGAAGGGGAAGCAGCTTTCTGTCAACACTGTTTACAGTGGAGATGGGGAGCTGTTGACCTCGACTGGGGATATTGTCAGGCGGTGGAAGGAATACTTCAAGGATCTCCTCAATCCCACTGTCATGTCTTCTGTAGAGGAAGCAGAGACTGGGGACTTGGAGGTCGATTCATCCATCACCGGGACTGAAGTCACTGAGGTAGTTTGCAAGCTCCTCAGTGGTAAAGCGCCGGGGGTGGATGAGATCCGCCCTGAGTACCTCAAGTCTCTGGATGTTGTAGGACTGTCTTGGTTGACACGCCTCTGCAGCATCGCGTGGCAGTCAGGGACAGTGCCTCTGGACTGGCAGACTGGGGCGGTGGTCCCTCTTTTTAAAAAGGGGGACCGGAGGGTGTGTTCCAACTATCAGGTGATCACACTTCTCAGCCTTCCTGGGAAAGTCTATTCCACTGGAGTGGAGAATCCGGCCGATAGTCGAACCTCGGATTCAGGAGGAACAATGCAGTTTTCGTCCTGGCCGTGGAACACTGGACCAGCTCTATACCCTCCACAGGGTGCTTGAGGGTTCATGGGAGTTTGCCCAACCAGTCCACATGTGCTTTGTGGACTTGGAGAAGGCATTCGACCGGGTCCCTCGGGTCATTCTGTGGGAGGTGCTCCGGGAGTATGGGGTTGGAGGACCTCTGTTGAGGGCTGTACAGTCCCTGTACAACCAGAGCAGGAGCTTGTTCCGCATTGCCGGCAGTAAGTCGGACCTGTTCCAGGTGCATGTTGGACTCCGGCAGGGCTGCCCTCTGTCACCGGTTCTGTTCATCATTTTTATGGACAGAATTTCTAGGCGCAGCCAGGGGCCAGAGGGGGTTTGGTTCGGGAGCCGTCAGGAGACGTGGATGAGTTTAAGTATCGTGGGATCCTGTTCACGAGTGAGGGAAGGATGGAGCGTGAGATTGACAGGCGGATCGGTGCACCGGTCTGTCGTGGAGCTGAACTGAAAGGCGAAGCTCTCGATTTACCGGTCAATCTACATTCCTACCCTCACCTATGGTCATGAACTTTGGGTCATGACTGAAAGAACGAGGTCCCGGATACAAGCGGCTGAAATGAGTTTCCTTCGCAGGGTGGCAGGGCGCTCCCTTAGAGATAGGGTGAGGAGCTCTGTAATCCCAGGAGGAGCGTAGAGTCGCTGCTGAGGTGGTCTCGGGCATCTTTATCGGATGCCCCCTGGACGCCTCCCCAGGGAAGTGTTCCTGGCATGTCCTACTGGGAGGTGGCCCCGGAGAAGACCCAGGACACGCTGGAGTGACTATGTCACTTGGCTGGCCTGGGAACGCCTCAGGGTCCCCCCCGGAAGAGCTGAGGGAAGTGTCTGGTGAGAGTGAAATTTGGGCATCCCTGCTCAGACTGCTGCCCCTGCGACCCAGCCCCGGATGAAGCGGGTGAAAATGGATGGATGGATGGTTGGATTTTAGATTCTTAATAGCCACCATTTGCTTTTGAAAACTTTGTACACTCTCGCAGGTACTCGTCATGATCTGGTTTGTTTGGTTTTGTTATTTACTGTTTTATGCTGACAGTTTACCTTATGTGTGATGTTTTTGCTTTATTTCCTGTATTCCTGTGTCATTGTGCAATTGTGTGAGTCCTTCTTTGGTGATTTGTTGTTTTTCTGTATGCTGTGGAGCTGTGTGGGGCTTGTTTTCCTGTTGACTTTTTTCGGCAAAGGTTGTGCATGGTTTGGGAGCTGGCTTGGACACAGTTTCTGCTAATCACAATCCCGGACGGATTAAAGACTGTGGACAACGGAGGACTCATTTTTGGATTTTTGTTCTGGTTGATTCTCTGGATCTTGCTTGCTTTTGTTGGATTTATGGAGTCTCTTCCCTGTTTTGTTTGAATTCATTCTGCCATTGAACTGTTTCATGTGTCCTCCTGTAAGTCTTTGTTTGCCACATGTATTGAATAAATTAACTGAACTGCGCCTTCTTTGGTCTCCATTTGGGTTCCATCCAATGTTCCTCCATGACACATGACACCAGCTTCATGAGGTAATCACCTATAATGCTTTTCTAACAGTTGAAGGACTTCCCATATACACTAAGCACTTGTTGGCTAATTTATCTTCTCTGCAGTCCAACTCATCCCAAACTATCTCAATTGGTTTTAAGTCAGGTGATTGTGGAGAACAGGAAATCTGATGCAGCGCTCCATAACTCTCGTTCTTCAAACAGTCCTTACATAGCATGCAGGTGTTTTTCTGGGTCATTGTCCTGTTGAAAAATAAATGATGGTCCCAAGGAGGACAAATAAATCAGCAAGAGTGTCACCAGGAAAGCACTCCTACACATCACACCTCCTCCTCAATTCTTCACAGTGGGAAACGAATATGCATATTCAATCCATTCATCCTTTGTGCATCTCACAAAGTCATAGCAATTGGAATCGAACCGAGCAATTCTCTTGGTTATTTGTTGTTGGCTTCTTGGTCTCCCTCAATCATGGTTTCTTTGCAGCACTTTGACCATACAGGCCTGATTCACAGTCTTTTCTGAAAAAGTTGATGTTGTGATCTGCTGCTCGAACTCTGTGAAGTATTTATATGGACTCTAAACTGTGGTGTCATTAATTGACAAATTTCGAGGCTGCTATTGAAGATACATTCAACATTCTTTAAATTTTCCTTAAATTTTAACTTCTGAGAAGGCACATCCGTTAACTGAAATCCATTCCATTCCTGTCTTTAAGATAATACAAATAGTGTGCAAAGCTGTCATCAAAGCAAACCTGGTGTTATGGCTGTGGTCTTGAGCAAATGTTTTTTCCTCCCTTTCTGATACTGCATCTTCTCCTCCACTCTCACTCAGCAGGTTGGAGCAGGAGAGAGGCAGACTGATCCACGCAGGGAACGAGTTTCATGAGCCACATCTGCCTCTCATCAGTTGATAAGCCCGGCTTCTTAAGCCACCTCATGCTCGACTCCTGTGCGGGACTAATGTCTTAGTTCCATGCTGCACGCAGCTCGCTACATAGTGATTGCGTGTCTCTCGTCTCGCTCCTCCTGTGTTTTTCCAGCACAGTTGTATATACTTCGCTGTGAATTTTTTCATAGTCACTTTTTGTTCTGCAGTTACTAAATTATTCTTCCCAGTATGAATTTTGAGTTCTCTTTACTTTGTACTTTCGGACAGTAATCAGTTTTTTCTTATCATCTTTGTTTTGTGTACTTTTTCCCCATTGTGGTGATTCTCAGTTTTTTACTCTCTCGCATATGTTTTTCTCCCTGCCAAAGGTGAATTTTTATTTGCCTCCTTTGTTAATAAACTCTGGTTTTCATCATCTCTGCAACTGGGTCCTGGCCTTCCTTTGTCTCAGCCGTAACACCTGGCTATTTCAAGGAATGTGAAATATAAAACAAGTTTTGCTCAGTTTCACACTTTTTTGTTTGCTACATAATTCCACATGTTCTTTAATAGTTTTGGTGTCTTCAGTACTAATGTACAACATAGAAAATTATCAAAATAAAGAAAAAAACACTTAATGAGAAGGTGTGTCCAAACTTTTAAATGGTATTAATAAATGCAGAGGTCTGCCAACTTTACAGTCATCATAACTTTATTAGGTGTGTTATTTAAGACATAGTAGAAGAAATTGCTATATGATTACCTCGTATCCTCCCAGCTTGACAGTCACTGTGACATCGATGGGGTGGTTGACAACACCCACCACTGATCTGACCAATGAAATGAAGAGAAGGGGAAACCAGATGATGCAGATCAAGAAGAAGATGATGAGTCCACCCATGCCATATTTCACTATCTTCTTCTTCTTCTGCCCTTTAGGCTGTGGATATTTCTGACGGAAGAAAAATGTAATTAGTTTTTTAAACTTTGGCAAAATATAATGTTCAGTATTTCTTTACATGTAATACTAGTCATAACTAAGATAAACTGGTAGAGTGGTTTGTGTGTCACTGTGACCCTAGGGGTTGTGCTGTCAGGGACAATAGCCAGTAGGAGATGGTAGAGGGGTTGTTTCATTGAAGTTGTAGGCATGTTTGTCTAGTCAGCCTCATTCATTGATCCTTTATCTGTCTGAGGTTGGTGCAAGTATGTTTTGCCTCTGAAATATCAGTAGCCGAATTGTGCTATGTACTGTCTGTGGTGCAGCCATAGTAGATGGATTTGTAATGGTGCCTTTTTCTTTCAGTCTTGCGCTTCTGTCAGTTTTATTTTGGATCTAAAATATTTTCTAAACTGTACTATATGATATTGTAGCCTATGTACTCTATGATCAGAAGGTAAATCAGCATGTAGTCAAAGAAGAGCAAGACGATGATCGAGACACACTGTTATCTGCAGTATTTCTATAATATTTTTATTATCACTGGTTAAGCTGGGCTGCACGGTGGCGCAGCAAGTAGCGGGCGTGCCTCACAGCAAGAAGGTCGCTGGTTCGATTCCCGGGTCGGACCTTTCTGTCTGAAATTTGCATGTTCTTCCCATGCATGCGTGGGTTCTCTCCGGGTACTCTGGCTTCCTCCCACAGACCAAAAACATGCTCATTAGGTTAATTGGTGACTCTAAATTGCCCCTAGGTGTGAGTGTGAGCGTGAGTGTATATATGCTGGGATAGGCTCCAGCCCCCCCGTGACCCCGAAAGGGATAAGCGGCATAGAAAAAGGATGGATGGATGGATGGATGGATGGATGGTTAAGCTACCATTAGCTAACATTAACCCTCCCATTGGGCCACCCACTGTTAAAAATTAACAAGTCACCAATCAACTCCCAAGGCAAATTGGTCCCACATTGGGGGCCAGACTAAGGTCGTTTTCACACCTGAACAAGTGGACTCGGTTCGATTGGGGAGCTGAAAGTCGCAACATTGTTGCATTTATCACTAGTTTCGGTTCTGCTTTCACACTGTGATTTCTAAAGCGCACTGAACTTTCTGAGCAGCATCACGTGGTTGGAAAGGGTGCTCGTCGATTGGACAAAGTAGCAGGGGAAATCCCTCCCTCCCGGCCCGGAAAAACGACAGTGAACGCATCTGTTCCTATAATGCTATCGTAGCTTGTCAGGGATTGATTCTGTTATTATTTTCTAACTTTGACAATCTAACATGTGACAGCATATGAGCTCAGAGTGTAAGGAGTGTGGCTGTTGGTAGTTGTGATTTGGTTTTGTTTAAATATGCCAAATTGTGAATTTATGGGTTATTGTTGTTCAGACAATTGAGCTAAGCTAGCTAGCAACTGCTAATGTCAGCGGTCACTTGTTGCCATCGCAACAGTAAACATTCACGTAAGGACTAATGAGCTGTAAATAGAGATGCAGAATCAAGCTATATTATAAATACAGATGAGATATGTTGTATTTTAGCACAGAATACATGATTTTAGTAAACCTATAACTGTGTATGCACTGTGTATAGCGTCAGTATGTACATTTGGTCCGGTGTTTGGTCCAGTGAGCTATCACACTGTATATGAACCGAACCAGGGTTCGCTTGCAAGCGAACTGAGACCCACCTTTTCAGGTGGACCAGAGTTCGCTTGTTTGGTCTGCACCAGAGTTCAGATGAGCTTTCACACCTGCCTAAATGAAGCGGACTATCCGAGGAAATGAACTCTGGCCCGTTTAAAGCGGACCAAACAGCTCTGGTGTGAATCGCTCTTAGCGACCTAAAAGCGATTCACAGAGGATCGATGGATCAGCAGTGTCGGAACTGCAGAAGCTCATCTGGAGCAGGGAAACATGACTCCTTTCATGGAGCCAGACCTGGGAGGAGAGCTTGCTGAGACTCCTGAGTGGATGGTGACTGGGTCTTGGGCCAAGGGGCCCCATCAGACATGACATGAAGAATTAAATGAAGCCATTGTGAGCCCACCACACAGCAGGTAGAAACCTGACAATCTGCTGGTGGACACACACAAAGTTGTCAAGCTGAAGGACTGCAGGCCTTTTACTTTTGGTTGGCTAATGGGTTTTCTGAAGCACAGTAAATGTACCTGGAGTCCAGAGGGACTTTGGTGGTCACCGAAGCAAAAATCTGATCGTAAACGGTAAATGGTAAATGGACTGTATTTGTATAGCGCTTTTCTAGACCACTCAAAGCATTTTTACAACTGAAGTCTGCATTCACCTGTTTGCACACACATTCATTCAGTAGCTAAGCCACCTGCTCATTTTGAGTGTTATACATTCACACACCGATGGCACGGCATCGGGGGCGGTGTCACAGTCCTGCTTAGCACTTACCTGTGCTGCAGCTCTCCAGCCACGCCCCATACCTGCCCATCTGCACACCTAACCTATTAGGTTCATCTGGAGGGTATTTAAGCCACGCTGTCATTCTTCCCAGTTGCCAGATTGTCTTTGTGTCATGCCAGACTCTCCAGCGTTCATCTCCAGATTGATCTCCGGTATCTGACCTTGCCTGTTCCCGACTACTCCTTCCGTCCTAGCCCTGTGTCTGCAGGTGTGCAGACCGTACCACCTCGGTGGTTACAAAGAGCACGTTCCTCCTCCAAGAGTGATTTCGACCTCGCCGAAATCTGTCAGTGATTTCCGTGCTTGATCCGCTCTTCTCACACTAACTCCTTCTGATCCAGCTCTCTGCTCAGTATGGCACAGTGTTGCTCTGGTTGTCCGTTGTTGCGTGTTCCCAGTATATCAGCCGGCACTGCAATTGGGTCCTCCATTAGCCCGTTACAGGCGGTTTTGGGGTTCAGTATCTTGCCAAAGGATACTTCTGCATGTGGACTGCCAAGACCAGGAATCAAAACATCAACCTTCTGATATGTGGAAAGAGTTTGGGGAAGCTATGGAATACAAACAAGCAGTGGAATTAGCACTTTGTGGAACTCTCAAACCCAACCAACATGTCCTCTGTGGAGGCATAGTTGGTCTTGAGGAAAGTCTTATCCAGATCTCTGACAGAGGTCTGTAAGCAGCAAGGCACCAGGTGTTGACCTGAGATGTTGAAGGTTCTGGACATTGTTGGGCATTTAGAATGGGGCAGCAGCCAGGTGGAGGACAGTGTCCAGTTTGGGGACCTCAGAATTACTACTCTGCTCATTCAGATGATGTAAGTCTGTGAATATCCTCATTCATCAAGGGGCTTTCCAAAGGCAACAAGACTTGCTTGTGGTTCTAGAAGACATTTCGCCTCTCATCCAAGATGCTTCTTTAGTTCTAACTGACTGGTGGAGAGTCCCAGGCATTTATCCTCTTGCAGGATCATTGACCATTCCAGCTAAGACAGATAAGACTTTATTGATCCCACACCAGGGAAATTTAGTTGTTACAATCAGCAAGTTACAAAGTGCAAGCACAGTGGCATCAAGAGGTCAAAATAAAAATAAAACAGAAAAGTATACAAGATACAGAATAGAAAAAACAACAATGTGTATGTACACTTGTACAGATTATAAAAAATAGCAAGTGCCAAAGAATCCTACTGCCATAAAAAAAGTACTGTAGCTAGTAGTCTTCTGAGAAAATTAACTACTGACATGTCATGTATTGTATTGCACATTCAATTCAATTCAATATTCCTTTATTCGTCCCTCGAGGGGAAATTCTGAATTTCACAGCAGCATCAATAAGTGAATAGAATATTCAAAAAGACAACAAGTGCATGCAATTAACACAGTATATACAAAAGGGGTGTAATAGAAAGAGAAAGAGAAACAACATCATCCTAAGGAAATGTACCGAAAATATTGGTTATTGCCCAGGTGCACAGATTGTCTCACATGTTCATGTTCAGTTCAGTTATTGCACAGATTGTTTCACATGTTTATGTTCAGTTCAGTTATTGCACAGATTGTTTCCCATGTTCAGTTAAGTTATTGCACAGATTGTAAAACAAATTATTGTACCCCCTACTTGGAGCAGTTTCTGTTGTAAAGTCTGACAGCTGCAGGAAGGAATGACCTGCAATACTGCTCCTTCACACATTTTGGATGTAGCATCCTATCACTGATGGAGCTCCTCAGTGCAGTGTGTGTGTGTTGGAGGGGGTGGGAGTCATTGTCTGTCATGGAGGACAGCTTGGCTGTCATCCTCCTCTCCCCCACCTCCTCTACCTGTTCCAGAGGGCATCCCAGGACAGAGCTGGCCTTTCTGATGAGTTTGTCCAAAAAGACTATTGCACCTGAGAAAATTCTATTTTACTTGAGAAATACTAGGTTTATGTATATGCACAAAATCTACAGCTTATGAAAATACAGTTGTCAGTATCAGAATCAGAATTAGAATCAGAATTACTTTATTTATCCCCGAGGGGAAATTGTTTTTAGCAGTGCTCCATGCAAAACAGAATTATAGACTAGAATAAAAAGTAGAAAGAAGGACGAGAAGGAATATATATATAAAGGCAATATAAAAGAAACAGCATATTAATACTAAGGGTATATGTAAATAAGAAATATACAAATATACAGAAATATCCACTCAATGAATGTACAACAATATAAAATGTACCGCAATACAATTGGATGTGCAAAATTGAGATGTAAAATATATATTAGAATTACTATGTACTATGTACTGAATGTTGAATGTGCAAAAACTGAAATAGTAAAATATACATCAGAACAGACAGTGACAGTGAAGTCCCAGGGCCATTCAGAGAGAGGAGTTGTACAGGTTGATGGCCACAGGCAGGAATGATTTCCTGTAGCGTTCAGTCCTTAGTTTTGGTGGTATGAGTATCTCACTGAACGTACTCCTGTGCCTGGCCAGCACATCATGAAGTGGGTGTGAGACATTGTCCATTATAGTCCATAGCTTCTTCAGCATCCTCCTCTCTGACACCACCGTCAGAGAGTCACACTCCATCCCCACAATGTCACTGGCCTTGCGGATCAGTTTGTTGAGTCTGTTGGCATCTGCCACCCTCAGCCTGCTGCCCCAGCACGCAGCAGCATAGAGAATTGCACTTGCCACAACAGACTCATAAAAAATCCTGAGCATAGTCCAGCAGATGTTGAAGGACCTCAGTCGCCTCAGGAAATAGAGACGACTCTGGCCCTTTCTGTAGAGAGCGTCAGTGTTCTTAGCCCGGTCCAGTTTATTGTCCATGTGTACCCCCAGGTACTTATAATCCTCCACAATGTCCAGACCGATCCCCTGGATGGAAACAGGGGTCACCAGTGTCTTGGTTCTCCTAAGGTCCACTACCAGTTCCTTAGTCTTTGCCACGTAGTTGCAGATGGTTCTGCTCACACCATGTGACAAAGTTGTCCACAGCAGCCCTGTACTCATCCTCATTGCCCTTGCTGATACATCCAACTATCGCAGAGTCATCAGAAAATTTCTGAAGATGGCAGGTCTCTGTGCAGGAGTTGAAGTCTGTGGTGTAGAGGGTGAAGAGGAAGGGAGAGAAAACAGTCCCCTGAGGGGCCCCATTGTTGCTGACCACTCTGTCTGGCACACACAGTGTTGCAGGCGCACATACTGTGGTCTGCCAGTCAGGTAGTCCACAATCCAGGACACTAGGGGGGCATCCACCTGCATTGCTGTCAGCTTGTAACCCAGTAGAGCTGGACGAATGGTGTTGAACGCACTGGAGAAGTCAAAAAACATGATCCTCAGAGTGCTTGCCGGCTTGTCCAGGTGGGCGTAGACACGGTTGAGCAGGTAGATGATGGCGTCCTCAACTCCAAGTTGGGGCTGGTAGGCGAACTGGAGGGGGTCCAACAGTGGCTTGACCATGGGCCGGAGCTGCTCCAGGACGAGTCTCCCCAGAGTCTTCATAATGTGGGAGGTCAGTGCCACAGGTCTATAATCCTCTGAGTCCCTGGGCCGTGATGTCTTTGGCACAGGAACGAGGCATGACGTCTTCCACAGCATGGGGACCCTCTGGAGACTTAGGCTCATGTTGAAGACGTGTTGAATAACTCCACACAGCTGGGGGGCACATGCTTTGAGCACCCTGGGGCTGACACCATCAGGGCCTGGAGCTTTGTTCGTGTGGAGTCTCATCAGCTGTCTTCTCACCTGGTTTGCAGTGAAGCACACTGTGGAGGTGACAGGTAGAGGAGATGTGGTGAAATCCTCTGGTCTGTGACTGAGGATAGTCTGGCAGTCTGCGGAGGTGTGAAGAGGGCTCACACAGGAAGACGGGGGGATGTGAAAAGGAGGAGAAGGAAGAGGGGGAGAAGGAGAAGGAGGGAAGGAGAGGGGAGTGGGTGATGATGGTCGTCCAGTACAGACAGCAGAGGAGCCAGAGGCAGCATGAGCCAGGCCTGAAGCATCGAATCTGTTAAAAAACAAATTCAGTTCATTTGCCTTGTCAATGCTGCCTTCAACTCCTCTGCCGCCCGTCCTGAAGCCAGTAATGGTCCTCATATCACTCCAGACCTCTCTCAAGTTGTTCTGCTGGAGTTTCCACTCCAGCTTCCTCCTGTATTTCTCTTTAGCTTCCCTGATTCTCACCTTCAGTTCCTTCTGTATCGTTCTCACCTCCTCCCTGCTGCCAGCTCTGAAAGCCCTCTTCTTCTGATTGAGGATGTCTTTGATGTCCTTTGTCACCCACGGCTTGTTGTTTGGATAACAATGGACAGTCTTGGATGGGACAGTGGAGTCCACACAGAAGTTGATGTAGTCTGTGATGCACTCTGTGAGCCCATCAATGTCCTCCCCATGCGGCTCACAGAGTGCCTGCCAGTCTGTCACCTCAAAACAGCCCTGCAGTGTCTGATATGTCTCCTCTGACCATCTCCTTACTGTCCTTGTGGTCGCAGGCTGACTCTTCACCAGGGGCACATAACAGGGAGTGAGGTAAACAAGGTTGTGATCTGACCTGCCCAGAGGGGGGAGGGGGGAGCAGCTGTATGCATCCTTGACGTTAGCATACAACAAGTCCAGGGTTCTCTCCTCTCTTGTGGGACAGCTCACATACTGCGTGAAATTGGGCAGTGTTCTTTCCATGGTGACGTGGTTGAAGTCACCCGAGATAGCGATGAATGCACTCGGGTGTTGAGTTTGCAGATGGGCCACGGCGGGGTGAATGACGTCACATGCCACTATCGGGTTGGCAGAGGGGGGGATGTAAACAGCAACGATGATAGCATGTGAAAACTCCCTGGGCAAATAATATGGCCTGAGTCCAACAGCCAGCAGTTCAATATCCGGGCAACAAATATGTTCCTTGATGGTAATGTGACCAGGATTACAACGCTTACCGCTCTGCGTGCAGTCCCGGTAAGCCCGAACAGTCTGAAAGCCACTGATGGAGACGTTGTCGTCGGGTATGTCCTGATGCAGCCATGTTTCCGAAAAACAGATCAGACTGCACTCCCGGTACTCCTTTTGACTCCTGGCGAGTGCTGTTAGCTCATCCGCCTTGTTTGCCAGCGACCGCATGTTGCCCATGATGAGAGAGGGGAGACACGGCTTATATCTCCTCTTTTCCGTAAGCCTCTGTTGTCTCGACCCCGCTCTTTTCCTCTGCTGTTTCTGTCCTCCCCTGCATCCTCTGTGTGTTTTTCTCCAGATTTCAGCGGGGATCTCTGTTGTTCTGGCCGACAAGCTGGCCTGCCTCAGCGCGATCAGCTGATCTCTGTCGTAAACAATGCGCTGCACGTCGGTGCTGTGTCCCAGTGAGAGTAGTAATTTCAACGTGAAAAAACAAACCAGAACTCTCTCAGCCAGCATGTTTGGAGAGGGCACAGCTTCAAAATGACGGTCCTTAAGTTAAAGATATTAATAATAAAGAAAAGAGCAAAAGAATTGTAAAACTAAGAAAAGAAAACAGGAGCGACTGCTACAGGCTGCACGCATGGATAGTAAATAGTGTTATTGCATAGTTGAGAGAAATATACAACTTAGAAATTGCATCAGGTGAAATGGATAAATGTGAGCATATATTAGCATTAGAGCATATATTAGCCTTGATAAGAGTAGTGCAAATCAAAAATGGGTTTATGATGTAGAATTGAGAAAGACAGCATCAACACAGTACTACATTACATGATGCTGGTGTTAAACACTCAGTCAACATCAACACAGATGTAGGAATGAAGGACCTGTGGTAGCGTTCTTTCTTACAGACTGGATGCAGCCCTCTGTTACTGAAGGAGCTGCTTAAGCCCACCCCATCCCAGCCCCTGTCCTACAGGCTGACATCCATGATTGATGTCAGCCTGGCTAACATCCTCCTCTCACCCACCTCCTTCACAGTGTCCAGAGGGCAGTCCAGGACAGAGCCAGCTCCCCTGACCACTTTGTTAAGTCTTTTCCTGCCCCTTTCAGAGCTCCCACAGCCCCAGCAGACCACTGCATGGAAAACTGCAGATGCCACCACAGAGTCATAAAATGTTTTTAACAGTGTCCTTCATACTCCAAAGGACCTCAGTCTCCTTAGCAGGTGCAGGTGACTTTGGCCCCTCCTGTACAGGGCATCTGTGTTTTTAGTCCAGTCCAGTTTTGTTGTTGAGATGAAACCCCATGTATTTGTAATCCCCCATGATCTCTATGTCCAAAGTCCTGGATGATCACTGGCGTAGTCTGCGGTACATTCCTTCGGAAATCAATCACCATCTCCTTCGTCATGCTGGCATTTATGTGCGGGTGGTTCAGTCCACACCAGTTGACAAAGATGGTTACAACCTTTCTGTATTCCAAATCCTTGTCTTGTGATACGCATCCAGCAATGGCTGTGAAAGACATTGATAGAGCAGGTCAATGACTGCATCCACCGTGCATATCGCTTGGTGGTTGGGCTCTCTGGGATGTGCGCTCCTTGGGACTGGAACCACACAGAAAGTTTTCCAAAGGGTTGGAACTCTCTCCAGACTGAGGCTCATGTTGAAGATGTGCAGGAGGACCCCGCAGAGCTGATCTGTGCAGTCCCTGAGCAGTGTGGAGCTGATGCTCTTCGGGCCTGTGTCCTTCCTCGCCTTCATTCTCCTGAGCTCCTTCCTCACCTGGTCAGGTTTTGTAAAGAGGGTGCTGTTGGTGTCAGGGGTGCTGTGAGGGGGAGGGGAGGGTGTGGTGAAGTCTGGGCTCATGTTGGTGGGGGGAGGAATGGGTCTAGAATCAAAATCTGTTCAAAAACAGGTCAGTTCATCTGCCCATTCCTGGTCTCCAGATTCAGGAGCCCACCCCAACTGCTGCTACCATGACCAAACCTCTCTGGTGTTGTTCCCTCTGCCTCTCCTTATCCTCTCCAGTACCAGGCCTATTTTGTCTGCCTCTTCTCCCAAATGACCTACCCAAAATAAATAGAGTATATCTTCACAACTACAAGGGCTGTATGAATAATCTTGGTCTCAAAGAAAGCTAAGACCTGTGAGATTACTACAGAAGTGTCAGAATCAAAAGATATGTTACTATGTCAGAGTAAATTCATCTTGAACACAGTAGAAATTATTAATTAAAAAAAACAACAACATTATTTTGAGTAAAAACCACCTTTAAATCATGTGATGAAGGCCAAATTCTTCTACGAATTAGTAAAGTCATATCTGATAAGTAATTGTGCAAAAGTACATGCCAAAATAATGAACCTGAGCAGTTTTATGGAGGTTTTCCCACAGGCGTTCGTCTGAATGGAGTAGCAGTATCTCATTGGAGGCTCTCTACCAATCTTCTCTGTTGCAGCCGTTTTCTTTTTTCTGTTGTTTTTACCCTCATGAAAGGACAAAATACAAATAAAACAGTAAAATAACACCTCGGCCTGCTTAGCAGGGTCGTCTGTGAGCCTCTGTAAGCGCTCTGCCTATTCACTTGTGAATGACACGGAGAGGTGAAACTAACTGCGCACTTACAGTAGTCAGTAGCTCCCCCCCCCACCATAGAAACACCAATGACAATACAGAGGGAAGTAAGCCCAAAGATAGGGTATTTGATGTGAGCACTCCCCCCACTCTTGAAACCCCCTCCTCTTTATGTAAACAACCAGGACCCTCGCGGTGGATCGTAAACTAACGCAGAGTCATAGGAGCAGATTGTAGCAGCGTTTTTTCGAGCTGGAATATAACTTTTATAACCCTGTAGAGGGAGCACCGTACTGAAGAGGTTACCTCCCGTTTCAGCTCCCTCTATCTTTGTCCCCTGATTGAAAGATCCTCTTCTTCTCACTAAGTAGGGCTTTCAATTCCGCGAACACCCAGGGTTTGTGGTTTGTCATACCCCCCCCCCCCCCCCCCACATGCCTGGTCTCATTTATTTATTTTTTTTTAAATAACATTGTGGGGATCCATTGCTACTAAGTGCTGAACAGATTTCCACCTGTGAATACACAACATACAACTTAAAAGACCCCTGTCTTTCAAACCCCACACTCCCAGACAAGTACTCTTATCTCAGAAGAAGTAATTTGGTCTGGCATCACATCACTGTACTGTACTCTTAGACTTCATACCTTCTCTGTCTCACGGCTGCATTTAATGATGAAGATGTTGGCATAAATGTCCTCCACACACATCCAGTTTGATAGAGACAGAGTAGTGTCAGTCCAAACCCAGTCCATCACTGCTCTCAGCTCCACCAGGAATGGCACCAAACGAAACCTACACACATGCATATGCTTAACATGCATATCATACTGCTGGTATGGCAGGAAATGCATTTTTTCCTCTCTGTTGCATTTTTTCATTGCACAAACACATAGGCCTGAAATACACACACATGCACATACAGGACCTATAGAAATACATTAATCATTGTGAAGAGATGTCAGAATGATGGGGAAGCCACATAGTCAGGTGCTTGAAGCAGGTTCACCAAAATTACATTATAGGTAAACATAGTGTATCCACTGAATTGTGGATCTCATACTTGAAAGAAGACTAAAAAATATATACAAAAAGAATGCACCCAAACACATTTTGATTCTTGGATCCTCTATTGCAAATGTTCATTCTGTGCTTTATGTCCATACCCTTGGAAGAGAAACAGGTTGAGATGGTTGTATTTCTTGGTGAGGAAGTTGCCAAGGATACGAGTAGGGTATCCACAACGAATCTGATAGGCTGACAGGCCAAAGTAAATGCACTTGACAAAGTACCAGAGCTGGGCCACAAAATTCTGATTGAACATCCTAAACAGAGAGAATGAGAGACAGGAAAGATTGAAGCTTGTTAAAATTCATTTGCAACAGTATTCTCAAGACTACTACTAGAATGATGTTCATTGGCGATGTAATTATTTTTCATGAATACTATAATACAATAAATACATGATTTAGTTTTTAGACCTTTCAGTGACAGCAGGCAGGATGAAGAACATCCACAGGTGGATCCCAAACACAAGGGTCACCTGCAGGGAAGGAACGAGAGAGCGAGAAAAAAACAACAACAACTAAATGATTAAATACCTTGAATGCAAAAAAGTAGTAGTGATATTCTAAAAATGAAGAGCAAAACAAAACTAATCCATGCTGGATGCCACGACTCTTTGCTCTGTTTGAACTTCAACTCATGCAGACTTGCACTCAGATTGCACTCACTATTTCGTCTCATAAGGAGAAAACACGGGTAAGTAAACAGTCACTCACAATGTGTAGTGTTAAATGATTTACAAATGTTTAAATTAAGTTGATAAGTAAGTCATATCTAGAGTTGGCACAGTGCACTAGCTTAGCATCATGAATTGAAGTCAATTCGAAACATTAGCCTGCGCCAGTAAAGGTGGAAAAAACAAACGTCACAGCAACCCCAAGCTAGACTAATGGACTAAAAACACACCATATGTGTGCACATACTGTCTATGTGTGTGTGCGTCTGTCGCCTTTCAAACAAAAGTTACAAGGTGCTTCATAAAATACAAGTGTGGAGGCTTTTCTAGAGCGGAGGATAGCCATTTAGCTTGTTTTTAGTCTTCAAAAAGATTTATTTCATACACATGTGAAAATGAGACAGCTTGGGGTTGCTGTAACATATCAATAGAGGATGATATAATTGCATGCGATACCTATCCTGTGTGTTTCAGTTTAAGGAAAGTGATTTTCTGACTTAATATTATTTCCAACCAAACAATATGCATCCTTCAGGGGCAGACAGTGATAGGCAGAGAAACAGGAAGAAAAGGACTCAAAACATTGAGACCTTTTTTAAAATAAAGAAAATAAAGGCTGCAGATAACAGTGATCAAGGTATCAGTCACTGCATCTTGAATCAGTCACAGTCAAACTCACACACCACCTCTGCCACAATTGGACTAGACTGTGGAATGGGCAGTTTTAATTTAATCAAGAATTATTGATTCAATTCTGTTTAATACTTTATGTCTATTTTAATACTCTTTATTGTGGATGAGTAGAAGTGTGGTTGTTGTTTTTATGAGCTAAAGGACAGTTGAATCTATCTATCTATCTATCTATCTATCTATCTATCTATCTATCTATCTATCTATCTATCTATCTATCTATCTATGAATAACTTATTCACATTTGAATAAGTATTAAAAGTTCAGTTGATGTTACACTTGTATTGACATTTTGAGTAACTGATACAACTTTTCCCAGGAACTTTGCACAGTGATGAGGTTGAGGGCCCATCATGGGCAATTCAGCACTCTGCAGGTGGGCTAAATATTTAAGTTATAATGAATAACCCTAGGCAACTGAATAAAAACAGTGTGTGTTTAAATAACTTCTTGATGCAATAATTGAATATTTCTTTGTGTGATCAGACACTTCCCCTAGTGATCAGTTGGATCACGAACATGTGAACCATCAGGAATCTCATAGTCAAAGCTGCAGTGACAGTGAAGAGCCTCCCCATGCTTCATACCACACACCATCCCACCAACTGGGTATTTGATCTCTTTTGCTTTAAGATTTCAGAAAGCTTATACGAATAATTTATCAATGATGATCAAGTCTAGTGCATTACAAGAGAAGACCCAGCTTTTGTTCACAAGATTGTTATTGAATTCAGTATCACTGACTTCTACATTGTATATTATAAATGAAAAGTCATGTATAATGCATGGTCTAAAAATGTGTGTATAGTGTATAGTGAGACGGATTTGTTTAAGTGTAGATGTGTTCTGCATGGTTTTCTATCATGTTGGTAGAGTTGTAATAAAGCTGTTCATAACTAAACTGATTTCTGTCTCTGTAAGGTAACAAAGAGGTAGGCTTAAAAAAATGTCATTTCAGTGTGCTACCCTTCCACAGTCTATGCCCCTAGCTTGCCCCCCCAAGAAAACAATTCTAGACCACTCAATAATATCTGATATAATTTGTGATTGTGAAAGGGGGAACAAGCAACTTTCAGAGAGCCTGAGTTGAAAAACAAACAAACATGGAACCAGACAGATAGAAACATGAATGCTTATAATTGGAATACGTGAACTGAACCTGGAAGATGAGTTTTCCCAAGGCGGCTTTGCGCAGGTACAGGGCTCTGTCAATGATCATGGTACTGAACTGGATGAGTAACATCACTAGAAAGGCCTCAGGAACCTGGTCCTCTGATAGGGTAGAGGTTATATCAGCTGCTGCACTGTGTTTCTGTAGGAGAAAGATGTCAGAGTCATGAGGGATTTAATTTCTGTTTTTAAAATACAAATGTATGTGTGTGTGCGCGTGTCTGTGTTTGTGTGTGTGCATAGATAGATAGATAGATAGATAGATAGATAGATAGATAGATAGATAGATAGATAGATAGATAGATAGATAGATAGATAGACATATTTTTTGTATATACTATATTTTTTAATCAATGTGCAATAGTGAAAAAAACTGTACTTGATTGTATAAAATGTGCAATTCTCCATTCCTGTACAATTGTTACTTTTTTTCCATTTACATTAATATTTTATACACTGAAACATATTTTTTTATCTAATGTGCAATCTTAAAAAACACTGTTCTCCCTTGTATAAAATGTATGTATGCAGAGTTTTGAGAGTTGTTTTTTTTTTTTTTTTTTTTTAAATGTATTTTGTATTTTATTCCTTTCTGTCTTTTTTATACTTTTTGATACTACTACTGCTGCTGCCTTTAATACCCAAATTTCCCCTTTGGGGAATAAGGTCTTTCATAAAGTCTTTATAAATTCATAAAATCTTATCTTATCTATTATTATCTTATATATTCTCCATAACAGATGTTGTAACATGATTACCATTATGACATATAAACCAGGATTTATACTGACATTTATTATCAAGGATGATGACAAGATTCTGTCATTCATGAAGGTGTTTCAATATTCTTCAGCAACTGAAAAGCCTAAGCTTTTAAACATAGAAGTATTCAACTTGTGTATTCAACTCAGCACCCTGCTGCCTGTTGGGAGACAGCTACAGTATCGCAAAAATGACAATGTCCATCCATCAGTCTTTCTATTTATCTCTCACCCCAAAAGCCCAAAACCCAAAGACGATGACAATGAAGTCGATGACGTCAGTCAGGAACATGAGAGCATAGACATCGGTGGCAGCTCGATACTCAGCATGGAGAATTCCCCTGAAGAAACTCTGAGCGGGCCTGTAAACATTCTGAATACTGTAGAGGAAAACAAAATGGCAAGCATTACAACACTAAATTACTGGAAAAAGTAGTTAAATTTCAGTAAAACATTACATTGTATTTTAATTCCTCCAAGGATTAGAACATAATTATTTGCATTAATCTAAGACCATTTTATAAATAAACTTTTGATTATTTAATCAACCTGTTAAATAGATTAATAAATGTTTACTAAGGGTGACTCATATGGTGAACAGTCTTTATACTCACCCACAAATGAAGGCATTCTTTATCTTGTGTCCAGCAACAAGCAGTCTTTGACTGGCTGCTTCTCTCTTCAAGCCTTTCTGCTTCTTCTTCACTGGTTCTTCACAGGGATCTGCAGCCTCAGCTGTGAGCTCCACTGCAACAGTCAGAACCATAACCAAGGAGGGATTTAAACAGGATTAGCACCACAGAGAAATAAAAAGTGAAGATGGTTTAAAACCTTTCCCCAAACATATTTTCTCTTTGTTACACATGCCATGTCAGTATCTTTTTGTTAGGCTTGGTCTCAATTTAGCAGTAACTGGACTCAATGTACAGACCAGGAGACAAGAGTAAAAGGGGGAAAACAAATTTATTAACAAGAACTGCAACAAAAGGCACACTCATAAGGAATGGGAACGATAAACAAAAACACACTCAACGAGTGGAGAGAGAAACAAAATATGCACTCGATGAGTGGAACAAACAATTCTCCACATGGGAGGCTGAGGCTGGGCAAAGGCTGGGCAAAGGCTGAACACAGGCTGGTAGGCACTGTGAACAAACAAAGCATATGTGAAGCAAAAGAAAAAGCCACCGGACAAGACTGGAAATACTCACTGGGTACTGTTCTGGTAAACTCATGGGAGAGTTCAGGATAATCCAGCTACCACTCTAGTTCAGCATCACCCTTAAATAGCGAGCCTTATTCAGGCACATGCGCTGCCGGAGAGGCGGAGTCAGCTGGGTGCAGGGAAACACCCAGCAGAGACAGACAGGGAAACAGACAGACAGACACATAACACTAGGGAAATGGGAAACAGAGAACACTGGGAGCAGATAGATCTAGCGGATCTCACAGTACCTTCCCCTCAATGGACGCCTCTGGGCGTCCTAGCAGCTCTCTCGAGGTCATCCTTAAATACTGAGCCCTAATCAGGCTCTTACGCTCCAGGTGCCTCATGTACAAAGGGTGCGTATGCACAAAAACTTGGTGTATGCTCTTTTTCACGGCAAAGTTCAGATGTATCAAGAGTGAAATGACTGTGGAAATGTGCAGTGCCTCATGCCAACTTCATGGCTGGCGTACGCATGTTTCTACAGCTGTTGATCCTTTGGCGACACTTAGAGGTGATGCTGGGATGTGCACATCAGAGACACATGAACAATTAGCACTGATGAACAATTAACACACCCACGTGTCTGCAATTACATGAGTGGATATAAAAGCATGCGCAAAGTGATGCAAAAAATACCTTTAAAAACAATGGCTGCTTTAGCAGTATTAGAAGACATTGCAAATGGTGCAATACGAAGAGAGCGTTTGTTCAGAGACAGAGAGGATTTACTGGCACATGATGACAACTGGCTTATCAGCCGCTTTAGGTTCCTGAGGGCAATCCTCCTGGAACTGTGCGCAGAGCTGCGGCACCCTTGGAGCGCAACTCAGCGAGGAGCCATGCGCTGCCTGTGCCCATACAGGTGCTGACCACACTGGGGCTCCTAGCAACCGGGGCATTCCAGAGGGAGCTGGCTGACCGATCGGGACTGTGCCAGTTGACCCTGAGCCGAGCCATGCCAGCCGTGTGGGACAGAATTATTCGCATGTCACCCAGGTATATCAAATTCCCATACAATGCAGCTGAACAGGTCAACATTAAAGTGCAATTTGCAGCGAGAGCCGGTTTTCTCTATCGACTGCACACACATTGCTGTGAAAGTGCCATCACATGATAAATTTGTATATATCAACAGGAAACATTTTCATTCGTTCAATGTACAGATCATATGTGATGCGCAAATGCAATTAACCAACATTGTGGTGAGGTGGCCTGGTTCAATGCACGATTCATACATTCATGCATGGTTGGGAACAGACTACAAGCTGGCTCTGTGTGCGATGGGTGGCTTCTTGAAGAAGAAGAAGAAGAAGAAGAATTATTATTTATCACGTCACACAAGTGAGTTACACTACACGCCATGCTTCTCGTGAAATTATATTTCCGCATTTGACCCATCCTCAGTCCGTCATTCCTCCGCGGCAGACCAGGAGCGGTGGGCTGCCAGCTGCCAGCCGCCAGCCGATGCCAGTGCCCGCGCCCGGGGACCCATCCTTTTTTCGTCACCATTGGTCAGGTGGTGATCTTCTTGCATGTTTTTAGTGGGGGTTATTGCGGAGGAAACCCCGGGTGAACACGGGGAGAACATGCAAACTCCACACAGAAAGGCCCCCTTTTTTCCTCGGAGCACCGAAGGCATGGTGGAGGACACGCCACCAGCGCCCACAGCAGGATTCGAACCGGGGACCTTCAAGCTGTGAGGCGACAGTGTTTCCACTTGAGCCACCGTGGTACCCTACTTGGTGAGTAAATTTATTCATGTAATTGTCCTAATATTAATTCCCGTGATGCACATTCAGCATGTGCACCCCCAAATTCTATCCTGTCTTCACAGCATTATTACTTGTCAGTGGTTAAAGTTAGTGACTTGCTGTTTCTTGCTGGTTAAACTACAGCTTAAGATCTTTCTAACAAGCCCCTGACTGTCTGTGTGTGCAAAGTACTCATGTTAATAACCCCGTGCTTAAAGTGTGAAATGTCTTAATCAGCCTCACCTTTTCCCTGGCGCACTTCTGCACTAATTTGCAACAATAGTGTGTGATCCATGTAAGTAGTGTATAAAATTAACAAATGGAAACTGTAAATCCAGTTTACTTTGCCTGCTTTCAATTGACCCCAGGCGACCGTGGTCTGCCCACTTAAGAGCTGGAGGATGACCACTCTCACCAACCCTCAGACTGACCAAGAGTGGAGATACAATGACCTCCATTCCCACACTCGGTCAGTCGTTGAGAGGACAATCGGTCTGCTGAAGGGACGGTGGCGCTGCCAGGACAGGACTGGGGGTATGCTGATGTACAGTCCCGAGAAGGTGCCGCAATGTGATGGCGTGCGGCGTCCTCCACAATGTTGCATGCCATACCACTGCCAGAGCAGCATATCTCCGCACCAGACGAACCAGAAGCTGGACCCATGAATGTGCATCCTACCCATTCGGGCCCAGCAACATTTGATTTCAACCATGTAAAAGAGGCAAGGATGCAGAATTCACTTATTCACCAGTGAAATTATTGATTCACCAATATTTGTGAGGACGCCTATTAGTTGATCTAGGTGATCATTTATGCCACCTATTGCTCTAACGATTTCTTCTTTTGACTCCACCACAGCATGGGTGAGGACATGGCCAGTGAGGCGGACAGCAGCAGCAGCCGGTGGATGCGGTGTACTGGTGCCGGAGACACTGGGGATGCTGGAGGAATCCCCCAAGTCTGTGGCACGTGGCTGCAACTGCGTGTCCTCTCCTGTGTTTTAAAATAATAAATTGAGTAATCAAACATGAGTCAAAGTCTTAGATATCCTCTTTGATATGCTATCAAATTTAAATTGAAATTCAAAAGATTTCAAACCAAATAATACCATACATACAGTATTTATGCATGAACCGCTATCTTATAGGGCTGTGAGCAAGCTACTGTCTGAACACATTTGTTGTGAGTTACACAAATACATAAGTAGGTATTACCTTGGGGGTAATCAGAGTCACCCACATGCGCTCCCACCACCCCTGAGAGAACCCCAGTGTCACCCGTGGTGACTCTTTGTTCAATCGGGGTGGGCCCCTCTTCTCCTGTCCCCCCTGGCCACACTGTGGCGGTGCACAGCCATCCTCTGCTTCACATCCACCTTGATGTCGGACCACTTCTTTTTCACTTCTGCTTGCGTGCGCTTCTCTGACCCCACAGCACTGACAGCCTCACACACACTCTCCCACACACCTTGCGTTTGTGATTTTCTGATTGTGCAGACAGGGGAATCCCAGGTGCAGGGCTCATTTAAATACGATTTGCATATTTAAATAGGGGCCTGGACATCAAGGGGTTAGGTTCTCCAATATGTGCGTTCAATTCCACGTTGATTGGGATGTACAAAGGAAATGTGCTTGGATTCATGCGTGCGCACAGATTCATACATCTGGATATTTTTGTGCGTATGACGTTTTCTGGATTTGAGCGTACGCCATGTCTCAGTAGGAAAACCACGCAAGACTTAGTACATGAGGCCCCAGGTCCGCTGCCGGAGAGGTAGAGTTAGCTGGCTGCAGGGAAACCCAGCAGAGATAGACAGGGGAACAGACAGACAGACAGACAGACAGACAGACAGACAGACAGACAGACAGACAGACAGACAGACAGACAGACACATAACACTACAGAAAAGGGAAACAGAGAACACTGGGAGAAGACAGATCTAGCGGATCCTCACACTTTTGGTCTAAATGACACATTAGGAGTGATTACCAGGTGCGTGAGCCTGCAAATAATAAAATTTACCCAATTCAAGAGCAGGATTTACTGTCAAGCTTCCCAAAATAACACTGGTACTTGGAATGCGTGTCGCCTTTGCTAATTCCAGGAATACCAAATCAAAGCATTAACAGATATAAAAAGACTTGACACTTTCTTTCTCTTGAAACCACACATTGAGCAAATCAGTTTAGTGCAATGGCATGCCGTGGTTGAAACTTACAAGACCAATCAGAGCAAGATTGCATCAGTATGGTAGCTGTCTGAAATACAGGATTTTATGCTTGAATATCCATCATTTATGATGCACCATACAGATGACCAATGCTGTACATGCATCATTGTCTGGTTGAAGTGTTAGTGTCAGTAAAATAACACTACTGGATAATATGGTAATTTTTGACCGTCCTAATGTACAGTCAGAGCATTTGAAGTGGTGTACATTTAGAATTTTAGACTTCAAATAAGTTTTACTCAGCTATTATCACATTTAAAAATATGGTTAAAATTGGGGTTGGTAATGTGGGAGTAACCATCAAAAGTAAGATATATATTGAAAGTATCCAACGGAAATAATTCCATCCCCTCCCGCAGGCCTCCCTCTAAAGCCCCCACCCTGAAACATATGGATGTACACTGCCTGACTCCTGCTGAAGGATGAGGAGCACAGCTTATTGTCATTGCTAACTGTATCCAACTACCTCCATTCACATAAGAAAACACCTAATTATCATAATGAACAGAAAAAATGAACATAACGATTGTGCTCAGCACCTCTGGGAACTCTTTCAAGACTGTTGGAAAGCCATTCCAGGTGACTACATGAAGCTGATTGAGAGAATGCCAAGAGTGTGCAAAGCTGTCATCAAAGCAAATGGTGGCTACTTTGAAGAACCTAAAATATAAAACATATTCTGGTTTAACACTTTTTTGTTTACTACATAATTCCATATGTGTTCATTCATAGTTTGGATGTCTTCAGTATTAATCTACAATGAAGAAAGAATAAAAGAAATGAAGAAAAATTGAATAAGAAGGTGTGTCCAGATTTTTGACTGGTGCTATATATATATATATATATTTTTTTTGTCAAAGCATTTGATTTATTGATTGCTGTCAGGGTGTAAAGTGCACTTTAGCAAATATGAGACAAAATGCTTAATACTTTATTAATTCCTTGTGTCTCCAGCCATGTACCTGGGGGATATTGTGATATTATCCTCATTAAACAAAAGTTCTCACAGATGTTAGGTCACCCAATCGCCTTAATGACTATTTCTCCCAATTTTTCAGGTATGTTGTTCATCTTAAACTCAGTTAACTTGGGTGTAATAACTTGCTAACATGTCAAGAGTGTCAAAAGAATGTCTTTGTAACATTTTGATGAACTTAAAGTTAAGAGTGGCAATGTGTGTGTGAGTGGAGTCCTCACTTGGTAACAGAAAATAACACATGCCTGCAGCTGCCATTTAGTTTGAACTGTGAATTAACATATGCACGTATTGTAGCCAAATATATTTTGCACTGTTAGTTGATATTTTCCATGCACTTCAGTAAGATTTGTGAGCATCTACTCAGCTTAAGCTACTTTGTGCTTTGGCAACAATTTGAGAGAAAGTCAGAGTTATCTCTGTAGATGTCCTTATTTGTAAATTGTTATATTTTTGTTAAACTCAACTACACTAAAGTTCTCACCGAGGAAACAGGTGCACACCTTAATAATGTTTAGAGATGTTGTTTGTCTTTTTTTTACCAAGAAGGCAGACTGACAGGATGGTGAAAAGACCTTAATCACTAGAGGTGTATTTAGTCATCAGAGTAGATTTGGAAAAAAAAAAAAAGGGCAAGTGAGGAAGCTTGCTCAATATGAGATCTGTGGATGTGGGACACCTTAACGGAATGCACCCAACCTTAATGGTATTAGTCACATCTCTACCATCACAGTCCATACATAATGATGCTACAAACCTTTGCTGCACGGTTGTTTAGGTTTCTTGCGGGAGCGGATATTGCTGCTTTTCCTTGGGACACCCTCAATCTCCTGGTCACTGTCTCCCTGCACGTTATCTTTCCTCGAGCAACTGACATTCGACATGTCCTTCAGCCCAGACAGAGTTTCCTGTCTATCTTTTGACCAAGTGGGTGCTGGTTCCACTGCAGGAGGTTGTGTGGTAGCAGCAGCTGAGCTGGTACTTGGTTCAGCATAGTCCACATTCTCCTACAATGACAAACAATGGATTTAAAAAAATACGAAAGTAGTCTTATATCTTTACCTATTGATAGTATAACACTGTGTCACTGTTTGTCAGCTTGTCTTGTCAGTGGCCAAGACCACATTCTTTATAAGTGACACATTGATAGTAGTTGATAGTAGTAGAAGTATTTGTGGAAACCTTTGTAAGATGGTCCAGTTCGGTAAATTCCACATTTTCCAGGATGGATATTGAGCTGTCTCCCTCCCCCTCTTCTCCTCCTCCTCCCTTTTGCCTTCCATCTTCATTTTCTTTTCCAGTTTTTCCTTCATTTTTATAACATTCTGATGAGGGGCTCTGTTTCTGTAGCGGGCCCTCATGGTCCCACAGGCCATAACGCTGTACATGCACACATACACAGTGGACACACACACACACACACAAAAAAATCAAACTGAACGAGGCTGAAGTTATGTTGGCTAAAATGGCAAAAAAAAAACAAAAAAACAAACAAAAAAAAAAACAGCATGGGGAGAGTTTGGCTTTCTGTTCTGTCCTGCTCTTTGATGAATTTGAGATTTGTGGGCGATAAGTCTGTTTCTCAAGTAAAGATTAAATATATTGTTTAAAACTATAACAACATATATCACCTTTGTGTGGCATGTCCATGTATTTTTGCTATAGTAAGCATCTAATCAAGGTACATTAGAAATAGTCTGAGAACAATTTTCCCAATCATACTGTACCAAAACACTAGGCCTAACTAGCATTACCATGCAATACAAGAACAGTGCTGCTCCACCTCACCAGTTGGTCAGATGATGCTGAAATACATAAACAGTATGCTTTTGCCTCAGGTCTCTAGTTCCACAGTAGTGTGGTAAAGCAGTATGTGCTTACAGCATATAAGACACTAATTAAATAATGAGCTGCAGGGGTTGTCCCTTCACCAGCATCTCAGCTACTGCTATCAGTTACTGATATCACTTAGTTTATCACTTTAAGCCTGTATAATATTCACTCATCATCCTACAGGGATGTTAAACATACATACATTCTTGTATGTTATACCAATATGTTTTTTCTATGTCTTTCAAGCAATTGATATTCATCTGTTGTATTTTGTGACTTTATTTAACTTTACCTGAGTTTTAATTCATCATATAGCAATATTTGTTGTTGTAGCCTCTCAACAGTGAGGTTATGATAAGCACAGTCTGTATGTCCTATACAGAGGTGCTCTGGATAACAGGGGGAGAGATTTGTCTGTTAGTTGTATGTTACAGGTTCTATAACACTGTTAAAGCTCACAAGAGTATTTTGACCATTCAGATGAGACACACATCAGGTTCAAACACCTACAGCAGCAGCATGGACCAGCACAGCATTGGTGGCTGTCACTTACAAATTAGTGCAATGAAAATGCACCTTGACCAACTCATGAAATTGACAGCTGATAAAACATAAACACTATACTGGAACTCAAAGCCTGTGGGGCTTATGAAATGAATGGTCCTGTTTCACTGGCTGTCTAGAAAGTCACTGTCTAGAGGAAACTTTTTGGCACAAAGCATAACCATAACATTTGCAGGAGTGTAATCTGAAAAGTGGAGTACAGCCAGTTATGCCCTTGTTGTCTTCACCTCGTAGTACAAGTTTAACATTAACGTGACTTACTGGTTGTCAAGTGTGACAATTACTGTAATACTAACTGACCATGAGCAGGGATCTGTGGAAGAACAGAGCCAGCAGCTGAAGAAGATCATATCTGATGTAGTTGTCAGTCTTCTCCAGGCCCAGGATTCGAGGTAGGAAGAAAGGTTTGTCTTCATTCAGAGTCATCTCATATACACTGTTCCAGGGAAAAAATCCAAACTGGAAAAGGTATTTCACTATCACCATCACCTGGAAAGGAGGTGAGCGACAGAGCAGTGTCACTAGTTACATCAGAAAAGAGCACAGAAAAGGAAACAGTACACATGCTGTCCTCCATCCATCATATGTTAGCTTATTGTGACCTGTGTATGGCAGCCGTCTTGGGCTTATTAGTGTAATGCAGTAATTGGAATACTGAGGTGAAAGATTTCAGAATTAGGTTTATTGACAAGTAAGTTTTCACATATGAGAAATTTGCCTCGGTGCTTTGGTGCATAGCAACAAACATAGCAAGTACAAGTACAAAAAAAAGGACAAAAATAAAAAGCAAGCACTGCAATGACAATGAAATATGAAAAACACATAAAAACAATAAAAAAAAAATCTACAATGTGATCATTATTTAAATGAAAGAGTGGCACAGATTTGTGCAGGAATGCAATAGTTAACAGTATGCAGGATAAAAATATTTGAAATGTGCAAGACAGTAATCATTAAAGACATGCATTAATGTAACGCATTGAATCAAATGATGTCAATCTTACATTAACGCAGACGTACAGAATGTCATGTTCGACAGCTGCTCATCAGACTCCTGAAGAAACAAGCTGTTTGTGAAAACCGAAAAATATGAGTGTCATACCAAGTCTGTATCTTTTCTGGGTTTTGTTATTCAGGGATGCAACCCTAAGACTGACCCGAAAAAAGGTGAGGGCAGTGGAGCAGTGGCCGGTCCCAGAGACCCATGGGAAGTTGTAGCAGTTTTTGGGGTTCACTAACATGTGTCGTCCAGGATTACAGTGAGATTGCTGCACCTCTGACTAAGCTAACTTCTTCTTCAGTGAAGCTGGTCAGCTGAGGTGGACAAGACCTTCAATAAATGGAAGGAGCTGTTCACCACGGCTCCAGTGCTGGTACAGCCCGACACAGATAAGCAATTCATTGTGGAGGTGGATGCTTCAGGCATCACTGTGAGGGCTGTTCTGTCTCAAAATGTGGGTTTAAAGCAGAGCAGGAGTCAGAGCATTTAGCTATCAAGCTCCTCTCCTGTGGAACCATCTTCCAGTCTTTGTCCAGGAGGCAGACACTGTCTCTACATTTAAGAGTAGGCTTAAAGCTTTCCTTTTTGATAAAGCTTATAGTTAGGGCTGGCTCAGGCTGGTCCTGGACCAGCCCCTAGTTATGCTGCTATAGGAATAGACTAATCTCTCTGGTGTTCTTCCATGTTGTCCAGTGTGAGGAGTACTCTCGTGATTGTATTTCTGATTAAAGGTGGACTTTATCAGTGTGCCGCCAATGTCTGCTTCTCTTTTTCAGTGCCTGCCAGCCCTGTCTGCGCTTGTGTTTGCCTGCCTGTTCTTCGCTGCCCTTTTGTCTGTTTCCACTCCTTATGAGTGTGCCTTTTGTTCCTCTTGTGTGTGAAAATAAATTATTATTGTTAATTTATCTCTGTCTCTGGTCTGCATATTTGAGTCCTGAAAACTTAGCATGTGTTAAGTGTAACACCAGGAACAAAATCCTGACCCAGGTAACAGTCCATCTAACAAACTCTTTGTGTCCCGATCAGTCCATTCCCAAGTGCTGCAATGGATTCATGCTACCCGTCTTGCTTGCCACTCTGGAGCCAACCGAACCATCTCTCTCCTTCACCGACACTTTTGGTGGCCCACTCTGGAGACAGAGGCACGTGAATATGTCACTGCCTGTGCCATTTGTGCTTGGAGCAAGGCCTCTCACCAAGCCTTGGCTGGAATCCTCCACCCCCTGCCTGTCCCTGGGAGGCCGTGATCCCATATAGCTCTGGACTTTGTAACTTGTTTGCCATCCTCTAAAGGTAACACTGCCAAACTAACCAGAGTTACATAGACATACATGTTTTCAAGGTTGCACATTTCATTGCACTACAGAAGGAGTTCTAACACAACATGTTGTCAGGTTACAAGGCATTCCACGTGACATTGTTCCGACCATGGGCCCCAGTTCACATACTGTAGCACGTATGGAAGACTTTTGCTCAAGCCATGGGGGCTACGGTCAGTCTTACATCTGGTTTTCAAACGGTCAAACTGAGAGAGCTAATCAGGACCTGGAATACATCCTGTGCTGTCTCATCACAGAAAACCCTGCCTGTTGGAGCTCTCTTCTCCCATGGATTGAGTACTTCCAAAACTACCTTGTTTCATCCTCCAGTAGTTTCTCCTCCTTTGAAGTCTCTCTCAGTTACCAACCTCCTCCATTCCCAGCACAGGAATCAGAGATCCTATGCATGCAGCTCTGGATCATGTACAATACATCCGAAAAATATGGAGGGATGCCAGTGCAGCACTCGTGTGCACCCAGTACCTGCAGTACCTGGTGGATTGGGAGGGGTATGGTCCATAGGAGTGCTGGGCCCCTCCCTCATCGAGGAGCTCCACTGTGTCCACCCCGAAAAGCCTACTGGGACACCAGGAGGTGTTTAACAGCAAGTTTCTCTTCTTGTCAAACTGACACTTTGGAACAACTTCACTTTGTCTGTGCTAGCAGCTCTGCAGCTGCAACAAAGCACTTCTTCACAAATTCTCCTTCTGAATGAAGTTTCAGTTTCTTACCTATTAGCTTGCTCACAACAGAACTGAAAACTGCTTGTTTGTTGCACCAAAACTCAAGCAAAGAGTGTTAACTCCAAGTGCATTTGTCATTTGTCAACTCATAACCTTTATTCATTTTACATTTAACAATACATTTACATTACTATTTGATTGAAGAATTATAATAATTATTACAACCGAAACAAAGAGCCGAGAGAGGCTAAAAAGCCCTGTGGAGTCGAGGAAAACTGTCAGTGAAATTTAATTCTTGAAGGGTGAATCACTATGCCCTCTTTTCACATGGTGATAGAAAATTGCATTAGTTCAACTACAAACTAATTCAAACTGATAAAAAAGTTTAAATCTGTTACATTTTGTTTTGACATTTTCTCAGATTTTTTTTTTTTTTTTGACAGAAAGATTTGGACCTGTACTTCTTGATAAGCAACTGCTGCTAACACTGCTGTTTGTAACCACATAATTGTTAACATAAAGAATATTGATTGGTGTACCTTATGTGTGTGCCTGTGGTTGTTTATGGCAAAGAAGCTTCTTAAGATTCTGATGAGTGTCTCTGTGTTCCTACCTCTGTGTAGACTATAGCAGTCATCCAAAACCTCTTGGTTGGTCTTGGAACAGCCATCATAGCCCATAGGAACACCAATATGGGCAGGACCAGTGATATCACAGAGGCACTGACCACGTTGTTTAACACTATTATGAAATAGCAGACTAGCTCTGAGTTAGCTGCCAGTAGGTTGTACATGGCAAAGAGCAGCTTCAGCAGACGGTTTTGGTTGTTATAGAACTCTCTGCTCTGTTCCAGTTCCTCAATGAAGAACTGCCTGCAGAGACAGAACAGAAGGCACATGAATTTTTATTCATTTATCATTGTATTCATTGATAGTTTTTCAATGACCAGAACTATGAAACAAAACACAAGTTGTAACAGACAATAGTTTTCTTTTATACATTCATGACTTCGTGCCTTCATTATCTACCTGTCTCCCAGTAGCTCGCTAGCTGTTCTGGAGTGTCTTTGCTGTTGTTTGGATGAGACTGATACCAGCTCCATGCTGCTGGGTTGGGGTTCTGGACTCAAGAGTTTCCCAGTACTGTTGAGCCTTGGCCTGGGGGTAGACTGGCCTGTTATGCCCCCACTATATACCTCCAGGCAGCTAAGAGTGATTCAAACAAATATACACATACAAATGCATAAAAAGGAAGAAACAGATGAAACACAGATTATGGTACAGGTATGTGTTATTCAGAGCAAAACCATAAATCTAAAGCCCTCTAGCTGCCACCCTATGCAACAGGTGGGTAATACAAACATCACATTATCAGCTATTCCTAGAGCCTTACCAGTAGAGATACTAAATATGTACATTTGTCCTGAGGATATTGCTACATGAAAAGGAAATAAAGTGTCAAAAACAAAGAAGATTTGTTCTTTATGGACATACTCGGTAAATGTCAACACATCAGCACAATAGCATCCATGGTTATAGGAGTGGTGCCACTTATCTGTGGTTGGTAAATAGAAAACACAATTGACAAATGCTCTTTACCATTCTAACCTGTATCTGGTTGAGTTTTCTGCATCAGTCTCATCCAGTGAGGTCTCCAGTGTGGGACTCTCACTGCCCTGAGACACCCGGTCATCTGTGAAGTCTGCAGTTGTATGATGCTGCCAATCAAAGGAAGACAGACAAAATGTAGATATTGTTTGTGCTCAGTGTTCAATTCCAGAGGCCGAATTTGTTTAACAAAAATGTCTGTGTTGTGTTTACCTGTTGTATCCTGTGTATGATGAAGTACCGTTCATTGCACAGAACAGTAGATGTCTCTCTGTACTGTTTGGTCAGCAGGTTGAGCCACTGAGTCAGTCCATCCACCATGGCCAGAACTATGGCCCATAAGAAGTGCAGGATATCCAAGATCCTCTGAACCATCTCACCATGACCTGCAGCAAACAGAGAAATGGGGGAGGACAGAATAACAGGTGATAAAGTGGAATTTAGCAGGTTTCTGAGAAATCTTCATCTCTGGTTACATTATTTTCTATCAATTGGAAAGATTGTGGATACAGTGACTTCTGAGGCTATTTGTGAATTTAGGTACAGGAATTACAAGGAGAGCAGTTTGCACCTTATTCTCACATTTCTACTAGTTGTGTGTTGTAAATCGTGTATTATAATGACAGCAGTAATTTAGGCCTGCGGTGTGTACTGTTATCTGTGTACCATTTGATAAACATTGCTATCCCAGTCCAATTAAGTTGAGAATCTGAGCCAATCAGCTCAGTCTGAAGACTTAATGGACTGGCGTTATGAACTGAATAAGACTGTGTATAGCTTTTTAGTGTTGTTAAAACCTCATTTCCAGACCACACAACCAATGTACTGAAAGTATTTGTAAGTTACTCTTAAGAGAAAGGGAATCATTCACAACACATTGTAGTGTAGTGGACACAGCAGCATAATGAGAGGCTGAGGAAGCAAGACCTTGAATGTAAACCTACCAGACTCCTGTTCCTCTGGCTCCTCTACCTCCTCCTGGGTGACAAAGTCCTCAAACATACCATTGTCCCCACAACCTAACCCCCCTCAAACACACACGCACAAACAAAATACACATTAGTATGTCTGTCTGTGTACGACTCATCTTGGATCATGTTGACTGTGGTCATTAATTCATGCTTCAACTGCAAAATAAGTTTTGAATCATTTACTGATGCAGCCTGTGAGAGAACTGAGACTACTTTTCTTCCTTCATCATCGTATATTTTACAAATCATTGCCACACATCACGCATAAATGTAGACTTAGGCCAATCAGTCATTTTCAAAGGGCAGACAATGTCTTAGCATTTCTCTGGCATCCCTGATAGTAAAAAAGGACACAAGAATATTTAACCTATCACAGAGGAAGGCTCCTGGTGTGAATTCACTATTCCATCTCTCTCCTTTCTCTCGATCCTCCTCACGTGTCGCTGGCGTCCCTGACGTTCTCTCAAAGCCGTTTTCACACTTGTCACCCACGCTTGGTATGCCAACTAAAAGGAAGAAAACAAGAATCAACAATAAAATAAACATATGTAAATTAGAGATTAAACATTGGGCATTAACAGTAGTAACACATTTTAATTAGGGCTGTCAGTTTAACGCGTTAATTAGATTCATTAATTATGCTGCAAATTAACGCGCTATAAAAATTAACGCAATTAATCATGAGTGGCAAGTCAATGCGCAAACATTTTAAATTTGGCCCTTTGAGTGACCCGTAGGCTGCAGTGGCAGGTCACATCCTACCTGCGCCACTAGTCAAAAGCAGGGTGACAACAGACATGGATGCGACACCGGAGAGCGAGGCAAGCCTACTTGGACCTTTGAACGGCAAGTTTATTTATAAAAAGAACAAAGACGGGACTATTAACAAGAACGCAGTGATTTGTACCTTGTGTAAAAAAGAGTTTTCCTATCACCGTAGCAGCTCCAGCCTGAATTATCATTTAAACGCTAAACATGTAGTTGCTGCTAGTGCCGCTAGTGCTACCGTGAGCTCACTCCGCCAACCCACACTTGCTAAGTTAGGAAAACGAATGAGCAAAGCCACGACAGAAAAACTGACAAACTCAATCGCAGAGTGGGTTGCTGCTGATTGCAGGCCGATTTCAGTCTAAAAGAGGCGTTTCAGATAGCGTCATCTGACTCTAATTTCCAGCTACCGTCGAGAACTACAGTGATGAAAAGAATTCACCAGCTGTAATGTGAATGTCAGTGAATTGTAATGTCCTAGAATTCAAGTTCTTTATTTGGGGACCTTTAGCAGATATGAGATTAAAATGCGATTAATTAGATTAATTAATTACAAATCCTGTAATTAATTAGATTCATTTTTTAATTGCCTGACAGCACTATTTTTTTTTTTTTTTATGGGAATCTTGCATATATTGATATATATATCATCATGCATGCCGAGTTACAGTTTACCCACCAGCTATGTTGTGCAGTTTATGGACAGAGAGACTACAGCATGACCAGAGACAGTCCAGTCTCAGGAGTCAAATGTCCACCATATCAGATTATAAACAAATGACTGATATTGTACATTGCTTATAGTTGCTGTCATTATATTAAAATTAGTGCTGTCAGGCGTTTAAAAAAATGAATCTAATTAATTACAGGATTTGTAATTAATTAATCTAATTAATCGCATTTTAATCTCATATCTGCTAAAGGTCCCCAAATAAAGAATTTGAATTCTAGGACATTACAATTCACTGACATTCACATTACAGCTGGTGAATTCTTTTCATCACTGTAGTTCTCGACGGTAGCTGGAAATTAGAGTCAGATGACGCTATCTGAAACGCCTCTTTTAGGCCCTCGTCTTCCACGACTGAAATCGGCCTGCAATCAGCAGCAACCCACTCTGCGATTGAGTTTGTCAGTTTTTCTGTCGTGGCTTTGCTCATTCGTTTTCCTAACTTAGCAAGTGTGGGTTGGCGGAGTGAGCTCACGGTAGCACTAGCGGCACTAGCAGCAACTACATGTTTAGCGTTTAAATGATAATTCAGGCTGGAGCTGCTACGGTGATAGGAAAATTCTTTTTTACACAAGGTACAAATCACTGCGTTCTTGTTAATAGTCCCGTCTTTGTTCTTTTTATAAATAAACTTGCCGTTCGAAGGTCCAAGTAGGCTTGCCTCGCTCTCCGGTGTCGCATCCATGTCTGTTGTCACCCTGCTTTTGACTAGTGGCGCAGGTAGGATGTGACCTGCCACTGCAGCCTACGGGTCACCCAAAGGGCCAAATTTAAAATGTTTGCGCATTGACTTGCCACTCATGATTAATTGCGTAAATTTTTATAGCGCGTTAATTTGCAGCGTAATTAATGAATCTAATTAACGTGTTAAACTGACAGCCCTAATAAAAATGTTAAGTGTTACTACACACACACTGCACCTGCCCCTACTGCTGTCTCATTATTCCAATGATGTTCATTCTTGTTTCAGATATTTTATTTTTGTATTTCCTTTTTACCTTTAGTTTGTCAATATGTTTTTAGTTTGTATGGCTGACCTCTTCAGGAGTAAATCTTTGTTTATTTATTTTTATTTTATATATTTTATCGTGTGTTTGTGTGTGTGTGTGTGTGTGTGTGTGTGTGTGTGTGTGTGTGTGTGTGTGTGTGTGTGTGTGTGTATCAGTTGTGTGTCTGACCTGACAGGCAGTCTGTTTCTGAGGCTTCTGTTCTTCAGAGTGTAGCTCCTCTTCATCCTCACTGTCTGATTCAAATAAGTAGTACTCCCCTGAGTGGAGCACTGTCAGTAGAAGAGGCAAATTACATTTTCTTTCTTTTATCTCCCTATATGGAGATTGAAATTTCCAATTTATCTATATAGCACATTTCATACAATGCAAGCTCAATATGCTTAAGACACAACACATATGAACAAAATCAAACACCACATGAATACATATTTAAATACTTATAAAGGAAAGCCTAAAGGAAGGAAAAATTACATCACATACTTACCCAAAGAAAGAGAAAGCGTGAGAGTGAGAAAGAAAGGGAGATGAAGAGACAGACAGGGTAGGCACTGGCCAGCTGTAGGCCTGAGAGAACAGGTAGGTTTTAAATTTGCTTTTAAAAGACAGCACAGTTGTGGTACATCTTATATTGACAGGCAGTTTGTTTGAGAGATTGGGTCCATAGTAATTGAGAGCACTGTCTGATCAGTGTCTAATGATCTGACAGTTCTGGAGGATTTGCAAGCAGTGAACACTTATAATTCTGCATTTCATCTGACGCTAGCGGAGTGATTTAAGCATAGTAATATGTTCAGTTTATCTTGTCTCAATATTCTGGTTGCAGCATTTTGAAAGAGGTGGAGCTGTCCCTCATCTTTTTGGGAAGCTCTACAAAAAGGGCATTACAGTAATCTAGCCTTGAGGAGATGAATGTATGAACCAGTTTTTCAGCAACTGACTGAGACTGAGATAGATTTAGAATTTAGAGTACTTTTTAGGTCATAAAATGTTGTCCCAGCTACACTTGTAATGTGACTTATCAGGTTCAGTTATAAATCTTAGATTTCTAACCTGCTCACTGGGTTTCAGAGACAGCAGATTGGAGTAAATCTCAGTCTTGTCAGTTGTTTAACTGCAGAAAGTTTTGGGTCATCCAGTGTCTAATGTCACTGATGCAGTTGACAAGGTCATTTAGCTGAGGTTATCAAGTGAAAGGGAAATACACAATTGTGTATCAACTGCATATGAATGGTAAGAGATATTGTGCTTCTGTATGATGGAATCAAGTGGCAGCATATATAAATTGAACAGTACAAACAGTACAAGGAATGTTGAAAGAGCCAGATTTAAACTTGTCATGAGACACAGAATGTCCTGCCTGTTAGGGGGTAAGAGGGTCACTTAATGACAGAGCCAGAGTAATGCTAAAATTGAGGGTTTGCTTGAAGCACTGTTGATCTTTACATGATTAAATACTTTTTATGAGAGCTGTTTCTGTTCGGTTGGCTCTGAAACTGGATTGATATACATTGTACATATTGTGGAGTAATGAGCAACTACCCAGCTGTTTATAGACTTTTCTTTTTCAGCATTTTACTAAGAAAAGAAATGTTGCTGATTGTTCTGTCACTTGGATAGGTTTAAGTTGTTGTTTCTTAGTATTGGTGTAATAATAGCATTCTTGGAGGAGGAGGGGATGACACCTGATTAAAAAGATCTGTTTACAATAGTCAATACATCATGTGAAAGAAAGTGGAATACACGTTTCAAAAATGTTGTGGGAACTGGGTCAATGGCACAGGTGGAGGAGCTTAGTTGCTGTATTGCCTCTTGTATATCATTAGAGGTATTAGGTAAAAATTTCTACATTGTGCCCATGGTGGTATGACAGTGCAGGGGCAGAGTAAGGCCACATCCATTCAAATGCAATATTGTTCGATTTTTTTGGAGTATCAGAAACTTTTCCTTGAAAGAATAACACTTGACCTGCAAGAGGAGTTCCAGAGGAATTTATTTTTGGGGTTTAGCAGTTTCTCAGTAGTGGAGAATAGAAGTTTGTCATTGTTTTGGTTATCATACATTAACTGAAAAATTCTGTCTAGAAAGTTTCTTCTCTATATTAAAGCTTCTAAATGTAGTTTTGAAGATTTGAAATGAACCACCAGTTTGGTCTTCTGCGACTAAGACTTTCCTTGGCATTATTATTCTTACTCCATCCCCCAAGGAGATTTTGGTGTTACAGATACATTGAGTGAGAGTCCAAATTCACAATGTTCAGATAACTGTTTCAGCACAGCTACAAACTGTGATTCACCTTCAGATTCACCTTCCTCCTGGTTCCTCTTATGAAATCTGAACCTCTCTGCAATAATCAATGGCTTGGGAGAGTAGTGATTTCTTAATATTGACACAATTTCATCATAGGACTTGTTTCCTGGCTTGCCAGGTTGCAATAGACTGTGCAGTAGGTTGTATATTTTTCCTCCCATAACACTTATGGGATGTTGTAGTTGATACTACGACATCCTCTTCAATCTTGTTAGCGAGCACAAAATACTCAAATCTCTCAGTGTATGAACTCGATTGTTCTGTGTTTTCTTCAAATGGGTCAATATTTCCAACTAGTCCAGTAATTTTAAAGCAATACTTACTATTTCCTTCTGATTTTAACAATTCTTCTTCTCTTAAGTGCTTATTTAAGTTTATTTTTATTTCTTCGTGGTCCTGTTGCAACTTTTCCTCCTTTTTTTGCAGTCTCCTTTCCACCGTGGAGAGTCCTCCTTCTCCCCCCCACAGCAACGCTGGCCCGTCAGTGCCACGTCATCCACACTGCAGGCAGCAGACGCTGTTGTCTAGCAGTGACGTCGTGCTACTCACACGCGACAAAATACTTGGAAAAACTCGGACACCACAACGAGACAAAGAAGAGTTGCACGTGGCAGGTGTACTTTACTATTTAGCTTCAACTAAGGACTGATGACAATGACGTCAACACAACACAAGGGGGGTGTGATTATATGTTAAAGGGATAAACTCCAGGTGTCAATACACAACACTTCCGATGCTGTGCCATTGGTGTGTGAGTGTGTTAATGCTCGTGATGAGCAGATGGCCTGGCCACCATTGTATGAATGTGTGTATGAATGGGTGAATGCAAGCTTATGTTGTTAAAGTGCTTTGAGTGGTCGTCAGACTAGAGAAGCACTATATGAATACAGTCCATTCACCATTTTCCATTAGGTCAAAGCTAAAATCAACTGTGCAATACAGTTTTTTGCTAGTGACACCTCGGCCACTATCCAAGATATAGAAGACAAATATATTGAGATCCTTGCTAAAGAACCGGACATTACCAAAGTCATTGTACATATAGGCATGAATGGCAACTGTAAGGAGAAGTCTGAACAGTTGAAAAGTGACTGTGCACATATTCCACTCACTAAAGAGACTGGTGAGGCGGCTGTGGAGTTGGGTACTTCAGCTGGCAGTCTACACTGCCCTCAGTGTCAATTTGAATCTTTTCTGGGAACGTAAGCAGTCATTTAGACATGATGGAATACATCCTAACTGTCTGGGGACAAAGCTACTTTCTCCTCATGTGTTGCCCACCTGTGAGCTCCTCTTTTGGACAGTCAAGACAACTCTTCGATGGCTACTCCTTCCAACCAGTCCCACCACTATTGATGTCCCATTGGTCCAAGTGCCAGTCAAATAGATTAGATTAGATTCAACTTTATTGTCACTGTCAGAGTGTGACACAGATACAACAAAATGAGGTTTAGCATTTTAACAGTCATAATATCCAGAGCATAAATATATACAGGTAGTGCAATTGGCATGAGGTATAAAAAGTATGAGGTGTGTGCAGGTAGTGTAAGTAATTTAGTGCAAGTAATTTCTGTAAAACTACAAAACATGTGCAACACGGTATGTAAACAATTGACTTGTGCAGCAGATAGTAAGTAGTGATGTGTCGGTCATGAACGAAACGGCTCTTAGAGCCGCCTCTTTGAAGTGAGCGATCAGAGCAGGAGCCGCTTTCGTTTATTTTTGTTTTTTTCTAAACTTTTTTTCCAGTTCAAGCCGCATGTAATTGGTGCATGACATGTGGTGGCTTCTGTGTGTATGCACTGAGCAGGATGGGAAGGGGCGGGGGTTACAGATACAGTGCACATGCAAACACACACAAACACGGAGAGCCACGACAGAGAAAAATGCTGGAAAGGTGGGAAAATGAGTGACCACAGGAAATGCAGTAAAATTTGATGTAAAGTATGTTTCGTACATTAGCAGTTAATTTTACACATAATTTTACATTATTTTGGTGATAATTTAAGCAACAAAAAATCTGAGAAGTCACTTGTGAGCCGAAAGAGCCGGCTCTTTTAAGAGAGATGGGGGACAAATTTCAACAGGGTACCAGCTCCGGGGAAGAAGCTGAAGTAGTGTAGTTCCTGTGCCTGCTGGTACAGGAATGGAGGCTCCTAAAACTCCTACCAGATGGCAGGGGGAACAAACAGTCCATGGTTGGAGTGGGAGCTGTCTCTGCTGATGCTGCGTGGCCTTCTTAGACACCGCTTGCGCTGGATGTCCTCGATAGCAGTTAGCTGGGCATCAGTGATGTATTGGGCGGTTTTCACCACCCGTTGCAGGGCCTTCTGCTCAGAGGCTGTGCAGCTGCCGTACCGGATGCTCTTGATGGTGCAGCCGTAGAAGTTAACTCAGATTTGACAAGCCAGGTTAACTTTCTTCAGTCTCCTCAGAAAGTAGAGGCACTGTTAAGCATTCTTTATCAGGGCGGAGGAGATGAGGGTCCAGGAGAAGTCCTCAGAGATGTGGAAGCCCAGGAACTTCAAGCTGGAGATGCCTTCAAACTCAGTCCCGTCGATGTGAATGGAGGCGTGACAGGCTTTAGTTTTCCTGTAGTTCACAATGAGCTCCTAGGTCTTCTTGGTATTGAGGGTCAGGTTGTTGTCAGCGCACCACATCACCAGCAGCTGAACCTCATCCGTGTAGGCTGACTTGTCGTTGTTGTTAATCAGGCCTATCACCCTAGTGTCATCTGCGAACTTGATGATGGAGTTGGAGTCATGCACAGGCACACAGTCTTGGGTGAAGAGAGAGGAGAGGAGAAGGCTCAGCACACAGCCCTGTGGGATGCTGGTGTTCAGGTTCAGGGTGGCAGAGGTGTGGTCGTCTAACCTGACAGACTGGGGTGTGTTGGTCTGTAAGTCCAGGGTCCAGTTGCAGAGGGAAGTGCTGATGCCGAGGTCACTGAGTTTGTTGACCAGCTTGGATGTGTTGAATGCTGGGCTGAAGTCGATGAACAGCATCCTTGCATAGGTGTTGTTGTTATTCAGGTGCATCAGGGTAGAGTCCAGTGCCATGAAGATGGCATCCTCCGTCGACCTGTTTGGTTGGTAGGCATGTTGATGGGGTCCAGTGCAGGGGGACAGCAGCATTTAAGGCAAAGACCAGCCTCTCAAAGCACTTGGGGGTGACAATGAGGGTGAGTCCGATGGGGCAGAAGTCATTTAGGCCCACTGCAGCTGACGTTCACCCGGCTAGGTGCAGAATGCATGTCGCAGTTGCTCCTGTTTCATTTTCTTAGTTTTACAATTCTTTTACTCTATTCTTTATCATTGGTATCTGCAACTTTATGACCGTCATTTTGAAGCTGTACCCTCTCTAAACATGCTGGCTGAGAGAGTTCTGGTTTGTTTTTTTCATAATCTCATTGGCACAGCACCGATGTGCAGCGCATTGTTTACGCCAGGGATCAGCTGATCGCGCTGAGGCCGGCCGGCTTGTCGGCCAGAACAACAGAGATCCCCGCTGAAATCTGGAGAAAAACACAAAGAGGATGCAGGGGAGGACAGAAACAGCGGAGGAAAAGGGCTGGGTCGAGACAACAGAGGCTTATCAAGAAGAGGAGATATAAGCCGTGTCTCCCCTCTCTCATCATGGGCAACGTGAGGTCACTAGCATACAAGGCGGACGAGATAACAGCACTCGCCAGGAGTCAAAGGGAGTACCAGGAGTGCAGTCTGATTTGTTTTTCAGAAACATGGCTGCATCAGGACGTACCCAATGACAACGTCTCCAATCCTGTTCGGGCAGGACATTGACAGGCTCACAGAGTGCATCACGGACTATATCACTTTCTGTGTGGACTCCACTGTCCCAGCCAGGACTGTCCATTGTTATCCAAACAACAAACCGCGGGTAACAAAGGAAATCAAAGACATCCTCAATCAGAAGAAGAGGGCTTTCAGAACTGGTAACAGGGAGGAGGTGAGAATGATACAGAAGGAACTGAAGGTGAAAATCAAGGAGGCTAAGGAGAAATACAGGAGGAAGCTGGAGTGGAAACTCCAGCAGAACAATTTGAGAGAGGTCTGGAGTGGTATGAGGACCATCACTAGCTTTGGGACAAGCAGCAGAGGAGTTGAAGGCGCGTTGACAAGGAAAATGAACTGAATCTGTTTTTTAATAGATTTGACACTTCAGGCCTGGCTCATCCTCCCTTTGACTCCTCTGCTGTCCGTCCTGGACGACCATCATCACCCACTCCCCTCTCCCCCCCTCCCTCTCCTCCTCCTTCTCCTTCTCCTCCTTCTCACCCACCCCCCCATCTAGTCCTCACCAACCAGATGACTACACCACACCTTCCCCACCTGTCACTTCCACAGTGTGCTTCACTGCTGACCAGGTGAAAAGAGAGCTGATGAAACTTCACTCAAACAAGGCTCCAGGCCCTCATGGTGTCAGCCCCAGGGTGCTCAAAGCCCCCCCCCCCCCCCCCCCCCCCCCCCCCGCTGTGTGGAGTTAATCAGCATGTCTTTAGCTTGAGCCTAAGTCTCCAGAGGGTCTCCATGCTGTGGAAGACGTTGTGCCTCGTTCCTGTGCCAAAGACATCACGGCCCAGGGCCTCAAAGGACTACAGACCTGTGGCACTGACCTCCCACATTATGAAGACACTGGAGAGACTCCTCCTGGAGCAGCTCCGGCTCATGGTCACGCCACTGTTGGACCCCCTCCAGTTCGCCTATCAGCCCCAACTTGGAGTGGAGGACGCCATCATCTACCTGCTTAACCGTGTCTAACCCCACCTGGACAAGCTGGTGAACACTGTGAAGGTCATGTTTTTTGACTTCTCCAGTGCATTCAACACCATTCGTCCAGCTCTACTGGGTGACAAGCTGACAGCAATGCAGGTGGACGACCCCCTAGTGTCCTGGATTGTGGACTACCTGACTGGCAGACCACAGTATGTGCGCCTGCAACACTGAGTGTCAGACAGAGTGGTCAGCAATACTGGGGCCCCACAGGGGACTGTTCTCTCTCCCTTCCTCTTCACTCTCTACACCACAGACTTTAACTATTGCACAGAGACCTGCCACCTTCAGAAGTTTTCTGATGACTCTGCGATAGTTGGATGTATCAGCAAGGGCAATGAGGATGAGTACAGGGCTGCTGTGGACAACTTTGTCACATGGTATGAGCAGAACCAGGGGGGTCCAGGGGGTCGGTGTGGACATTGTGGAGGAATACAAGTACCTATTGTCAATATGTACATATTGACAATAAACTGGACTGGGCAAAGAACACTGACGCTCTCTACAGGAAGGGCCAGAGTCGTCTCTATTTCCTGAGGTGACTGAGGTCCTTCAACATCTGCCAGACTATGCTCAGGATTTTTTATGAGTCTGTGGTGGCAAGTACTATTCTCTATGCTGTTGCATGCTGGGGCAGCAGGCTGAGGATGGCAGACGCCAACAGACTCAACAAACTGATCTGCAAGGCCAGTGATGTTGTGGGGATGGAGTGTGACTCTGACGGTGGTGTCAGAGAGGAGGATGCTGAATAAGCTAAGCACTATCATGGACAATGTCTCACACCCACTTCATGATGTGCTGGCCAGGCACAGGAGTACGTTCAGTGAGATACTCATACCACCAAAACTAAGGACTGAACGCTACAGGAAATCATTCCTGCCTGTGGCCATCAACCTACACAACTTCTCCCTCTGAATGGCCCTTGGACTTTCACTGTCACTGTCTGTTCTGATGTATATTTTCCAATTTCAGTTTCTGCACATCTAATTCAATTTTGCACATTCAATATTCAGTATATATAGTAATTCTAATATATATTTTCCATTTCAATTTCGCACATCCAATTGCTCAGTAAATGTATATATATTTGTTTTATTGCTGTACATTTTATTTTATTGTGTTGTATATTTCTTATTTACATATATCCCTAGTATTAATACTCTATTTTTTATATTGCCTTTATATATATATCTATATTCCTTCTCGTTTCTAATTTGTTCTAATCTATAATTCTATTTTGTATGAAGCACTGCTACAAACTGCTACATCCCTGCATCCAATAGCTATTTTTCACTGTTTTTAACTATAATCTGGCTAAACATGGATGGATGGATGTACCTGCTGCTCGCCTTGAAATTGCCCCACAAAAATATTATTAGTCCTACTCCAGTAGGCAATAAAGAGGGGTGGAGGGACAGCCACCATATGCACTGGCGCTCTGAGCCCAAGGCATATTTCTTTTGATGTTTTCAGTTCATTTAAGTATAATGATGTCATACTCAAATCATTGGTGACTTTAATTTACACACTGACAATAAAACAGATAAGAGGGTTACTGACATTTTCCATTGGAAGATCTCGGCTTCATACAACACATTCATGACCCAACTCATAGCTGTGGTCATACCACAGACCTTGATATTACACTGTTAACATTTCATCAGTCATGGCTCTGATCACTACTTAACTGAATGAACTAATTTTAGATACACTGTGAAATGGTGATATCTTACATCTGAATTGGCAGAAAACTTTATCTTGCAAAAAGTTTATATATATCGAGTATTCAAATTCCATAACATAAACCCCCTTGGAGAAAATAGAACATCAAACCAACTCAAAAGAAACTGTTGCAAAGCTGAACAGACATGGAAAAAGATACAACTACAGGTCCACTATGATATCTTAAAAGAACACAGTACAGCAGCCAGATATGCCAATCTATCTAATTCTTCTGGATTTATAAATAAAAATTTTTACAATCCAAGAGTTCTTTTTTTCAGATGTTGACAAGCTCATGAACCTTGCCCCTACAACTACTACTAAGATCGCCTAAACTACTACAAAATGCAATTAACTTTCTGCCTATTGTAGAGATAAGATTGCAACCATCAAAACAAACATTAATCAGAAAAGAATGGCTAATGTATCAGAAAGTATTACTCCAAAATTAAATCCAAAACAATAGGCTATATTTCCAGAAAGCCCACTAAGGAATTATTAACAAAGTATCAGATCAGACACACAGTGACGCAGTTTATCTGCAGGTAGATCAGAAGTACTAGTTCATGGATAAAGCATGTTTTACACCTATCGGTGCCTTGTCTTGTGGTAATCCAAAATAAAACAGAATGTTTGCCATACCTGTAGCATGGTCCAACCATGGCTGGTGCCACTTTTTCTTCCTGGCCTTCTTCTTGTCTGTCTGGATCTCTGTATGGAAATGAGAAACTTTAGATTGGAGGAACTGCTGCACATGATAACCATGTGGGCAGTTTTGCTAATCTTAGAGTTTTCTAATAGTGGAATTAAAAACATGATTGTAACCTGAGGGTGATGCTGGAGGAGGGAATGTGGTTATTAAAATTAAATGGGTTAATCTTCATGGAAACAAAAAGCAATGTTGTAATCTGCTTGAAAACTAAATGAAACAACATGTCAGGATTGTAAGTCTCTCAGCTTGTTTTGGAGTTATTCTACCCCCTTCTGGTCAAACATTGATTCATGCAGTAAGAGCAAACATGTATTTGTGGTAAACTGTATACAAGTAACAATGAGTGGCACTCTTTGTAAAGACCACTACAATTCAGTTCATTGCTACATGAAAACCTCATACTGCTACTCTAATATTTTTGGTCTTTCAAAGAATAAAGAAATGACAAAGAAAAGTGGACAAAGAAACAAATAAATGAGGGATAAATAGATGGCAGACACTACAGAAGAATGAAATAAAGGACAAAGGAAGGAAGAAAAGAAAGATGCAAAGAGTAACAGAGACCATCCAGAATTCATAAAACTGCAGTGACAGATGTAACTCCTATTCCATTTCATTCCTACTGACCACCAGAGGCAGTGCTTAACGCTGGATGACAGTTATCAACAAAGTCACAAGAAATCCCACTTTATCTGGAGCTGTCAGTGGGGTCCTGAAAGACAGCTGTCACGACTGCATTTGAACCTCTAAAAACAGGCAAAAGTGCAAGGTGTAACCAAGGGGGCCACAGCACAAATCTCATTCAGAGGCACCCCTCTTAGTACTGCCCAGGATGTAGAGACACTCCTGGTGGAATGGCCCCTGACATTTAGAAGTGCAGGCAGATCTCTTAACCTGTATGCCTCCTCAATTACTTCAACAATCCACCTGTAATACCTCCGGTTGGACAGGGCATGCCCCTTCCTATGGCCCCCATAAGAGACAAACATACTATCAGAGTGGCGAACGCTAGCAGTCGCCTGTACGTAACACCTCAAGGCCCTCACTGGGCAGCATTCAGGGCTTGGGTGCCAGATGTGGCCTTCAAGTTGTGAGAGCAGGTCCTGCTTCCAGTGCCAGCACTAATGAACCCCTTCCAGGAGCCTGTGTATACCTGGAAATCAGTGCCTCCCAAGCCAATTTGGGGTGACCAACAGAAGTCCGTGGTTGCCATGGCGCACTCTGTGTAGTGTCACTGCTGTCAGTGGAAATGGTAGGAAGGCACAGAGGAGGTGATCTGGACATGGGTGTGCCAGAGCATCATGTGCTAGCGGAACCAGAGCCGACAAGGTTTTACATATTTCTTCCACCCCCTCTGGGTGGAGTTTCTATTCACCTGTGGGAGGCTTCTGGTGGGACAGAAAGTCCACCACTATGTTCTGTGGCCCTGGCAAGTACATGGCCCTGACACTGGCAAAGCATGGAAAGGCCCAAATGAGGAGCCACTGTACCACCTATAGTGACCGAGGCAATCTTGACAATTGACATGGTAAACAGAAGACTTGTTGTCAGGTCATACAAGAATATGCCTGCCAAATATCGTAGTGCTTTCGGAGCACCAAATATATGGCACAGAGCCTAACATATTTATATGCTCTTTTTGTTGTCAAACACAATGTAATACCACTTGGGTTTAAATAAATAACTATTTTAACCAATTACATCTTGTTATCTTTTTCTTACTACCTTTCCCCTAGCAAGCTGGGTCATAACATATGCTCCACCACCTTGCATCAGGAGGAGATTGAGCCTAATGACATGCCCCTAGTCAGAAATGCCTGTCCTTCCATGGCTGCAATGCCAGAAGGCATCCTGCTGAATGCCCTGACTTTTGGAATTTTGCAACTTTGGATCCAAATGGAGGCCATTGATCCAAACTTGGAAGGGCAGCAAGTGCAGGAAGGCGAAGCTTGAGTATGGCCTCTACTCACAGTGGAGTTGGGGTGGCCAGCATTAGGGTCAACCCAATGAACTCCCTGGGCTCTATTTTCATCCCCACCGCTGGCGAGGCGCAGGGTGAGCACCCCATGCAGTGGTATTTTCATGTGGCGCAGGCGGGCGCGCAGCGCACTTGGTATTTTGGTAAACCGAGGTGCAGAGTGGTACACCAGGATGGGTGTTGTGGCGCAGTAGGGGGAGGTGTTGGCATAATCAGCCGACGGATTTGGATTTTCGGTGCATTTCGGTCCACGCCGACGGTGTAAAAGTGCGCTGAAAGCTCGCCACCCCAGACCTGGTCTGTGCACCCGCATGACCAATACCTCACAGGCAGGTTTCCACAGTGTCTGGCATTTCACTGCGATCAATAATTAGCAACAGTCAGCACATACAGTCAGACCTAAATTTATATATCTTGATCAGTATCTCATCTGACCACATTGCAAGCGCATTCGGCACATGTAATGGTCACTCTACCTGACCGAATGTACACAGGTGAAACAGGGATGTCTGGTGATCTGTGACTCAAATTGCCTGGTGACAAACGTGTATGCCAATTTCCCCGGGTCGGCACATGACTCGTTCATCCTGGCGAATTCTAGCATCCCTACAGTCTTTCAGGGGGACACCCCTCTGGATGGGTGGCTGCTAGGTGATAACGGCTATCCACTGAAAACGTGATTGATGACGCCATATATCGCACCTTCAACAAGATGGCAGCGTGGTTTTAATGGTGTTTTCAGCAGTGCTCGGTCAGTCATCGAACGCACGTTTGGGGTTCTCAAAATGCGTTTTAGATGTCTGGACCAGACAGGTGGTTCATTAACATACAGCCCTCAGAGTGTCGGTGCATTCTTTGTGGCATGTTGCGTTTTACACAACATGGCTGTACGACGTGGATGTCACTATGAACTCGGAGGACACATTAAGGGACTTAAGACGGAGAGAGGCCGAACTGCATGTGCCGTGTCAACTGGGAGAGCAGCAGAGCCCATGGGAGAGGAGAGAGTGCCTCACCCCTCAGATTTGTCATTAAGTTAGTATTTGCAGTTACATCAGTTCAAAAAACATCTGACGATCAATAACTTTCCACACTAAACAGATAGACAGTGTTGAAATAAATTTTGCAAGGCTGTAGATACGGCCACTGCGAGCCTGGACCTCCTGGACCAGAAGGTCAGTCTCCTCTTGGGAGAAGTTTGGGTGTCAGTCATCTTCGAAACTTGCCATGCACCTCACCAGCGGCATTTTTAAAGGTGAGGTGAGGAGCTGGTGTGATTGGTGAAGATTGGACTCCACTGTGTCAAACCCACTCCACGCCTTTTCCCCTCCCTCCTTCTGAGTTGTGCCGCGGGGTGGTACTGAGACCAGAAGGGGGAGTAGCGCCGGCAGTGCAGTGCACGAAAATATCAAGGCTTTGCCACCACGCCCCATCAGCGAAGTGGACCTGACTTTGCGCCTCCACCTTGCTGGTGGCGGAATCAAAAATAGAGCCCCCTGTGCTGGCTGGGTATGAAACAAGTCTTGGCATAATTGACAGGAAGGCCCAACTGTGTGACATGAAATAACAGGGTTGTAGTATCCTACTCCACCCATTCCTGGGTCAAACCACAAACCAGACAATCAAACATGCCAAAAATGGGAGGATGTATTGCAAGGAATTGCCTTGCTAGCCACCAGGAAGTGCTGGCAGCCAAGGGCAGCTGATGCCATAACCTTGTCGAGGCCATTGTTTCATTAAAGGTGTAGGTCCATGACGGCTAGCAAACTGATGATTTGCCTGGAGTCCCTGTTCCAAGGTTTTTTCAGTCCATTCCACATGGCAGGCCAGCATTTATGAAGCTCCTCAATGTATGGCTAGGAGGGTGAGGGTGGAGGCTGCTAAGTTACAAAACTTGCAAACACAATAACTCGAAAATGGATTGAGGCCAAGATGACTGCCACTAAGCTTTCCTCAGTGCTTGGACTCAAGACAATCTAACTAAAATCTAGACAATCCTCTGTGTTATCTCCCCTAGACAATAAATCTGGGGTAATATTAATATTCTTTATCCTACTGTAGGGGACTTTTATTCCAAAGTTGTTGGATTCTCACTCTTTGGAACAATCTAAATACTGTGGCCTAATCCTGCACTTGAGTCCAGAGGATCTCCTCCTCCAAGAGCAAAGAAGAGCAACATCATGCCACCAACGGCTGGAAAAGGTGATGAAGACTTAGTCACTGCTGCACAGGTTCATGACCTCCTAGAACAACAGAAGTTCTTCTACAAGGAATTACTCCAACAAGGAGTACCTTCAAAGGTTTTCTTCAAATGCTTATGGACTCTTTTAACAAAAGGTTAGATGGTGTTGTAAAGGAACTTTGTGACATCAAATCAAGTCTACAATATACCCAAAAGGATGTGGATGACCTAAAATCTCTGACCGACAACCTGTCAATCCAGTGTAAAGAGCTGAACAACAACATCAAATCAGTTAGTTCAAGCCTCAACAACATGGATGGCAAAGTTGATTACTTGGAGAATCAGTCTCGCCGTAACAACTTGATCTCTGCAGGAATTCAAGAGTCTGGCCATGAGAAGTGGTCCGACTCTGAGGAAAAGATCAGAAAAATCTTATCAGAAAAGTTGAAACTTGACCACAAGCACATTGAATTAGAGCGAGTACACCACTCTGGTAAACCACCTGGCCAAGGAGAGGCCAATAAAAAAACAAGGGCAATAGTGGTTTAGTTTCTCAAACATAAGGACAGGCTTGCCATACTGGAGAAAGTGAAATGCCTTAAGGGTACAAACATTTTTATCAATGAAGACTTCTCAGAAGCTGTTAGACAGAGGCGCAAGGATCTGCTACCAGCAATGAAAGAAGCTAGAAAAAGGGGAGACATTGCTTATCTGAGATATGATAAACTGATCACTCATCGTTCCTCTAAAACACCCATGGAGCGAGAAAATGTTTCTCCTTCAACCTAGAGTGAGTACAATTAATGAGACTATTTTATATGGTTCCTAATTAAGACAGTTTTCATGCAATCTTACATGGATAAGGAAAACAAATGTCCAAAATGTCAAAAGTTTGTGGGTTCAGGTTTTCACTGTTCTCTTTGTAACAAGGAAATTCATTTAAAATGTACACCTGCTCCTAAAATATTATCTTGTACATGGACATCATGGATCTGTGAAAATACAAATCATAGGTTTACAGTTGATAACAGTCTGGTATTCAATCCTTTTGATATAAACAGAAATGAAAGTGTTAATCATAATTCCGATCTTGACCCTGATATAATTTTTTTTTCAGCTAGTAACATTTCTCATTCCTGTGAATATTATGATGAAATCTGTTTCAACAGTCTTATGGAATCATTTCCAGTTGGATGCAATTTATTTTCAGTGTTGCATTTAAATATTCACAGTCTTTCAAAAAATTCTAATCAGTTGGTACACTATTTATCTTCTTTAAACCATGACTTTTCTGTAATTGCCTTTACTGAAACATGGCTTACAAAAGAATCTAAAGAACTAGGCCTTTGTGAACTTTCCTCTTATAATTCTACTCACTTCATCAGACAGTCTACTGGTGGACGTGTTTCAATTTTTGTCCATCAAAATTTTTGAGTTTGTTAATCAATCTGATCTTATGTTAAATTCTGACAAGGTGGAGGCTGAATCAGTTTTCATTGAAATTGTGTCCCATAAAATCAACAAAAATGTGGTAGTAGGTAGTGTCTATCGTCCACCAGATACAGACATTTCTTGTTTTAATAATAGTCTAATGAAGATCTTAGAGCTGATAAAGAAAATAAAATGTGTCATATCCTTGGGGACTTTAACATTAACCTTTTCAAAAGTGAAGCCCATTCTCCCACAGAAAATTTCTTAAATCATTTACAAGAAAACTATTTTTATCCAACTATCAACAACCAAACCAGAATAACCAACATATCTGCCACACTGATTGATAACATACTATTTAACAGTTTTAACAATGAAACAAAGTCAGGAATTCTATTCACAGATGTATCAGATCATTTCCCAATCTTTCAGACTGTCTCATTAGAGAAAGTAAAGGTAATGAAAAATAGCTCTGTAATCAATTAAAGAAAATTTTACTCATTCAATAAAGCAATATTCAAAGAAATGCTGGAAAAGTCTCTTTTGAACAGGTATACAAGGAAAGTAATGTAATCTCAGCATAGCTGCATAGCTAACCCTACCCTAAGAAAAATTTACAAAATGTTTTCCAAAAAAATACTACAACCCTTGGTTTTCTGCTGGGTTAGAAAAGTCCTCCAAAATAGCTCCAAGATAGCTGAACATGAATGAATGAATTTCTCCTATTATTGAGCCTTTAACATTTATCTTTGCATTATCAATGGAAACTGGTACCATACCTCATGATTTAAAAAAAGCACGCCAAAGTCATTCCGTTGTTTTAACAGGTGATCCAGGATCTTTTACAAACTATCAACCAATTTCTATATTGCCTTGTTTTTCAAAGATTTTAGAAAAACTAGTGTACAAAAGAATCCTGGAACACTTGAAAACATACAATATTCTTTATAATCATCAATATGGGTTTCGTAAAAATCATTCAACTTATATGGCACTCTTAGAACTTACTGATAGAATACATGCAGCATTAGATGATAATGAATTTGCTATAAGTGTACTTTTAGACCTTTCTTAAGTGTTTGACACTGTAGACCATTCTATTTTGCTTTTGAAATTGTTTAGATATGGTTTTCATGGTAATGTTCACAAGTGGCTCAGTAATTATGTTCACAATAGAAACCAGTATGTTCTTAATAATGGTCATGAGTCAAAAAGAAATGCAATACAATATGGTGTACCGCAAAGGTCCATTTTAGGACCTTTATTATTTCTTGTTCATATTAATGACCTTGCTGCATTATCTAACACCACAATGCCTTTCCTCTTTGCAGATGATACCAGCATTTTTGCCTCAAATAGAAATTTAACAACTCTCATCAGAGACCTAAATCACAATCTTATGAATTACTCAACATGGTTTCAAACAAATAAACTTTCACTAAATGTCAAGAAGTCCAATTTCATGCTATTTGCTGGGAATAGGAAATATGACAGTGACCAAATCAAATTTCATATTCATAATGAAGAAATAGTTAAAGTTTCAACAACATGTTTTTTGGGCATTCTAATTGATGATAAACTTTCTTGGAGAGAGCAGGTTGGCTTTGTCTGCAAAAAGGTCACAAAATCGCTTGGGATTTTAAGAAAAATAAGAGATTTTGTACACAGTTCATGTTTTCTTACATTATATTATACTTTAATTTATCCGTATCTAACATACTGTAATAGTGTGTGGGCAAGTACTTTTATGTCTTATTTGCACAAAACATTATTGTTACAAAAACGTTTTGTTAGAATAGCAACTTTTTCCAAGGCTATTGCTCCAAGTGCACCTCTCTTTTTTAAACTGCAACTGCTAACTATCTTCGAAATCAATATTCTTCAAGTCTGTACATTTGTTTTTCAAGTGAAACAGAAGACTGTTGATTTACCTCTTGGTTTTAGACGTTATTTTGTCAGCAATTCTCAATTCCAATATTACTCGACAAGCCAAAAATCTTCATCTTCCATTGTATAAAACATCCCATGGTCAATTTTCTATTCATGGTATCATGGTGTTATTATGTGGAACAACTGTATGTTGTATGTACATTTAATTGATTCTTCTTTGTCATTGTCCATATACAAAAAAAAACTTAAAAATACTCTCCTGTTGAAGTCTTTTGATTTGGAAAAATAGGACCACTCTATTATTTTATTTTATTTTATTTTATTTTATTTTATTTTATATCATTGTCAATTGTGAATTATGATTTTTTTTTTCTTTATTACATGATCGTTTCAACTTGAACATTTAATATGTTTTAGTGATTTTTGTATTGTGTTTCTTGTGTCTCGGCGCGGTTTTCATATAAGCCTCTATAGGTTTCTAACCACACCTCACGCATATTTTTCTTGTTTTTTGTTGTTGTTTTTTATTATTTCCCTTATGTTTCTTATGGCTGCACGGTGATGCAGTAGGTAGTGCGCATGCCTCACAGCAAGAAGGTCCCAGGACGGGCCTTTCTGTGAGAAGTTTGCATGTTCTTCCTGTGCATGCGTGGGTTCTCTCCGGCTTCCTCCCACAGACCAAAAACATGCTCATTAGGTTGATTGGTGACTCTAAATTGCCCCTAGGTGTGAGTGTGAGTGTGAATGGTGTGTGTATGTGCCCTGTGATCGGCTGGCGACCGGTCCAGGGTGTACCCCGCCTCCCGCCCGCTGACAGCCGAGATAGGCTCCGGCCCCCCCGCGACCCCGAAAGGGATAAGCAGCATAGAAAATGGATGGATGGATGTTTCTTATGTTTCTTTTTTCTTTGTATTTATACATGTGTGAAACAAATAAATGAAATGAAATGAAACAAAAGAAGTACAACCCACAAACGAAAACCATTTATTGGGGAGCCGACGCTCCCTTATCTAAATTAAGAAAGTACAAGCTCGAATGAGCACTCTTCATGAAGCAATAAAGTAACTCTAACTACAGTATGTTGTCTACCACAGCCAGAATCGACTAAGCTGAAAACAAGCTTGGCAATCACTGCAAGCATAAGCACTTACACAGCAACAATAAATTCACATCATAAATTCAAGACACCCAAGGAGAGGTACCTGTCAAAGCCCATTCAGTTTGAAGTAAACAAAAGAAGACACCAGCCCAGCTCCAGAGCCAGCAAAAGCCTATTCGTGACATTAGTTGGTGAGAGCACTGGCAACATCACTGGTCAGCTAATTAGGAGTTCAGAGAGCTCAATTAAAGCAAAAGCGAAGCGAAAAGTAAGTCAGCTATTCTGTTTAATCGATAAAATCTATATCCATGGTTTCCTGCGATAAACTGTAAGGAATACGTTACCGCTCAAAAGTTTGGGATCACTTGCAAATCTCTTTGTTTTCCAAAGAAAAACACATTTTCATGCATTTCACAAACAATTTTTTCCATTTCACAAACATTTTTATCCATTTCACAAACAATTAAAATTAATCAGATGATTTTCAAAAAATGATCTATATTTTTGCATAGAGGCCTACTATCAACAACTGTCAGTTGTCACCATCAATCTCCTGGTATGGCTGCTAATCCAAGTTAATCATTTTATAAGGCTAATTGATTATTAGAAAACCCTTTTGCAATTGTGTTGCACAGCTGAAAACCGTTGAACTGGGAGCACAAAAGGGAGCATGGCATTCTGTAGGTTAGTTTATTGTCTGAAGCATCAGCAGTTGTTTGTTTGTTTGTTTACAGGCTCGAAATTGCTAGGAAGAAAGAACTTCCTTTAGAGACCCGTCAGTCTATTGTTGTGCTTAGAAAGGAAGGCTATTCAATGCGAGAAATTGCAAAAAAACTTAAAATCTCTTACCATGCTGTTAACTACTCCCTTCAGAGAGCAGCACAAACTGGGTCTAACAAGGACAGAAAAAGGAGTGGGAGGCCCCGATGCACAACTGTGCAAGAAGACAAATATCTGAGAGTGTGTAGTTTAAGACAAAGACGCCTCACAGGTCGTCAACAGGCAGCTGCACTAAATAGTACCCGTCAAACACCAGTGTCAGTATCAACAGTGAAGCGGCGACTTCAGGATGCTGGACTTCATGGCAGGATTGCCAAGAAAAAGCCATATCTCAGACTGACTGAGATGGGCAAAAGAGCACAGGCATTGGACACTGGAAGAGTGGAAGAAGGTGTTGTGGACAGATGAGTCCAAGTTTGTGGTCTTTGGATCAAACAGAAGAACATTTGTGAGAAGCAGAACAAATGAAAAGATGCAAGAACAGTGCTTAATACCATCGGTCAAGCATGGTGGAGGCAGTGTGATGGTCTGGGGGTGCTTTGGAGGTGGTAAAATAGGAGATTTGTACAGGGTGGAAGGGACCTTGAGGAAGGAAAGCTATCACAAGATTTTGCAAAGCCATGCCATACCCTGTGGACAGCACTTGATTGGGGCCAATTTCATCCTACAACAGGATAATGACCCAAAACACATCTCCAAAATGTGTCAGCAATATTTAAAGAATAAGCAGTCAGCCAGAATTCTGACTGTAATGGAGTGGCCAGCACAGTCTCCAGATCTGAACCCTATTGAGCTGTTGCGGGAGCAGCTTGACCGTAAGGTACGGATGAAGACCCCATCAAGCCAATCCATCTTGTGGGAGAAATCTCATCAGATTACCTTGAAAAATTGACAGCTAGAATGCCTAAGGTCTGCCAGGCTGTAATTGCTGCAAAAGGTGTTTTTTTTTGATGAAAGCAAAGTCTGAAGTACACATTCATCATTTCCATTAAAATCATTATTTCTAACTCTGACAATGTCATCATGTCCTATTCATTTGTTATATTTCCTATTCAGACTAATCTCATGTATGTTTCCATGGAAAACAAGAAAATTTCCAAGTGATCCCAAACTTTTGAGCGGTAGTGTATGACATAGGATTATATATGTTATGCTCCACGTCATCCCTGGTCACATGTGACTTTGTTGATGTTAAATACTTGACCTGCGACATCCAGATGTGTTGAGCACTGCCTCAGGAAGAATGAAATAGAACTGCAAAATATCTACAGCCATAAAAATACAGTTTTCCCTCTGAAACCTTTTAGACAGACCAACTGACTGACCATTCTTATGCCCCATAGTCAGTGGACCAACAAAGAAGACAATAAATTCAAACTTGATGCAAATGATGCACTTCACTGCTAGGTTTAATGTTTTCAAAATGACCCTGCATTACTGCAGGGGTGCTGCATCTGCAGCTAAAAACATGTTGACATGTATGTTCCTGAGAAGCCCAGAGGGACATGGCATGGTTAGAACACATGTTTACTTATTATTTTAGATTTCTAACTTACTGAATATTTTTCCAATTAAACAGTAAACCAGCAAGTCCTACCAATAGTCTGACTCATGTCGGAATCTTCAGTTGTTTTGTGTCCATCTTTGTACTTCTGCTGCTTGGAGCGAATTCTCTGCATCCTAAGAGAAGAGGACAAGAAAAGGAGGGATAGGAAACAGAAAAATGGCACATGGTTATATATATATATATATATATACAGTCAAAAGTTTGCACACACCTTCTCGTTCAGTGGTTCTTTATTTTTTTTTATTTTCTTCATTGTAGATTAATATTAAAGGCATCCAAAATATGAAGGAGCACATATGGAATTATACAGTAAACAAAAAACTGTTAAACACACCACTCTGCTCTTCTTCCTGTATACGAACTGCTGCATCTCCAGTCACCAGTCCATCAAGCCCCTGAAGTTTGCGGACGACACCACCCTCATTGGACTAATCTCTGATTGTGATGAGTCTGCCTACAGGTGGGAGGTTGACCATCTGGTGACCTGGTGCAACCATAACAACCTAAAGCTCAACACTCTAAAGACAGTGGAGATGGTTGTGGACTACAGGAAGATCTCAGCCTCACCTGCCCCATCACCCTGTGTGACTCCACTAAGGACACTGTGGAGTCTTTCCACTTCCTGGGATCTATCATCTCCCAGGACCTCAAGCGGGAGCCGAACATCAGCTCCCTCATCAAGAAAGCACAGCAGAGGATGTACTTCTTGCGGCAGCTGTAGAAATTCAATCTGCCAAAGACAATGATGGTGCACTTCTACACAGCCATCATTGAGTCCATTCTCACCTCCTCCATCACCATCTGATATGCTGCTGCCACCGCTAAGGACAAGGACAGACTGCAGCATGTCATTCAGTCTGCAGAAAAGGTGATTGACTGCTACCTCCTGTCTCTTCAGGACCTGTACACGTCCAGGACCCTGAGGCGTGCAGGAAAGATTGTGGCTGATCCCTCCCACACCGGACACAAACTCTCCGAGACACTCCCCTCAGCAGGAAGCTGTGGTCCATCAGGACCAAAACCTCACGCCACAAGAACAGTTTTTTCCCATCTGCTGTCAGCCTTACCAACAAGGCCTGGAACCCCCCCCCCCCCAACACTTTTCACGCACTCACACTGTGTATATATATTTATATATTTTTTATTTTTTAATAGCTTATTTTTAGAACATTGTCATGCACCAACTTCACCAAAACAAATTCCTGGTATGTGTAAAATCATACTTGGTGTTATGGCTTCACGATGAAGGAAAGAAACCAAGGCTCAGGGCATGACGCCGCAACATATAATAAAACGGACGACACTCAAGAGAGGTGTGAAACAAAACCACAAGCTTTATTGATCCCCATGTCAAACAGTAATAATAATAAAGGGGAAACAAAAACCACAGTGAAAGAAGAAACAAAAGGGGGCTGGAGACCACGGCCAAAGTGAACAAAAGAAGGAAAGGCACAGGACCAACCACGCAATGGGTCATCGCCCCCAACATCTCCCTCTAAACTACCTAAGAAGGAAAAAACTAAACCTAAACCAAAAGACTGAATCACCAGTAATCTCCAGCCCAAACTAACACAACAAACCTCCAGCACCTAAACGTGCATGGAGGAAAATCTGCTTGGGGAAAAAGAACCCGATGGAGGGAAAAGAGGGAACTTCTCACCACTATGTCAAGCTGCCATGTGTCTGCCATGTGTCTGCCATGTCTCTGCCCTCCCACTCTCCGCACTCTGCCCAGTTTATCACCTCCTCCGCTCTCCAGGCTGGATCGTGGTAGCAGGTAGAGGGAGGGCAGAGCTGAGAGGGAGTGGGAGGACGGCAGACTCACACACACACACACACACACACACACACACACACACACACACACACACACACACACACACACATGCCCACCCTAAACACACACATGGGGGAAGCGCCGCAAACAACATGCGCGCATTATTTTAACAGCCCCTTGACTTGCCCACGACCCACAACTTTGCCCAGCCTGGAGCTGTTGAATATGCTCATCCCACAAACTCGAGTAGACCACGATGTCATCTAAATAGGCCTCAAAGCCCGACAGAACCGTATTTACCAGACGCTGAAACACAGCTGGTGCATTATGTACGGCATAACAGTATATTGCAGGAAGGCATCAGGAGTCACAAACACAGAGATTTCCCTCGCTCGAGGAGCCACGTCACCTGCCAATACCTTTTTAACAAATCAAGCTGATACTGCCAGTGTTCCTGAAGGTTCAGCACTGAACAGCGCCACTGCTACCTGGGTTTCATTGCCACATTAAGCACTGGACAGCACCAACACAGTCTTGCCATCTCCACCCCCTGAAAATGAAGAGGCAGCCTCCCTACTCAAATGTGACCAGCCACGAGAAAACCAGCAACTAGTCTCCCGGGGGCATTTTGAGTTATTTACAGATTCTGAAAGTGTAGTTTCTAAGCTTTCCAATGATGTCTAACACATGGAAATCTGATATAATAAAATATATAATATTTGAAGAAAATGTGGCCATTTGAATGTAGACACTTCTCGAACTAGTTTAGTGCGAAATCCAGCCGAAAAGATTCTCACCTAGGGGAGCCAGGTAACACAGTGCTGCTCATTGCATCTCATTTACATAAGTGCAACCCCCTATTGTCTCTTGTAGTAGTTTGAACAATGGTTATCAAATGGAAATGAAAATTCTTCTGTTACAAAAAGCCCCTGAATAAAAATGAAAACAAGAAAGGCAATATAGAGTTAGGAGCAAATGTAGATACTTATTTTTAATATTAAATTCTGTCACTCTGTGGTGCAGTGGGAAGGATCAGTCTGTGTTTGATTATGTCAGTCAGAGTGTTTTTGCCAATGCTGAAAAAGGAAAACAAAGAAAACCCTTGTTTCAGATCATGGGTGATGCTAACAGACACATTAGCATCACAATCAATACTTTATTCATGGTCCCAAAGGTGTGTTATTCACCCGTGGGTGTGTTATTCACACATTGTTCAAGCACATCATCAGGTTCGTTGGTGTGTTAATGTGTTAAATTAATAGCAGATGCTTACATTACCATATCTAAAACTCCCATTACAACTTATAATATGATCATCTGATCTAACATAAGTTTTGATGTGCATATCATTTGCATTTTAAAACAACAATATTGAGCTAGCCAAAAACAATGTAAGGTATAGCCATAGCATCTAGTATGAAAAAACACTTTATAATCCCTGTATGTGACTCTGAATGAACATTAACTTAACATTCAACAGTGTATTAATCAACCAGTGAGCAATATACATGCATGTATGTGTGTGACAATAGAATTCAGTGCAATCCCAAGTGACAGTCCACCCCAGTTTTCCCCACAGTTCAGTTCAATCCAGTGTTTTCCTTATCAACGAAAAGTACATTCAAAAGTCCGCTCTGGGTTTTACCACGGATCTTCCCAATGAAACAGGAAATCGAAATGTTGCATACCAGGATAGCGTCTCTTAGCGCAGTGCAACAAGTGAATAAGGCGTGCAGCTGATTGGCCGAAAAAAGAACAGAAGCACGTGAATCACCGCGAATAGCCAAAGAAAGACAGTATGCTAATTTACTGTTGAATTGCCACACCCCTAACTAGGACCAAGAATTTCCTCTGAAACAAGCCAAATTCAAATACAAAGTTTATGGTTTTAAGGCCCCGAATACTGTTATTTGAAACATGGAGTGGCTTCTTTAAGATTTCAACTTAAATATTCCCCAACCAGGATCAATGGATGGCAATTGTAGAGGAAATCTATATAACGGAGAAGATGACATTCCGTATAAGGTTACAAGCGGTGCAGGGAGAACAAAAATGGAAAAAATGGACTATATATAAGAACTCAACCAACGATAGACACGAGGATCTGGAAAATGAAGACTGAAACTCCCTCTGTTTTTCTTTTCTTTTTTTTTTTCCTTTTCCAGGATTATTGTTTTTCATTTTATTTTAGTGTTGTTTATTTGTTAAATGAAAACAATAATAAAAACTAAAGTGGAAAAGAAATAAATATTCTGCAAAAAAAACCTGAAAATCTCTAATTTAAAAAAAAATAAATAAAAAAATCTATTTTTCTTTGTTTACAGAACTTGCGCCAGGCCAACTTGTTGCTGGTTTTCTCGTGACGGGCCAACTTATTGCTGGTTTTCTCATGACGACCCACCGACGACCCAAACCCTGGACAACGACTCTGGCTATGGGGACATGGAATGTCACCTCACTGTGGGGGAAAGAGCCTGAGCTAGTGCGGGAGGTTGAGCGGTACCGGCTAGAGATAGTCGGGCTCACCTCCACGCACAGTCTGGGCTCTGGAACCCAACTCCTTGAGAGAGGCTGGTGGAAGGAATACTTCGAGGATCTCCTCAATCCCACTGCCATGTCTTTCGTAGAGGAAGCAGAGACTGGGGACTTGGAGGTCGATTCATCCATCACCGGGGCTGAAGTCACTGAGGTAGTTCGCAAGCTCCTCGATGGCAAAGCATGTTGGACTCTGGCAGGGCTGCCCTTTGTCACCGGTTCTGTTCATCATTTTTATGGACAGAATTTCTAGGCGCAGCCAGGGGCTGGAGGGGGTTCGGTTCGGGAGCCGGCAGATTTCGTCTCTGCTTTTTGCGGATGATGTTGTCTTGTTGGCTCCCTCGAGCCAGGACTTTCAACATGCACTGGAGCGGTTCGCAGCCGAATGTGAAGCAGCTGGGATGAGAGTCAGCACCTCCAAGTCCGAGGCCATGGTTCTCGACCGGAAAAAGGTGGCTTGCTCCCTTCAAGTTGGGGGAGAGTTCCTGCCTCAAGTGGAGGAGTTTAAGTATCTTTGGATCCTGTTCATGAGTGAGGAAAGGATGGAGCGTGAGATTGACAGGCAGATTGGTGCAGCAGCTGCAGTAATGCAGTCGCTGTACTGGTCTGTCGTGGTAAAGAAGGAGCTGAGCCGAAAGGCGAAGCTCTCGATTTACCGGTCAATCTACGTTCCTACCCTCACCTATGGTCATGAACTTTGGGTCATGACCGAAAGAATGAGGTCCCGGATACAAGCGGCTGAAATGAGTTTCCTCCGCAGGGTGGCGGGGCGCTCCCTTAGAGATAGGGTGAGGAGCTCTGTCACCTGGGAGGAGCTCAGAGTAGAGTTGCCGCTCCTCCACATCGAGAGGAGTCAGCTGAGGTGGCTCAGGCATCTCTATCGGATGCCCCCTGGACGCCTCCCTAGGGAGGTGTTCCAGGCATGTCCCACGGGGAGGAGGCCCCGGGGAAGACCCAGGACATGCTGGGGTGACTATGTCACTCTGCTGGCCTGGGAATGCCTCGGGATCCCCCCGGAAGAGCTGGGGGAAGTGTCCGGGGAGAGGGAAGTCTGGGCCTCCCTGCTCAGACTGCTCCCCCCGCGACCTGGCCCTGGATAAGCGGGAGAAAATGGATGGATGGATGGATGGACAATCTACTCCGTCGGCAGCCGTCCAGAGTAGCAACTATGTAGTCCCTATCATTTACTTGCTCTTGAACCACATAGGGACCACTGTAACGTGCCTGCAAAGCTGAGCCGGGAATGGGCAACAGCACCAGCACCTGATCACCTGGGCTAAAAGATCTAGTTTCAGCGTGTTTATCAAACCATCTCTTCATCTTTGTTTGCACAACAGACAGGTTTTGCCTTGCCAGTTCACTGGCGCGGTGAAGCTTGAAACGGAAGTTACTAACATAATCTAACAAATTTTGTGGTTCGCCAAATGGCTCAGCAACTGCTGGGATTGGATAAAGAGGAAATGGTGGAACTGTCTGGTTCGGTTTGCCTGAAACTTGACAAATATGACAGGTCTTACAATATTTCCACACATTCTGTTTTAAGCCTGGCCAGAAAAAACACAGCAGAACTCAATCGTAAGTTTTATTAATTCCTAAATGACCAGCAAGTGTATGTGCTAACTTCAGGATTTCGTGCCAGTGTGTTTTTGGGACAACAATTCATGTCAAAACACCCCAATCATCCTGCGCAGACACTTGCGGTGGCGTCCATTTGCGCATGAGTACTCCGTACTTCAGAAAAAACCCAATTGACATGTTCTTAACTTCATCTAATGGAGAAACCTCATCAAAACAAGGAGTCAGTGACACATCATGATTTTGCTCAACCACAAGCTGGTCTCGGGACATGCATACTTTAGAACCAGGGCCCTCCACAAGAGGAGGGACCACAGCTGAAGACCTGTCAGTCAGGAGCAGCCAGAAAAGTGTCGGCCAACTCGACCTCGCTCGCCTCCTCAGATGCCCCCTGCCGTTTCGACATAGCACGAGTCATGGCACAGACTGAAAACACCTCTGGGATTTTCATCTCTAGGTTGTCTGGATGTTCAGACAGAGGAACAGCAGTTACCTCAGGATTCAGTAGCACCTTGCCCCCGGCCAAATCGTTGCCCAAAACAGTTCTTTATGGTGTGACCACACTTCATGCAGTAAAAACAAACTGTTTTTTCTCTCGCGTCTGTATGCTTGCCAAAGGACTTCATCTCACCAGAGAAGTTTGCTTTTACTGGGAAAGTAACAGGCTTGGCTACAGGAGCAACACGGTCAGTGGGCAAATGAGGTTTATCAAAGGAGTCTTTGTGTGTTAGAACATATTCATCACCTCCTCCGCTCTCCAGTCCAGATCGTGATGCTACACAGGTGTGTAGCAGGTAGAGGGAGGGCAGAGGGAGTGGGAGGGAGGCAGACACACACACACACACACACACACACACACACACACACACACACACACACACACACACACACACACGTAACAGTTGCCCACCATTTGCTATGAGGACAGCTTTGCACACTCTTGGCATTTGCTCAATCAGCTTCATGGGTAGTCACCTGGAATGGTTTCCAATTAGCAGGTGTGCCTTGTCAAGAGTTAATTCCAGAATTTCTTGCCTTCTTAATGTGTTTAGGTGGTGCAGAGAAACTGTGAGAGAAAAGAAGCTGGCTCTTCAAGCCAGCGCTGCAAAATGCACAAAAATTTCTGCTATGTTTGCCACGGCAGGGCCTTCATCAGCTCCTGTGGCCCATGACAGTGGTGGTGGTGGTGGCGACATTGCACAGCGACATACAGTAAAACCTGCGGTAAGTTGGACTGCTTTCAGAACACTTGTAATGAGGAAAGCAACCCAACCCCTTGGTAAATCTGACAATGATAAAACGTCAATAACATATTTTTGGCTAATGTTCTATGGCCAGGTTAGTTTGTATTCTAGTTAGTTCATAATACCTGTAGACGCAAGTTTTTTTTTTAAGACAGAGTGTATGTAGCCCTCTCCCTCATTCGTATGTCATCATCCCTGTTAAGTTTTCAGTTTCTGAGCTGCTATTTTTATCTTGAAGTTCATTCAGGAGTTTGGCTACATTCATCCTTTTGGACTGGGTCAGTTCACAATTTATTGAATACTGCTCTTGGAAGAGTCAGCATCTGATCCATCATTTCTCATCTCTATTCTTTCTTTTTTCTTCCTCCCTGAAACACATAGGTACACCCAATAGGATGAATTCTGCTTAAAGATCCAATAATCAAAACTCTTTATAAATTGAACCTATAAAGAGTTTTGATTATTATTTATTTTTTCCTATTTTGTATTTTATACCTTACTATGTCTTTTTATACTTTTTGATACTACTGCTGCTGCCTGCAACAGCCAAATTTCCCCTTTTGAAGATTAATTAAGTGTTATCTTAATCACTGCAGCCTGGTTCAACATCTGGTAAAAAAACCTGATGAATGGAGGCTGCTATAGCACAACATTAATGACAATGATGTTGGAATCACATCTTCACGTATGGGGAGAATGTTCAGGTGTTCTTATGTGTTTGGCCATATAGTGTATCTGTGATAAACACATATAAGCCCATATTGGCCTGGAAATATATCAGTCAGACTCCAGTTCATAAGACTAATAGTCATGTTAAAGGGTTTGTGAGGCTGTACACAACATTGCTTTGAGCTAAATGCTAATGACAGCATAATCTCATGCTCACAATAATGATGATAACATAGTGATACTAATTAGGTGTAATGTTTACCATGTTCACCGTCTTAGAATGCTCATATTTGCCAATTAGCACTAAACACAATGCACTGCTGAGGTTGAATGTCATGCAGGTGTTTTGTCAGGACTCAAAGTATTGGACAAATTAAAAATTTGACCTCATGACCTCATGACACTTATTGTACTGTGAACACTTACGATCTCTTGAGCTGTGACAGAGATTTCATCTCAGCTTGTTGGTGGAAGTTAATGTTCTTCACAATACTGGCTCTAAAGAGCTCAAAACCCCTGGAAGGAAAAAAAAAACAGCTGTCATTGCATTTGTCAGGAAGATAGCTGCCACCAGCAAGTAACCGGGCAGCCAATATCCACTGCAGCTTTGTTTCAATTAAAAAGAAAATGTGTCGAATTCCTTGTAGGAATCTCTACATTTGGGATCTACCACCACTTCTGTATCTGTATTCAAAATCTGTTGAAATGTTAGAGCATTTTGAATGTTTATATCTTCATTGAATACATAATCTGACAGGGGCTAATGACCAAATGTGGTTTTCACTGAGGCTAATATGTCAAAGATCCTCATGGTGACAGCACACTGTAAACTGTTGGCATTTCTTGTTCATGATGAAAGTGACTTGAATCGAGCACAAAGCACATACAGTGATAGTATCATTAGGATACTGTCATCTTCCTGCCCATTAGAAATTTTCAAGTTTTATCTTGTCTTGAATTGAATCAAAGATTTAATGTGGTATTTAACTACCTATGTGACTTCTGCAAACATGTATTTTGTATTCAATATTTGTAATTAAGATTACTTTGGAGAGATCTGCTTTCATTTTCACATTTAAGGGTCTTTTACTGTTGATCAGTGTCAATAGCCACATTAAATCTACTGTGATTCAAAGTTGTTTAACTTTGAACAAACTCCATTTGATGAAGAAGATAGTGGCATGTGGTTGAATGCCCTAAAAAGCTAGTGGGTGGATCTCTGAGGATAGAATATTTTCTTATATATACTGTCCCTGAAGTTCAAGAATAAACTTGAATGCTCAAAGAAACTGTTACTCATTTATCATAAACTTTTTGGTTTGTCACACATTAAAATTAAGTTCTTTCTCAGATTGATTTTTGTAAGTTTTCTTTTTATTTCATAAATGTAATTATCTGTAACAGAGATATATTGTTTTTCTTAGACTTTAATAACCTGGCGACCCCCAGCATTCAAACCACTGCATTACCTCTTTCATTCAGTCAGCAATCTGTCCATTGTACTATACCTTGAGGCCTGTTTGGCAGAAGCTTGCAGCTCTGCCACCACATGCAGGAAGTAGAAACTGAGGAAGACCCTCCTCTGCAGCAACAGGCAGAGAAAGCAGATACTGTCCCAGATGATCCCAGCTTCTTCTACTGGGAGGCTACAGGTCTTGTTACTCACTCCTTTTGCTGTCAGGACAAACAAAACATATACCAAGATTAAAAAGGCATTCTGTAGAACACAACCATAATCATATTATTGATAAAACAGCCAAAAAGGCTAATTTTGGCATTTGTATTTCTTGTGTGGTTTAATACCAACATAAACAGAAAAAAACTAAATGAAACCAAGTAATTTGTGATTAAATTATATAGATACTAACCCTAAAGTATACATCACCATTGTCATGGTATATTATTATCTTTATTTAAGCACTTACGGTCATAGTATCCTTTGACTGTGCAAACCAGGCTAAAGAGCTGAATCACCCAACAAAAGCCCTTCTGCATCTCAAATACAAACACACATGCCAGGATCTGAAAAACAAACACACAAACACAGAAATAGACAATTCAGTGTTTTCTAGGTCAAGACAGTGCTTTTATACCTGTATGCATGTGTGGAGATTTATCTTTAATTTCTTTAATGATGGCATTCCATAATCCTAAGGATTCCGGGTTGGATTATTGCAATTCCTTACTATCAGGCTGCCCAAATTCATTGCTAAATATTCTCCTGTTGCTCCAGAATGCTGCAGCACGTGTTCTGACAGGAGGAAGAGAGATCATATTTCTCCTATATTAGCCACTCTGTACTAGGTCCCTGTAAAATTTAGAATAAAATTTCAAATCCTTCTCCTTACTAACAAAGCCATAAATGGTCAGGCACCATTTCATCTTAAAGAGCTCACAGTACCTTATTATTCCACTAGAACACTGTGCACCCAGAATGCAGGCTTTCTTATGGTTCCTAAAGTTTCCAAAAGCAGAATAGAAGCCAGAACCTTGGAACTGTCTCCCAGTCTTTGTAGGAGACACAGTCTCTACATTTAAGAGTAGGCTTAAAACTTTCCATCCATCCATCCATTTTCTATGCCTCTTATCCCTTTCGGGGTTGTGGGGGGGCCAGAGCCTATCTCGGCTGTCAACAGGCAGGAGGCGGGGTATACCCTGGACCGGTCGCCAGTCAATCACAGGGCAACATATACAGACATACAACCATTCACGCTCACACTCACACCTAGGGGCAATTTTACAGTCACCAATTAACCTAATGAGCATGTTTTTGGTCTGTGGGAGGAAGCCGGAGTGCCCAGAGAGAACCCACGCATGCACGGGAAGAACATGCAAACTTCACACAGAAAGGCCTGACCCGGGAATCGAACCGGCGACCTTCTTGCTGTGAGGCACGCGCACTACCTGCTGCGCCACTGTGCAGCCCGGCTTAAAACTTCCCTTTTTGATAAAGCTTATAGTTAGGGCTGGCTCAGGTTTGCCCTGCACCAGCCCTTAGTTATGCTATGTCGGGGGACAACTAATGATACACTGAGCTCCTCTGTTCTTCTCTCCCTCTCCATCTGCACACTTTCATGTCCTACCAAGGCATGCTTCTAACTTAACTCGTTTGTGCTTTGTCGGCTCGCAGGTTCCCATGCTGTCTGAACCAAGATTGTGGATTATAGCTACCACTCCTGCCATGGCCTTGCCTGACATCCACTGGAGCTGTTGCTACTATTAGCCATACTTCCATCCATACTTCCATCATTATTACATCCATAGTGCTTTATTATGCAAATATACTATATATTAGGACATTGAGGGAGCTGTGAACTGCACGACTGAGTACATCAACTTCTATATGGACGTTGTTCCCTTAAGGACTGTACGCTGCTATGATAACAACAATCCATGGATCACAAGTGACATCAAGGGCCTTCTTAATCAGAAGAAGAGGGCTTTCAAGGACGGTGGTAAACAGGAGCTTAAGCGTGTGCAGAGGGAACTCAGAGTCCAGCTCAAGGAGGTGAAGGAGCAGTACGGAAGGAAACTGGAGCAGAAGTTGCAGAACAATAGCATGAGGGAGGTGTGGGATGGGATGAAGATCATCACCGGCTGCAGCTCGAAGCGGGGTGCCACCTTCGAAGGAGATGTGGAGAGAGGGAACCAGCTGAACAACTTCTTTAACAGGTTTGAACACCCCAACTCATTCGCACCTCACAGTAGTACTGCACACCCCTCCCCACCCTCTGTTCTCTCTCTCCCTCTAGACACCAGTACAGAGGAGACCATCCCCCCACCCAAGATTACAGCAGCCCAGGTGTGCGGAGAGCTGAGGAGGCTTCAACCCAGCAAGGCAGCGGGTCCAGATGGAGTATCCCCTCGACTGCTGAAGGCCTGCGTGTTGGAGCTGGGAGACCCCTACAGCGCATCTTTAACCTGAGCCTGGAGCAAGGGAGGGTCCCTCAGCTGTGGAAAACATCCTGCATCATCCCAGTCCCAAAGAGACCAAAACCTGAGCAGCTGAATGACTTCAGGCCAGTTGCCCTGACATCACACATGATGAAGACCATGGAGCGGCTGCTGCTACACTGCCTGAGGCCACAGGTGCTCCACACCCTTGGCGCTTTGCAGTTTGCTTACCAGGAGAAGGTGGGAGTGGACGACACCATTGTCAACTTGCTACACCGATCCCTCTCTCACCTGGACAGGGGCAGCGGTGCAGTGAGGATTACATTTTTGGACTTCTCCAGCACCTTCAACACCATCCAGCATCTACTCCTCAGAGAGAAACTGACAGAGATGGGAGTAGGCTCACACCTGGTGGTCTGGATTACAGACTATCTGACAAGCAGACCTCAGTATGTGAGACTGGGGGACTGCAGGTCTGACACCATGGTTTGCAGCACAGGAGCACCGCAGGGGACCGTGCTTTCTCCAGTCCTGTTCACCCTGTACACATCTGACTTCCAATACAACTCATGCTGTCCTGCCACATGCAAAATTCGCAGACAATACTGCTATCGTGGGCTGTATCAGGAAAGGACAGGAGGAGGAGTACAGGAGACTGATCCACCTGATGGTGCGATGAACCACCTGCACCTCAACACCACCAAGACCAGGGAGATGGTGGTGGACTTCAGGCCCAGGCCTCATCTGGCACCTGTGACCATCAAAGGCTGTGTGGAGATTGTATGGACCTACAAATACCTGGGAGTGCAGCTGGATGACAAAATGGACTGGACTGCTAACACAGATGCTCTGTGCAGGAGAGGACAGAGCCGACTGTACTTCTTCAGAAGGCTGGCATCCTTCAACATCTGCAAAAAGATGCTGCAGATGTTCTACCAGACTGTGGTAGCAAGTGCCCTCTTCTACGCAGCAGTGTGCTGGAGAGGCAGCATCAAAAAGAGGGATTCTACATGTCTGGACAAACTGGAAGGCGGGCTCTGTTGCGGGCACAGAGCTGGACAGCCTGGCAGAGCAACGGGTGTTGAACAGGCTCCTGTCAATCATTGACAATTAACTGCATCCACTGCACAGTGTCATCTCCAGGCAGAGGAGCAGCTTCAGCGACAGCTGCTGTCACTGTCCTGCTCCACTGACAGACTGAGGAAGTCGTTCCTACCACATGCCATGCAGCTCTTTAACTCCACTCAGGGGGGAAACGCTAAACATTGATGTCAACATTCCTCAATGTCCTGAATGGAATCTGTACAACTGTCTGTTCAACATGCAGCTTAACTTGCATTCTGTTTGCACTGGACATTTAAACTCTGGACATCTCATTTAAACTCATTTAAACACTTGACATTTAAACTTGCTTTCTGTTGCATGGGACATTTTTACTTTTACTCTGTTTGCACTGGACATCCATCCATCCATCCATCTATTTTCTATACCGCCTATCCCTTTCGGGATAGTGAGGGAGTTGGAGCCTATCCCAGCTTCAACGGGTGAGAGGCAGGGTACACCCTGAACCGGTCGCCAGCCGATTGCGGGGCATGCACTGGACATCTTTACTTTTAATTCTGTTTGCACTGGATATCTGTAGTTTTAGTCCTATTGCACTGGACATGTGGACATTTTTACATTTTTTACCTTTTACTTTTAATTCTTTGCTTGCTGTGCTTTTAGATTATTTATTGCATGCCTTTTACTTAAAATTTGTGGAATATGCTGGATCTATCTATCTATCTCTTCCCAATATGTACATGTATCACACACATAAATATATTATATATGTATATCTTATGGTATATATACTACATATAGTTAAGAATCTATTATTAGAACAGGCACTGTTACTGTGATTGCATTTCTGTCTGTCTCTGTCTCTCTCTTCATCTGTCTCTCTCTGTCTCTGTCTGTCTCTCTGTCTTCTCTCTCTAACCCAAGCAGTCAAGGCAGATGGCCGCCCACCCAGAGCCTGCTTCTGCCTGAGGTTTCTGTTTGTTAAAAGGAAGTTTTTCCTCACCACTGTCATAAAGTGCTTGCTCATGAGGGAATTGTTGGATCTCTGTAGATAAAGATTATGGACTTCTGTTGCGATTTGGCACTATATAAATAAAATTTCATTGAACTGAATGGATTACCATATCCCTTGATATATTTCTCTTTCCATCCTGCTTTTCACTCCTTTAACGTATGTGCATCATTTCATGGCTGTCGTTGTCTGGGGCTGTTAATTGAGATATCAGCTGTTCTCATCAGCTGGACATACAGTATCTGTCCAATAGCACAGCAAAAAACCCACATTGTTAGCACAGTTGTCAGCCACCACCCCCACCAACACTGTCCAGACTCCATGGGGGGGTATCAAAATAATCTAATAACACCAGAGATGTTTGTACAACTCTCCATTATTTCAACAGCGGAAAATGCAGTTTGAAGTGCTGATGGACTTAAAATATTTCAGCAGCCTGTGAGAAATTTTCCTTGCTCCGCAGATCCACATTTGTTTGACACTTAATTAAGTGGACATTATGTTGTTACCAAGTGAAAGAAACAAATACTGCCATCGACAGATTCAAAATACAAGTGAATATTTGACTTTGTTTCATATATGAAGACATGCTTTAATTTAAGTCATAAATAAATGTAAATTTAAATGTAACTGTGTCTGTTTGCTGTGCTGAGAAGGCAGTTTACATTTTTTTAGAGCTTTTTCTCTGAAAACAGCAGACTGCTGAACCAAACCATACAGCTGTAGGCCGGACAGCTAAAACTTAAGATGAAACATATATTACATAGCCCCACAAAGCTGAGGGGAGATACGGATTTGGGCATGATTCTATAGGTTCATCAAACCAAGTCACTGTGATTTTCATATAATTAATTATGGATTAGTTTTTGATATAATGTAATTTAAATAATCTGCACGTGCCTTAAGGAGAAGACTTACTGTGATTCTGCATCTGATATATAATAATCAGTTAATAACCACATCAAATCTCCACAATATGAAAACATCACAGGTTAATACAATATGGCCAACTAAAGTAGGGCACAGTACACACACAGCCTATAATCACACAACTCTGGGAGCATCAAATCAAAAGCAGACAACATCAGGCTGCCTACAAGGCATTGAGTCCCCATCAACAACGTTGGATAAAGTTACCACAGATGAGCACAGTCATTTCTCTGTACAAATACACCAATGCGAGGTTCACGTATCATCTTTCAATTTACCTGTTAATGTGAGTGAAATTTGATACTGCGCCGCCATGCTGTGATAGTGATTGCAAGAATAGCATGCATGCCGGTATCTTTATTAGAGTGAATCAACCCCATGCATGAATTATACATCAATAATAGCCAAATTAAACACATGGTTTAAAAAAAACAGCATATTGACAATATTCACCCAAAATTTCGCAAATCATGTTTCCATGGGAGATCATGTCCCGTTAAGGGGAGCCAAGCTCCCCCTTGCTCCCCGTGGTTTGCACCCTGCCTACCAGCACATATTCTCCACATTAATTGAAGGATACTATCATTTGCTCTGAGATTTTAAGATGTAATCTGTGTGAGAGTTTTTAAATGATAAATATGTTTAATTAAAATGTCCTATTTTCATAGTTTTTATTCAACATCAGTAAAGCTGGTTTATACTTGTACCTCCTACTTATTCTTATATGTAGTGCATACGTCTAGCTTTGATTTAAAGTTTAGCATCAGATTTCATCTGTTGACAGCATCTACATGGATACAGTGAATATGATGTATTGTGCATGGATTATATATATAGATTATATTCCTCATCTGTGATGAGTGACAGTGCTTTGGTTTACCTTGTCTCCATACTGAGTAGGAATAGGGACTGAAGTGTGCAGAGTTGCATTTGAGATGTCTTTGTGTAACGCAGTAGTAAAAACATTACTGATTCTTTCTTCAATGTGCTTCATGTTATTTTCACTGTTCACTCTTTTCACTCTTCTACCACCTCCTACCACCCTCTACCAGAATCTTGAAGGAAACACAAGCAGACAATGCTGACCGATCATATTTCTTGTTGTCTCCAGTGGTGTCTTTGTAGTTACTGTAACCCTAATTTGTAGTTACATTTTGAGAGGGTGCAAATCTGTGCATGAGTTCTGTAGCTATACCATAACCACTTAACACACAACATTAATGTTAAGTAGTTTTACATTACATTTTACATACATTACATTGGAAACAAATCCCCTGATAATCCAAATTTATTTATAGGAAAAAAATTATATTTACATTAAGACAGACCCACTTCCTGCTTTAACTTTGACCTAGTTTTCTTGTTCAATGCGGGATTAAAAGCAGCATTTCATGAGTGCTCACTTTGACTATAAAATAAAATGGTTTAAACAAACTGTTGGCTTGTTTCCAGCCTCAGTGATCGTATGGCTGCTTGTGTTTTTAAACTTGCCTAACCTTGTTATCATGTTCCCAGATCTCAGCAAATAAGTTGAGTACAATGACACAATTGACAGAGATCATAGATCCACCTGTAACCATTAAGATTTTTAAATGACACGGCTTTTCAAGAACTCTTGAATAATTAAGAATTTGATGTACATAAACAATGTTTCTCAGTTTATGAAGTTCAACAACAAAAAAAGTAAATTTTTAAGGGACTGACATTGGATGCATGCCCACACAGTGCATGCACCCAAGACCAACTGCTTTCTGCTTGTTGTTGTACTTGCACAATTAATTTCCTCACCTCCCAACATTTAATTCATTAGAAGACATACTGATGTTATAATTACCCATAGCTACCACCATATGTGGGGGCAGCTGCGGCTCAGGAGGTAGAGCGGTCGTCCACCGACCAGGAGGTCAGTTGTTCGATCCCTGGCCTTGGCAGTCCACATGCCGAAGTATCAGTGGGCACGATACTGAACCCTAAAACTGCCCCTGATGCTGTGTGAATTCATATGTATGTCCCTTTGGATAAAAGCATCTGGCAAATGACTAATTGTAAATTGTAGTATGTTACAAAACATTTAATAGTATGTTTTACTGACTACCAAGAAAAAAGTTAAAGGAACCAAGAAGCCCCTAAAAGCTGCAAACTAGCATCAAATGAAGAGCTCTATACTTACTGATAACATGTTTTTCGATATAATGACTGCCACGTTATAGATAATGAGACAGTCCCAGAGGGCGAGGCGGGTCCTGGATGGTTTGACCAATAGCTGGGTCCCAAACAGCAGAAAAAAGAAGCAGGCAAGCAGGTAGCCCAATCCAAACACAGAGATCCTGGTGGCCCCGGTGATGAAGACCACTGACAGCACAAACCAGAAGAGGTGACGAAACACCAAAACTTTAGCCATGTCCAGGTAACACCTGGAGGATGACAAGGAAAGAAATACTCAATGTTGAAACTTTCCATATTTGAATGACAGCGCTTTTATTATAAGAAATGAGCAGGAGAGGGAGAACGAGTGATAAAGGGTGATTTAAAATGCGGTCCAACTCCCTGTTTCTAAACATTCAAATGGCCATTTTGCTAGTTTCTATTAGTAATAATTCAACCAACAAACAGATCAGCATTAGAGCCTAATCTACCTATCTACCTATCTAGCTCTGCCAAATACAGTATATATTGGTCTGTCTGTATATGTACAGTACATCTGCCACTGTGGCTCAAATTAAAGATTTGTCTAAACATAAATCTGGGTACTAATCTTCCATCTACACTTGGGCTACTCAAGCATTTTGAGTCTGACCTATAAGGGCACCACAAATACCAAAAACGTCTACCTCAAAACTCAGTGGACAGACTTTCACCACTTTTGCTGTGCATTCAAGTAGTAACTAAAATCTGAAGTGCCATATTGGAGATGCCTTTGAACAATCCTAATTAAACTCTCTGGAAACATCCTGTGCTACCTCTTGAAGATTCACACTGGCACAATGATGGGGGGACAAATGGCAGAAATTCTAGAGGAGAAGTACAGGTGAGTGGTTTTAAAAACACATAAAATTACATTCAAATGGTTGAGCCTACTAATAACAATTAGATGAATACTAGATTAATACATTTTACAATATTTGAAAGAAAGAAAGAAAGAAAGAAAGAAAGAAAGAAAGAAAGAAAGAAAGAAAGAAAGAAATGCTCATTTTACTATATTGACATGTATGAGTCCAATGAATAACTTTAAGTGAGAAACATGGTACCTTCACTTAAGAGTATTGTTACAGAGGAATACAGAGGACTGATAGCGAGTTTTGTCACATGGTGCAATGACAATCACTTGAACCTCAGTATCAGCAAAACCAATGAGCTTGTGGTATTCACATACTTAGCTAATAAAGCTGATCACAAAATTGTACCAATGATAGTGTCATGAATTCAGTGTCCACATGTGAATTTGATGATGATTGATGTCACAGTGAAGTTGAGCTTCTGATCTTTTGGATGTAATGATAATAATAAACTTTATGTATGCAGTATCTTACATACAAGAATTGCGGCTTTACAACAAAGAAATCACATGCGCGTGCTTCACTTCAACAACAACAACAAAAAAAATAGAATTAACATACAAACATATTAACAAATACGCTAGAGAATAATACCGACTTAAAAATAAAAGTAAAAATAAGGATAAAAATAAGAATGAAAATTGAATAAAGAGAATGCATAACATAAGATGGAAAATAAAACCCACTGAATAGTAGTAATAAAATTGTTAAAAATAGCAACATACATAGTCCATAAAATGCAGAAAGTCGAGTAAAATACAACATTTAAAAGAAGTGCAGCAATGCACAAGTGCAAGGCAAAGCACAAACAGTGAGCTGGCTTCACTGATCTATAACTAGTGTGTTCCAGAGTTGTGGGGCATAATTGACAATGGCTGCATCCCCAATTTTATTTTCAGCTGTTGCTGGAAACAGCATATGATCGCAGTGTTCTTGGAGGCAAGTAACCTAGTTAAGATCTGAACAGGATAACACCAAGATTTGTAACTTCAGTTTTAATCCAGGGAGTTAATTTTCCCAGACTATTAAACAGCATTTTTTACTTAATAATTTACTTCTTACTTTTGGTTTTAGAACCAACTAGAATTTTAGTTTTGTCCCTGTTTAATTTTTAGAAATTACTGCTCATCCATTTATTTGTTGCTAAAAGACAGTTACTAACAGCAGTCTCTTTTCATTCAGCAGAAATTCACAGTTGTGTGTCATCAGCAAAACTATGGAAACATACACCGAGCTTTTGAATTATGCTATGAAGTGGTAGCATGTATAGTGAGAATAGTACGGACCAAGGTAGCTCACTTATGCAACCCCAAAACAGATCTCCACGACTGATGTAGAACTTCTTCCCAGTCAGAAAGACCAAACAACCTTCAAGATGATTAAGATATCACAGTCAGTTGTATCAAATGCTGCACTTAGTCTGACAACAAGTACAAGTAGTGGCACAAGTAGTGTGCCCTACAACACTCAGACAAGAATTGAGAACTTATTTCCATTGGAACTTAATTTGAAGTCACTAATTATTTTAGTAAGAACAGTTTCAGTGCTTGACTGTTGGGTACTGTTGGTCTAGTTGGTTAGTACATTACTGTCTAGGTTGGGTTTCTTTAGTAATGGATTTACAACAGCTGTTTGAAGGCATCTGGGAAGATGCCTGTTTGAGATGTTTTTCTAATCTTCAGGACTTGAAACATTGTCGTACACTGCTTTAAATGCTGTAGGTACAGGGTCATACAGCACATAAGGTGGAGGAGCTACACTCAGCAACAGTCTTGCAGAGAGCACAGTTAATGTAAAATAGGATAATTTGCCCATGGTTATATCTTTTTTGCAGAGCTTCCTGGTGTCATTTATGTTTACATCAGCAGCAACACTGAAGTTATTTTGTTTTTAAAGAATAACACAAGGTCTTCACAATTTGATTCAGGGAACTGTGGACAGGTGGGGGCAGTGTTGAGTAGCTGGTCCGTGTTGGAGAATAATATTCCCAACACTCTCTGTAATGATCTTATCGTGTCTTTTTTTTATATTACAGCAACCTGTGAGCCCAGTTTTACTCCATTTTCTTTCCACTGCTTGACAGATTTTCTTAATCTCATTAACACTTTTGCTGTTTAACCATGGGGAGATTCTATCACTCAACCCCTTTTAACCTTTAGTGGTGCAAGAGTATTTAAAGCAGATGAGAAGGTATTGTTCAAATTTTCAACCATGTCATTTAAAGTACAGTCACAGCTGGTGACTCAAACGATGGTATTACAGAACTCTGTTTCAGCCTTTCCATCTAGAAGCAAAAATTCCCTTTTAGTCTTTGTTACCATTAGGTTAGCATTAAAAACACAGAGTGTTGGTCAGAAATAGGTCATTCTGATACTGAAACATTATCAATGTTTAACCCTGATGTTATTAAGTTCAGATGTTACCATGCCGATGAACAGCATTATTTACAAGTTGGGCAAGACATCATAGATTTCCACAAAATTCACACACTCCATAGCTTTGGAGTCATTTCTTTTGTTGACATGAATATTATGGTTCCTATTTAGGATTAATCTATCATATCTCTGAAAATTCCTGTATAAACAGCAATGACTATCTCGGTAGCCCATACAATTTAATGATGAGCACTGATAACTCATTGCTGTGAGCCTGAAAGCAAGATTTTCAAATGATGTAGATTCACCCAGGTCAATGTCATTACACAAAAACTGTGAAGAAAAAATGGCTGCAATTCCTCCTCCTTTCCTGTTTTGTCTGAATGTCTGATTCGAAATTGTGTCAGCCATATATTCAGGGCAAAGAGTTTGCTGTGAGATTCGATTTGATTCCTTTCCCCACCATTCATATTGGGCCTTTCTGTGTGAAGTTTGCATGTTCTTCCCGTGCATGCGTGGGTTTTCTCCGGGCACTCCGGCTTCCTCCCACAGACCAAAAACATGCTCATTAGGTTAATTGGTGACTATAAAATTGCCCCTAGGTGTGAGTGTGAGTGTGAATGGTTGTGTGTTTGTGCCCTGCGATCGACTGGCGACCGGTCCAGGGTGTACCCCGCCTCTCACCCGTTGACGGCTGGGATAGGCTCCAGCACCCCCTGCAACCCCGAAAGGGATACGCGTATAGAAAATGGATGGATGGATGACTAATTGCTGTGACTGACAGTCGCTCCATTTCTCCAATAACAGGCAAAAGTCTTTTTTCAGAACCTCAGAGACAGTTTTTCTTCACAGAAAGTGAAAAGATCCTGCCTGAATGATAATCTTACTGTTATTTGGATGTGTAGAGAAGATAACTGGCAACAATCTTGTTTCCTTCTGGCCCTCCGCTTGTCAGGTGGGGAGTTACCAAAATTTCTCCTGGCCTTGGGCCTCACAGTGGTTTTGGGGCTATTTCTTGGGTTTTGATCAGGATTAATGCTGCAACAGTATATAAGCACCAGTGTTTTCAACCAGTATTTGTCAAATAGTCAGTCCATTTACGTGGTAATGACTGAGACTTCAAAAGAATCACTTAAGTATTTTCTTTAAGAAACTTTTTTCCCCTGTGAGTTTTTTGTGCTCAGGTGCCAAACCGTCACCTGCTTCAGTCCATGCCCTGCCTGTGTCTTGTGAGTTCACTGGATTTGGACATTCTTCGAGCAATTCATTTTCAGCCATCTCTCCATTTTTTTGAGTGAATCATCTGAATTCATCTGTCAGACATTCTTTTAAGCACTTACTAAATAAAACCTTTTTTTTACTCAGCTCCTGCGTCCGTTGTCCTAGTTTTAGCATTTGGGACCATTTGTACAAAAACATAACGGTCATGGTGGGTATATTTAGTTTGTTTATGAACCCAAGCCCAACTACAAAAAAACTATCACACTGACATTATGCAGAATGGAGGAGGCATAACAACAGAGCCTGGTCAAATTCCGAGGACCCAAAAGAAAACAAGGCAAATGAATATCAAAATCTCCACAGAATGAAAACAAGTGTCATTCTATAATGAACAATAAGACCTCAGCTATGATTGTTACTGTTTGCATGCACAGAAAATGAAACTAGAAGCATCATCAAGTTGTGAACTCTGACTAGAGACTCATCATGCACTCACATAAACACTCTCAACACTGCTGGCCCCCTTCTAGGTGAACAAGAAGGATGCAGTAGATACGAGAATGACCATAAATCTGCTTGCATACCAACAGTGACTTGAGAACTTGTACCCTTTTAATGCATGTTGGAATTCAGACGGATTAATTTGTTTCATCTTTGACAAAAAGCCAAGGATTTAATTAAAGGGAAAACCATTCACACCTTTTACACCTATTACACATACTAAGCCTAAATTGTAAAGGGTTGGTATATAGTGTACTTCTACCAAGTGACCATACTGCTATCTAGTGTTCATGTGTGGTTAGTCCGCTGCAATACCAGCACATGCTCAGTGATTAGTGACAATGGTATTTTATCACTGCTAACTGTGGCATCTCATTTAGTAGCAATACCAGAAAGCATTCATTCGCTTTTGGTAAAGTTACCAGGTGTATTAAGCATAATACACCTGGTAACTTAACCAGGTTTTAAAGTTTTTTCCTTTTTATTAACAGTGAGTTTACTTTCATATATTTTTTATTTTAGAGTTTTAATGGGAGGAGGGATGGATTGATATTTGATTTTTGTGCATAATCAATCAATCAATCAAACTTTATTTGTATAGCACCTTTCATACATGAAAATGCAACACAAGGTGCTTAACAAAAGATAAAAACGTGAAACATTAATATAATAGCACCCCCCCAAACACACCCACAGACCTACAAAACCACTGCACATCATGCACACACACACACACACACACACACACACACACACACACTGCATGAAAAGTCACATTTCCGTCAATTTCCGTCACTGTAAATTGCCGTGGAAGTTCTCCCTCAGCCACTGTGACCATGAGGTGTTAAAATGCAAATGTAAATGCTGCAAAGCTATACAAATGCAAATTGGGATTTTGTGTTTGTGTGTGTGTGTGTGTGTGTGTGTGTGTGTGTGTGTGTGTGTGTGTGTGTGTGTGTGTGTGTGTTCTGTGCCTACAGAATACAAAGATTTTTTTTTTTTTCATGAGGATTTAAAAGGGTGTTAATAAATTAATAAAATTGATAATTTTATAGGTTACATACAGGATAAGTGTCCTGACTCTCAAAGGTCTTTAATTTTCCACTTAAATTGCTAAATCAAAATTGTGAAAATTAAAGCATCGACAGTTCTTGGACACTGGTCACAATTTTTCGCATTTTGCCACCACACCACCAGATGAACAATGCTTGTGTGATTAGCTTGCAAAATTCCAGCAGAGTAAGTCCACTGATGATTCTTTAAGTAGGAATAAAAAGGGAACACACCAAAGTAACTTTTCTTTTTTTTTTTTTTTTTCGATGATGTCACTTTAAAGAAGTTTACATGTTTTATAAAATATTCAGGTACAAAAATAGAAAATCAAAGTACCTAACAAAATCACAGCATGTTTTTCATTTACGCAACAAAAATGGTCTCGCGAGAAATTCCGAGAGCGTGACCTCGCATATGATTGGACGCCTCCTCTGACGCAATGACGTCGGCAGAAAACGACCTCGGCGCGTCTGTGAACGTGAATCGAGCTTGGATTACAACAGTTACGTTTTGGGTCCTGCTAAACTTTAACTCTGTTCATACAATGGCCGGATGTCGTCTTCAGTTCATCCCAGAAGGCACTCCTCTGCGACGAGTGGACGGCCTGGCTGCGGAGCGACCATATCCAGAAAGTCCAAACAATTTAGAGAAGAAACTGCTGAGCGTCTTCAGTGGATTGTCTCGGCTGCTAACGCAGCTGATCGCGCAGTTGGCAAGGAGAATGACCGTGATAAAAGCCAGACTGCTTTCTCTGGAGGAGCAGCCCCGACCGAACTGCAGCTGCGGAGACGAAGAGACGGGTGCGTAAGTTACGTAAGTAACGTTAGCATTTAGTACCACATTGTGCAGTTTTTAGGCCACCAAACCTTTATTATTCTTATTGCACTACGTTCTGAACATTTGGTAATCGTTCACGTTACATTTAACATTACAATGTATTTTGTATTTTAAAGGAAAAGGTGCAACGTCTGGACAATAGTGACGGACACGACAGGCGATATGAACCTGAGCAGGGGTAAGTTAATAAAATACACAGGAAATATTCTGCAGAATATAAGTAAAGTAAATGTTGCATGACCTGTACTTTTTGTGTTTTACAGACTAAATTCGCCCCACAACGAAACGGTGATGTCATATTTGATGGCGACTTTAACTGGGAGTCCAGACATGGATTGTGTGGACAACAGTCTTTTAAACCCTTTCTGTTGTTTCTTGTTGTTGTTTTTACTGAAGCCTGTCTTAATTATTTCAAACCAATATATATTTTCTTCCAGTGGCCTGTATGACATATTATGAGATGGTGTGGAGGAGCTTCAGGTATGCCCAGGCAGCTCTTTCAGTTCAGGCAGCAGCTGTGAAGATTTCAGCTCGCAGCAGACAGAGAAGGAAGCGGGTAAGAGTCCCATGAATGCCGCTTTATTTTCACAACAACGTAAAAATGGGCTGAATTTTATTTATTATCTGCATTGTTTTTGACAAACATGCTAACAAATGTTATCATGTGTTATTGTTTCTTAGCAGTACTAATATTATATTAATACCTGTATTTACAGCTGCTGGAAGCAAGAAGGAGTGTCCTAGCTCTCCAAACTCTGCCAGACACTGCAAGAGCGGCTGGAGAGCGACCCAAAGTATGTGGCGACACACCGCAAGAGTACCCTTCAAAGCGACAGGCGCCAATTCAGTATGACCCAGAGGCAGCAAAGAAGCATTTCCAAAGGCCTTAGACTCTTTCTCATGCACCATGGACCAGCGGCATGGCCCAACCCAGAGACTCTTATCAGTGAACCCCTCTGCACATTTCCTTGCTTTTTTTCCCCCAGTAGTAGTGAATTTCCTTGGTTGATCCTTGTTAATGTGTGTGTCACGATTTCATTAAAGACTTTTTTTCAAAATATTTCTGTCAACTGTGTTCTTTGTGTTCTACTGTGGCGCACAGATGACCAATAGCAGCAGAGTTGTCATCCAATCACATGATCACTCACTCATGTGATTGGAGTTGCTATCCAATCACATGATTGTTTCCTTTTAAAATGCCTGTGCAATCATCCAATGGTTGTTTGTGAAGTCAGCAGGCCAGCCTGAGTAAATCAACGTCAGTAGCATTCATGTGCTAATTAGAGCTATTCACACCTTCGCAAAGGCGCGCTAAATCATGCCCCCCGTGGACAGATGGTTCTTTTCCGACGATTTTCGGAGCCGGCGAAGTTCCCCATAAACTTGCCGTAAATCGCCGAAAATCAACGAACTTCGCGGGGATTTACGGGTCGAAAATGTGGTTTTTCATGCAGTGACCTACACACACACACCCACCCCAACGAAACTGTCGGTGTAATAACATGGCAGGGCACTGATCACTGATCCACACTGCAAAGGATCACAGCCCGCAGCCACAGGGGGCGCCGCCGCAACAGAGACCCCCGACCCAGATAAACCGGGGTGGACCCCATACATAGTTCAGAGCCCCCCGGTCCCCCGACCTGGACAGACCAGGGTGGACTCCACACACAGGGCAGAGCCCCCCAGTCCTCCGGGCCCGAGGGGTCCCCAGGATGGCGCCCCGGCTGGCAGACCAAACACACCTCCCAGCGTGGAGGCCCCCCATGAGGAAACACTGGAGCTAAGACCTAAAAGATAATGAATAAAAAAGACCTAAAACCTAAAAGACAATAGAATAAAAAAGACCTAAAACGTAAAAGACAATAGAATAAAGGACCTAAAACCTAAGATTGAATAAAATATAAGGACCAAAAAGCTAAAAGACAATGGGCTAGGGTAAAACATGTCTGAATTAAAAGAGTAAAAGAAATCAATGGAAAGCCAAACTAAAAAGGTGAGTCTTGAGCCTCCTTTAAAAAAAAAACAGCGGTCTCTGCGGTCCTGATGCACTCTGGCAAGCTGTTCCAAAGCTTCGGACCATAATGGCTGATTGCTGCCTCCCTGTGGGCTTTGGTCCGAACCCTTGGAACAATCAAAAGGCCAGTGCCAGAGGACCTCAGGATCCATGAGGGCTGATATGATAAAAGCAGGTCAGATAAATAAGATGGCCCAAGACCGTTAAGACACTTAAAAACTAATAAAAGCACCTTAAAGTCAATCCTGAAACACACAGGGAGCCAATGCAGCGATTCTAAAACCAGTGTAATGTGCTGATGGGGGCGCTGCCAAGGGGACAGCTCTGGCCTGGATAGCTGGAAGCCTCTGCACCTCGGTGTGGGGCCTCCTGTCTGCCTGGGTCAGGGTGGTCTCGGGTGGCGCTCCCTAGTCATGGGCCGGGGGCCTTCTCAGTGTGGATGGTCCCTAAGGTGGCTTATTCCTTGCCTTGTCCATGTGGGTGCGCGTGTGTGTGTGTGCGTACGTGCGTGCATGTTGGTCTCTATATGTCTCTATGTATTTATGGGGGCGGGAGGGCTGGGTTTTCTTTTTTGCTGTTTTTAGCCTCTGTGAGGCACTTTGTGTTGCTTTTAAGTATGAGAAGTGCCATATAAATAAAGTTTGATTTGATTTGATTTGATTTGATTTGATTTGATTTGAGGATGTTTGCAGGACTGTTCACTGCATTAGTTTAGCTGGGTGTACATAATAAACTGGCAACTATATGTTTATAGGCTTCATAGAAACATGCCAGAAGAGTAAGAGTGCAAATAGCATATCCCACAAAGAGTTACCCACACACCCTTTTTTTATTCTAATTTTAACTTGAATATATGTTGTACAAAGTGTTTGGTGTGAGGGTTACCTTTTACTGTTATATACATATATTCGAAAAGTTTTGTTTTAAATGTATCATGTCTGGCATATTATATATCTTTGTCACAATGTTTTAAAAAATGATTTTACGCGAGACATATGTGAAACACAACGATATGAAAACACAAATATTGGCAGATAATTCATCATCAGTCTTCTTATCTTCAGAGTCAGAATCAGAAATCCTTTATTTATCCCCGAGGGGAAATTGTTTTTGTTGCAGTGCTCCTTACAAGAATAGAATTAGAATAAAATTAGAAAAGAAAGAAAAGAGAGAGAACTATACATATCCATCCATCCATCCATCCATTTATTTTATCTATCCCAGCTGTCAACAGGCGAGAGGCGGGGTACACCCTGAACCGGTCACCAATCGATTGCAGGGCAACATACAGAGACAGACAACCATTCACGCTCACACTCACACCTAAGGACAATTTAGACCCACCAATTAACCTAATGAGCATGTTTTTTGGTCTGTGGAAGGAAGCTGGAGTGCCTGGAGAAAACCCACACATGCATGGGAAGAACATGTGAACTTCACACAGAAAGGCCCTGCGATCGAACCAGCGACCTTCTTGCACTGAGGCACGCGCACTACCTATTGCATCACTGTGTCGCCCTAACTATATATATATATATAAGAAGCAAATACAAAAAAACAAAATATTTCTATTGAGAATATATATATAAAATAAAATATACCACAAAATATAGAACAGAATATAAAAACAATATATATATACTGAGGAAAAATAAATGGTATATACAAACAGGTGTGCAAAATAATACAAATGCATGTGCAAATAAATTTGGCTACAAAAGGATGTGCAAGTTGAATTTGGAAAAAACAGTATATACAAAAGGATGTGCAAAGTTCAATTGGTCAAATATGTAACAGCATAAGTGAAAAGTCCAAGGGTCATTCAGAGGAAGGAGCTGTACAGGTTGATGGCCACAGGCAGGAATGATTTCCTATAGCGTTCGGTCCTGAGTTTTGGTGGGATGAATCTCTCACTGAACGTACTCCTGTGCCTGGCCAGCACATCATGAAGTGGGTGTGAGACGTTGTCCAAGACAGTCCATAGCTTTGTCAGCATTCTTCTCTCTGACACCACCGTCAGAGAGTCACACTCCATCCCCACAACTTCACTGGCCTTGTGGATCAGTTTGTTGAGTCTGTTGGTGTCTGCCATCTTCAGTCTGCTGCCCCAGCATGCAACAATGTAGAGAATAGCACTTGCCACCACAGACTCATAGAAAATCCTGAGCATAGTCCGGCAGATGTTGAAGGACCTCAGTTGCCTCAGAAAATAGAGATGATTCTGGCCCTTCCTGTAGAGAGTGTCAGTGTTCCTTGTCCAGTCTAGTTTATTGTCAATATGTACCCCCAGGTACTTGTAATTCTCCACAATGTCCACACTGACCCCCTGGATGGAAACAGGGATCACCGGTGCCTTGGTTCTCCTCAGGTCCACTACCAGTTCCTTGGTCTTTGCCACATTTAGTTGCAGATGGTTCTGCTCGCACCATGTGACAAAGTTGTCCACAGCAGCCCTGTACTCATCCTCATCACCCTTACTGATACATCCAACTATCGCAGAGTCATCAGAAAACTTCTGAAGATGGCAGGTCTCTGTGCAATAGTTGATGTCCATGGTGTAGAGGGTGAAGAGGAAGGGAGAAAGGACAGTCCCCTGTGGAGCCCCAGTGTTGCTGACCACTCTGTCTGACACACAGTGTTGCAGGCGCACATACTGTGGTCTGCCAGTCAGGTAGTCCACAATCCAGGACACTAGGTGGGCATCCACCTGCATCGCTGTCAGTTTGTCACCCAGTAAAGCTGGACAAATGGTGTTGAATGCACTGGAGAAGTCAAAAAACATAACCCTCACAGTCCTGTCGGCTTGTCCAGGTGGGCGTAGACATGTTTGAGCAGGTAGATGATGGGGTCCTCAACTCCAAGTCGGGGCTGATAGGCGAACTGGAGGGGGTCCAAGAGTGGCTCGCTCCAGGACGAGTCTCTCCAGAGTCTTCATAATGTGGGAGGTCAGTGCCACAGGTCTGTAGTCCTTTGAGGCCCTGGGCCGTGATGTCTTTGGCACAGGAACGAGGCACGACGTCTTCCAAAGCATGGGGACCCTCTGGAGACTTAGGCTCATGTTGAAGACATGGGGAATAACTCCACACAGCTGGGGGCACAGGCTTTGAGCACCCTGGGGCTGACACCGTCAGGGCCTGGAGCCTTGTTTGGGTGGAGTCTCATCAGCTGTCTTCTCACCTGGTCAGCACTGAAGCACACTGTGGAGGTGACAGGTCGGGGAGGGGTGTAGTCCTCAGGTTGGAATGTAAAGTCCGTCTGGCAGTCTGAGGTGGTGTGAAGAGGGCTGAGAAAGGAGGATGGGGGAGGAGGGGGGGGGGGGGGGGGGGGGGGTTGATGACCACCGAGGAGGAGTCCGAGGGGGGAAGAGCCAGGCCTGAAGTGTAAAATCTATTAAAAAACAGATTCAGTTCATTTGCCCTGTCAACGCTTCCTTCAACTCCTCTGCTGCTTGTCCTGAAGCCAGTGATGGTCCTCATACCACTCCAGACCTCTCTCAAGTTGTTCTGCTGGAGTTTCCACTCAAGCTTCCTCCTGTATTTCTCCTTAGCCTCCCTGATTTTCACCTTCAGTTCCCTCTGTATTGTTCTCACCTTCTCCCTGTTGCCCTCTTCTTCTCATTGAGGATGTCTTTGATTTCCTTTGTCACCCAGGGCCTGTTATTTGGATAACAATGGACAGTCCTGGCTGGGACAGTGGAGTCCACGCAGAAAGTGATATAGTCCGTGATGCACTCTGTGAGCTCGTCAATGTCCTCCCCATGTGGCTCACATAGTGATGATATGTTTAGCCGCATGTCATCGTTCAATCGCTGGCTGTCGAGGTGGTGTCCAGCAAACGGTGTGGGCTTCATTGATAATTGGCAGACTTTCTGGGGAAGACCTGGTCTGATTAGGAGAGACGGCATCCATCCCACTTTGGAGGGAGCAGCTCTCATCTCTAGAAATCTGACTGATTTTATTTATGAACCTAACCCCTGACAACTCAGAGTTGAGACCAGGAGGCAGAGCTGCAGTCCTACACGCTTCTCTGCGCCTCCATTAGAGCAGTTACCCACCCAACACTCCATAGAGACTGTGTCTGCCCCCCGACCACGTAAACTAAGTAAACCAAAAGTACAGAGAAGAGGAGTTAAACATAAGAATCTAATTAAAATTAGAACAACCTCTGCAATAGTACAACAAGATAGGAGAATTAAATGTGGACTCCTTAACATCAGATCTCTGTCCTCTAAAGCTGTTCTAGTAAATGAGTTAATATCAGACCATAATGTTGATTTATTTTGTCTGACTGAAACCTGGCTGTGTCCTGAAGAGTATGTGAGCCTAAATGAAGCTACTCCTCCGAGCCATATTAATACCCACATTCCTCGAGGCAGCGGCAGAGGAGGTGGAGTTGCAGCCATTTTTGACTCAAGCCTTTTGATCAACCCTAAACCTAAACTCGACTATAACTCATTTGAAAGCCTTGTTCTCACTCTTTCTCATGAGAAATGGAAAACAGTGCAGCCACTTTTATTTGTTGTAGTATACCGCTCTCCTGGTCCTTACTCCGAATTTATAGCTGAGTTCTCTGAGTTTCTATCAAGTTTAGTTCTTGAAGCAGATAAAGTAATTATTGTAGGTGACTTTAATGTACATGTCGACGTTGATAATGACAGCCTTAGCACTGCGTTTATCTCAGTATTAGACTCAGTTGGCTTCCGCCAGAATGTACATGAACCGACTCACTGTTTTAACCACACCCTCGACCTTGTTCTGACATATGGCATTGAAATCGAAGACTTAATAGTCTCCTCACAGAATCCTCTTTTATCAGACCATCACTTAATAACTTTCAAATTCATATTACCAGACTACCAGCCAGTAGGCAAAAATTCTTATACCAGACTCCTGTCTGATAGTGCTGTAGCTAAATTTAAGGATATGATCCCATCAGTATTTAATTCAATGCCATGTCTCAATACAACAGAGGAGTCTTATGCTAACGTTAGTCCCTCCCAGATTGACTTCCTGGTTGATAGTGCTACAGGATCGTTGCGTATGACACTTGACTCTGTTGCTCCCCTAAAAAAGAAGAAAATTAAACAGAGGAGGTTAGCTCCATGGTATACTCCTCAAACCTGCAAATTAAAGCAAACTTCACGGAAAATAGAAAGGAAATGGCGTAGCTAAATTTAAGGATATGATCCCATCAGTATTTAATTCAATGCCATGTCTCAATACAACAGAGGAGTCTTATGCTAACGTTAGTCCCTCCCAGATTGACTTCCTGGTTGATAGTGCTACAGGATCGTTGCGTATGACACTTGACTCTGTTGCTCCCCTAAAAAAGAAGAAAATTAAACAGAGGAGGTTAGCTCCATGGTATACTCCTCAAACCCGCAAATTAAAGCAAACTTCACGGAAAATAGAAAGGAAATGGCGTTCTACCAATTTGGAAGAATTTCGGTCCGCCAGGCAAGACAGTCTTAAAATATACAGGAAAGCCCTCCGCAGTGCCAGGGCAGCCTATTACTCTGCACTAATAGAGGAAAATAAGAACAATCCCAAATTTCTCTTCAGCACTGTAGCCAGGCTGACAGAGAGCCATAACTCTGTTGAACCATGTATTCCTTTAGCTCTGAACAGTAATGACTTCATGAGCTTCTTTAATGATAAAATTCTAACTATTAGAAACAGAATTCATCGACTCCTGCCGTTAACAGGTACTGTTTTGTCATCAAACGCAGAAATCGTAGAAACTGTTACTCAGTCTGTCGCAGTTTTAGACTGTTTTACTCCTGTTGACCCTCATCAACTAATTTCAATAATTTCATCATCAAAATCATCAACCTGTATTTTAGATCCTATCCCGACTAAGCTGTTTAAAGAAGTATTACCTCTAATTGACTCTTCAGTTTTAGACATGATCAATCTCTCTTTATCAACAGGCTACGTACCACAGTCCTTTAAAGTAGCTGTGATAAAACCGCTACTGAAAAAGCCTACTCTTGATCCAGGGGTTTTAGCCAACTATAGACCGATATCCAACCTTCCCTTTCTCTCAAAAACTCTTGAGAAAGCAGTTGCCAATCAGCTGTGCGACTTTCTAAACAATAATAGTTTATTTGAGGATTTCGTCAGGATTTAGAGTACATCATAGCACAGAGACAGCACTGGTTAAAGTTACAAATGACCTTCTAATTGCATCTGATAAAGGATTTGTCTCTGTACTAGTCTTATTGGATCTTAGTGCTGCATTTGACACCATTGACCATGGCATCCTATTGCAGACACTGGAACACTTCATTGGCATTAAGGGAACTGCGCTAAACTGGTTTAAATCCTACTTGTCAGATCGCTCTCAGTTTGTACGCGTTAATGACGACTCCTCTGTGCTCACTAAAGTCAGCTATGGAGTTCCCCCAGGGTTCTGTGCTTGGACCAATTCTATTCACCTTATATATGCTTCCTTTAGGTAAGATTATCAGGAAGCACTCAATACATTTTCATTGCTATGCAGGTGATACCCAGCTATATTTATCAATGAAGCCAGAAGAAACCAGTCAGTTAACTAGACTACAAGCATGTCTTCATGACATAAAGACCTGGATGACCTGCAATTTTTTGATGCTAAACTCAGACAAAACTGAAGTTATAGTAGTAGGCCCTAAACATCTTAGAAAGTCACTTTCTGATGACATAGCAGCTATGGATGGCATTGCGCTGGCCTCCAGCACCACTGTAAAGAATCTGGGAGTTATCTTTGACCAAGACATGTCCTTTCACTCCCATGTAAAACAAATTTCAAGGACAGCCTTTTTTCACCTACATAATATCGCAAAAATCAGGCATATTTTGTCTCAAAGTGATGCAGAAAAACTAGTCCATGCATTCGTAACTTCCAGGCTAGATTATTGCAATTCTTTACTATCAGGCTGCCCAAATTCGTTGCTGAATATTCTTCAGTTGCTCCAGAACGCTGCAGCAAATGTCCTGACAAAAACCAGGGAGCGAGATCATATTTCTCCAATACTAGCCGCTCTGCACTGGCTCCCTGTAAAGTTTAGAATAGAGTTTAAAATTCTCCTTCTTACTTACAAAGCCATGAATGGCCAGGCACCTTCTTATCTTAAAGAGCTCATAGTACCTTATTGCCCTACTCGAACACTGCGTTCCCAGAATGCAGGTCTACTTATGGTTCCTAAAGTCTCAAAAAGCAGAACAGGAGTCAGAGCATTTAGCTATCAAGCTCCTCTCCTGTGGAACCATCTTCCAGTCTTTGTCCGGGAGGCAGACACTGTCTCTACATTTAAGAGTAGGCTTAAAACTTTCCTCTTTGATAAAGCTTATAGTTAGGGCTGGCTCAGGCTTGTCCTGGACCAGCCCGTAGTTACGCTGCTATAGGATTAGACTGTCGGGGGACCTCCAAAGATACACCGAGCTCCTCTGTCCTTCTGTCCCTGAACGCTTTCATGTCCTACCACGGCTTGTTACTAACTTAGCTCCTTCCCCGGAGTCTCTGTGCTTTGTCGTCTTGCGGGTTACACAGTGGCTGAATCTGGATTGTGGATTGCAGCTGCGTCTCCCGCCTTGGCCCTGCCTGACATCCACTGCAACTGCTACTACTGTTATTACATCCACTGTCACTGTTACTGTGACTGCATGTCTGTCTCTCTGTCTCTGTCTCTCTCTGTCTCTCTCTCTCTCTGACTGCATTTCTGTCTGTCTGTCTGTCTGTCTGTCTGTCTGTCTGTCTGTCTGTGCCTGTCTCACTCTCCCTCTCTTGCGCTCCCTCTCTCACCCAACCGGTCGAGGCAGATGGCCGCCCACCCAGAGTCTGGTTCTGCCCGAGGTTTCTGCCTGTTAAAAGGAAGTTTTTCCTCGCCACTGTCACCAAGTGCTTGCTCATGGGGGAATTGTTGGTTTTCTGTAGATAAAAGAGCTTGGTCTGTACCAGCTCTATATGGAAAGTGTCCTGAGACAACTTCTGTTGTGATTTGGCACTATACAAATAAAATTGAATTGAACTGAACACTCGGGTGTTGAGTTTGCAGACAGGCCACGGCAGACTGAATGACGTCACATGCCGACGTCGGGTTGGCGGGGGGGGGGGGGGGGGTGTAAACAGCAACAATGATGGCATGTGCAAACTCCCTTGGCAAATAATATGGCCTGAGCCCAACAGCCAACAGTTCAATGTCCAGTCAACAGATACGTTCCTTGATGGTAATGTGACCAGGATTACACCATCACCTCAGAAAGACAAATCAGACTGCACTCCCGGTACTCCATCTGACTCTTGGTGAGTGCTGTTAGCTCATCCACCTTATTCGCCAGCGACCTCACGTTGCCCATGATGAGAGAGGGGAGACACGGCTTATATCTCCTCTTCTCAATAAGACTCTGTTGTCTCGACCCAGCTCTTTTCCTCCGCTGTTTCTATCCTCCCCTGCATCCTCTGTGTGTTTTCCTCCAGATTTCAGTGGGGATCTCTGAAGTTCTGGTCGACAAGCCGGCCGGCCTCAGCGCGATCAGCTGATCTCTAGAGTAAACAATGCACTGCACTGCATCTGTGCTGTGTCCCAATTAGAGTAGTAACTCCAAAGTGAAAAAACAAAGCAGAACTCTCTCGGCCAACATGTTTGGAGAGGGCACAGCTTCAAAATGACTGTCGTAAAATTGCAGGTATTAATAATAAAGAATAAAGCAAAAGAATTAGTAAAACTAAGAAAAGAAACAGGAGCGACTGCAACAGGCTGCATGCACGGTCGGTGCTTGCGCACTAAGCGCAAGCGATGTTGTGGCTGTGGTTTTTGAATATCTGCTCTGTTTTGCCCCTATGGGTTTCCAGGGCTGGAGCACAGCAGGAGCGGGGCTGATCTTCTCTGGGGCAAGCAGCGATCCAACACACCTGTCATTAATCTTCCCTCATTAGGGTTCTCCTTCTTAAGCATGCTTCTCCCATACTCTGGTGCCAGATGATCCTTTGCTCATGCATTTGTGTCTCGCCACAGCCCCTGCCACATGTTCTGCGCCTCGCCCTCGTGCAGCGCTACCGTTTCTACCTGTGAGTTTTTGTTATCTGCCTGTGAGCATTTTCCCTCACAGAGATTTTTGTTATTTACCAGTGACTGTCGAGTTCCTCCAGCACTTGTTGTGTTTTGTTTGCCTGTGAGCCTTTTCCCCAAATGGAGATTTTTGTTGTGTTTCCAGTGACTGACTGGCTCTCTTTTGCTCCAGCATCTTCGTTGTTTCTACAAGGAGATAAGTGACATTGACCGTGTCTGTCAAGTTTTCCTCCAGCACCTCTTTTCCTTTTTGCCTGAGTGCCTTCCCTTTAACAGTGTTTTGTGTTCTCCTTAACAGAAGCTGTCGAGTGTCCTCCAGCAGAGACTACATCTTCGCTTGAATTACACTGTCTGGCTGATAATATTTCCGTTTGCACTTTTGTTAATAAACTGTGAGACATTGTCTCTGCATCTGAGTCCTACTTCCAGCACGTGCATAACAAGCAACTGAACACTGAGTACAGTCAAAGGGTCTGTCTGTTTGGAAGAACTACAGCTCATAGCAAATAGTGACAGGAGCACAGCAGATACACATTAGGTTCAACTGCGATGCCATAAATCAGACAGTCTGATGGTTAAAGAGACATTTATTTACCTGCAGTCGATGAAGTTGGGTGCAGGGTTAAACAATCGACCTTCCATTGGGTCAGGGTCATCTGTATTTTCCCCTGCCAGTACCATCCACTCCTCCGTGTGCTCACACTCAAACACCTTCCATTGCTGGGATGCACACATCAGCAGAACAAAGTCCGCTGTAGACACACACACAACAGCAAAGTACACATCACCATTATCTTTATAAGCCCAGAAAATTGACTGTTGCCTAAGAGCATCCATTCTGATACTGAGATAGAATTATGGGTTGAGCTTATGTGACACTGAATTAAATAAAGATTAATAAAATTGCTGAAGGTATGGTTGTAGTTTCAGTTGCTTGTACTTTCTTTCATTCACTGTGAAACTACTTTCAGTGAAACTCAATACTTCCTAAGATGTATCACATGGAAACCAACACGACGGGGGAAGAATTATACCCTTTGAGCCAGTGGATGGCTCAATAAAGTATTGCTTCATTGACAGTAGCTTTTAACCAAAGTAAAAGTAAAGTAAAGCAGAACTTTGAAATTAATCGGTTCTACAGAGTGCAAACAGTATTTCTGTTGAAAAAAAAAAAAGCCTGGGAAATTTGAATTTGTCTTTCTGCAGTGTCACTAATTGAGAACTAGCAAAGTTTTCACAATATAGTGACAAAGTAACTATCTGAGAAAGGAAGACATGATTTGTTGATACAGATAAATGAATGAATGAATTGACATACAGCGGTGATGAACAGCATACAGATACACACACAGACACAATGACATATGCACACAAACTGACCTATGAGGTTTTTGGAGTTAGGTACAGTGTAGAAGTCAGGTAAATAGATCCATTTTATGAGAGCTGAGTTCATCAACACTGGAGTGTTCCACCGCCAGGGGTAGTCTAAAAGACAAAAACATCAGAAGTAGAGATAGGTAGAAATAGGTTCACTATTTATTTTCTACAGTAGTTTACTTTCTGCTGAGTTCTACGTGATGCCATGTGAGGCATAATCTAAAGCAGAGCTGGGCATTTTACAGCCCGCGAGCCACATCCAGCCCTTAGGGCATCACTGTCTGGCCTGTTTGAGGTCAAAAATAAATTACAAGATAAATGAAAAAGTATTTATGCTGTGCATGGAATGCTTTTTACTTTAAAAAGCATGCCGTTTGTTTTCTGTTCTTTGAAGGAGAGTTTATTAAAGAATGTTTGTTGGACTCTGCAGTACTAATATGCCCAGAGAAAAAAGAGCATTGGAGAACATGCCCTCCTGACATACTGTAACAAGGAGGGTTAAGGACATTGCGGGAAATCTGGAGCTTCAGCTGAAGAACAGAGCGGTCAACTTTGACTATTTTTCCCTGGCTTTGGATGAGACCTACAATGTTCAGATGGAACTCATTGACCTGCAGTCTGACACACTTCTGGCATAGCACTGTAGGTCAGTCTCACTGCTTGAGTTTTACTCTTCCCTCGAATAGAAGAACTTTCCACACATGAGGAGGCATGCTCAGCAATGGGAGAAAATCAATATTGGGCAGAATTAAGTTCAAGTTATTGTTGGTTCGACCCTCCAACACAGCTCAGGTTTCTCATGTGGCCCCTTTTAAAAATTAATTGCCCACCCCTGATTTAAAGTTTACTTTGCTCAACATTCATTGTACTGTGTATGAGATGATTGAAGTCCTGAAATGGACAGAACTCATAAACTCCAGAATAATACACACTGAGACCTGAGGTGGGGTGCTTCTATTATTCTGTTCCCATTTTGGATATAATTGGGATGGACAAAGCACTTCTTAGTCCAATATAACGCCCCCACTATCTATAGCCTCAAAAATGACTGCAGTGTTCTTGTGAAATTCAGAACCGAAAGCTAGCCAACAAGTGGGATGGAACTTCTGCTCTCCAGAAGATTTTCAAAAATAGGATTTTTGCACGGCTACTGTGCTGACTGTCTTAACATTGTACAGGTATATCTAATAAACTTGGAATTCAGAGCCTATTTTGATATTTGCTCTATTATAATATAAACAATTTGTTGTGCTATTGATTTATGGAGAGTAGTGGTGCTCTACTCAGACACCTACAATACAACTACATACTGTAGTTTCATATCAGGACTCACCTATGCAAAGAGCAGGCGGTATGCCTACACACAGTAGATACTGGTAGATCATGAAGACAGAGAGGAAGAGACAATATCTGGGCCAGATGCTGGCAATAGCTGCACGTCTCCGCCTTACCAACATGGCAACCAACCAACAACCATGGATTATCACCAAGAAGTTCATCCGCTGACCAATCACGTTCACCGTCATCAGGAAGCAAATCTTTACGAAAGAGGGTAGGTTTTTGGAGATTGAAATTAAATAAAAGCAGGGAAAAGGTTAAATTATTATTTTACAGCCTCATTCTCTTTTCCGGAGTCAAAACACTGATGCTGTGAAACAGTGTACAAGAGGAACTCACTTTGGGTTGTCATTTTCTTTTGAATTACATCTCCAAAATACAGTAATTAAAAACTCTATATGTTCTTTTCCTTCTTTTACTCATTTTATTATATTTGGGTCTAAAAATTCCCAATTCAGCGATGAAGTGATATCTCCTCGCTACCTCTAATCCAAACTTGTAGAAGGTGTAGTTGAGCAGGTACTTTAAGCAGGGTATGAGGCCCTGGTCAACAGTGTCCCTGGTGGCGGTGGGAAATAGAGCAAGGATGGTGGGAGGAGATCGTTGGAGCTGACGGTAGTGATGAGCTTGGTGACGATACACTGTTGCCTCAAACACCAACAACATCAGAACTATTAAATGGTTCTGCATAAACCAAAAAAAAGAGAAAACATTCAGGACATTAGTTCAATATAAGTTTAATCAAACAAATCAATCATTTGAAGAGAAAGAAAGAAAAATGTAAATCAAATCAAAATTTGTGGTTACTGCCCTTTGCCTTTAAACCAGCACCAATTCTTATAGACACACTTGCACAAAGTTAGGGATTTTGTAGGATTATAGTCAATTATACCAAACAGGTGCTAATGATCATCAATTTCACATGTAGGTTGAAACAGTCATTAACTGAAACAGAAACAGCTGTGTAGAAAGCATAAAACTGGGTGAGGCAAGGCTGAGTACAGCAACAAGACACAAGATAGTTATACTGCATCAGCAAGGTCTCCCCAGACAAAGATTTCAAAGCAGACTGGGATTTCAAGATGTGCTGTTCAAGTTCTTTTGAAGAAACACAAAGAAACGGGCAACGTTGAGGATTGTAGACGCAGTGGTCAGCCAAGGAAACTGTGCCAGCAACTCGGAACTGGCAAAAACCAGTGGGACCCAGGTTCATCCATCTACTGTCCAGAGAAGTCTGGCCAGAAGTGGTCTTCATGGAAGAGTTGCAGCCAAAAAGCCATACCTCCAACAGGAAACAAGACCAAGTGATTCAACTATGCACAAAAACATAAGAACTGGGGTGCAGACAAATTGCAGCAGGTGCTCTGGACTGACAAGTCAAAATTTGAAATATTTGGCTGTAGCAGAAGGCAGTTTGTCTGCCGAAGGGCTGGAGAGTGGTACAATAATGAGTGTCTGCTGGCAACAGTGAAGCTTGGTGGAGGTTCCTTGCAAGTTTGGGGCTGCGTTTCTGCAAATGGAGTTGGAGATGTGGCCAGGATTAATGGTGTCCTGAGAAATACAGGCAGATACTTATCCATCATGCAATACCATCAGGGAGGCATATGATTGGCCCCAAATTTATTCTGCAGCAGGACAACGACATCCTGGGAGTGATGGTATGGCCCCCACAGAGCCCCGATCTGGACATCACCAAGTCTGTCTGGGATTACACGAAGAGACAGTAGGATTTGAGGAAGCCTACATCCACAGAAGATCTGTGGTTAGTTCTCCAACGTGTTTGGAACAACCTACCAGCTGAGTTCCTTCAAAAAACTGTGTGCAAGTGTACATAGAAGAATTGATGTTGTTTTGAAAGCAAAGGCTGGTTACACCAAATATTGGTTTGGTTTAGATTTCTGAAATCTAAGCATTCTTAGTTTACAGCATTTTTTCCACACCTGCCTAAAACTTACCTAACACAGATAGATAGATAGATAGATAGATAGATAGATAGATAGATAGATAGATAGATAGATAGATAGATAGATAGATAGATAGATAGATAGATAGACAGACAGACAGACAGACAGACAGACAGACACACACACACACACACACACACACACACACACACACACACACACACACACACACACACACACACACACATATACATTGAAACACATCTATGTGCCTGGCAAAGCAATGGTTAGTTTTGGATATCATTATTTTTTTTTTACACTAAACTTGGAAACATATGTACATATATTGAATATACCTTGCTGTATCCTAGTACAGTGGCATCTTTCCTGATGCCAAACCAGTTGGCTGGATCCACTGGCTCCATATACAGAGAGGAGTTCATCATCTCCTCTGGCAACAGATTGGTTTCATTTGTTAGAGGCTGTGAGGAAAAGAGAAAAGAAATACCAGCTGAAAAACACTATAGAGGAACCAGTCAGGATTAGTGATGGTCATGATGCTTCCCTTTTCTTCCAGTCCCAGTTCCCTTTTCTTGATATTCCTTCTCTTTTTATTATAAGGCATCTAGTTCAGAGATGTTACTTTGGATTAAGACATAGTATATACTGTCTCTTACACCAGTGGGATTTGCTTCTGTTGAAAAGTTGAGCAATGCTACAGTCTTGGCAATGCCTATCTATTGATCAGACATGACTGGGGTCAATTATTTTGTTTTGGGAAAAAAAGGGATAATAACATATCATGTCTTACTGATAGCTTAGTAGATAGATAGTGTGTTGATCTGTACCAATGACACTAACACTCCTTGGGTCAGATGATGAGAATTCCAATTTTCAGATCTGACTTCCCTGCCTAACCTCATACACACATCCTGGCAAGGAAGTGTGCTCTAAGACATGACTAAGGTCTTTGTTACCTGGGTGGGTAATTACACCCCTGAATCTCAACCTGATTCACAGTCAGCTAGTTTTCAGCATGCTAATCTCCAGCCTGCTTCCCAGCCTGCTAGCTTCCAATATGCTAGCCTCCAACCCTCACCCCGGCCTGCTAACCTCCAGTCTGCATCCCTGCCAGCTGGCAACAACCTGACTGCCAGCCTGCTAGGCTCCAGCCTTTGGCACAGCATACTAGCCTTCAGCCTACACCCTGGCCTGCCACTGAGCACTTCATATTCTCACTCTCTGAGTTTTGATAGGTGGGTCATCTGACGCAGGTGATACCCTCTATCTGTTGCTTTGCTGTGGAAATCTGAAAAGGGCAGGTTCAGCCCTGGCAACGAGCTATGAAGGGACACAGCTGTGGCATTTCCTTTATTTCCTGTATTTGTAGCTAGAAAGTCCCGGGTTTGATTCCCGCCTGGGGCACTGTGGGCACCGGGGGCGTGTCCTCCACCATGCCTTCATCGCCTGCTGCTCGAGGAAAGGGGCCTTTCTGTGCATGTTCTCCCCGTGCTCACCTGGGGTATCCTCCTTAAAAAAAAAAAAAACACTAAAAAATGCAAGAAGATCACCACCTGACCAATGGTGAAAAAAGAAACTGGGTCCCCAGGCGCTGGTCAGCTAGCAGCCCAATGCTCTTGGTATGCCACGGAGGAAGGACTTGCCGGGATGGGTCAAAAGCAGAGGAAGAATTTCACCAATGCATGGCGTGTGTGTAGCATGTTGTGTTGTGCAACAATAAAAGGGATGTCTTTCTTTGTTTCACGCACATCAGCGTTAACGTCAGCGTCACCCCATGTAGGTCAGCCCTTCTTGGGTGAAGACCCTTTTGTGTGAAGACCCTTTTGGGGAAAGACCGTCAAGTCTACTTGCGCAAGTCTACTGAGCAAGGACACAGGTAACCACCACTTACACTACTCCCGCTGCCTTCCTGCGCACACACCATGTGCTACCAATATATCCCACTCTTCCAGGGCATGCAAAAAAACGCATTCTGGCCTAAAAGGCAACGCAATCCTGAGAACCATTACTCATTCAGAAAAACCTCAGCTAATCCCTCTGCTTTTTCCTTTGGCCTATGGATTTGCCAGTCTGCTGTAAACAAAACAGGTTTTTTCCAAGCACTTGCAAATCTACATCAAATACAGGTACTAAAACTGACGGATCCGTCCATGAAAACACAGCCACACCAGCTGCGCTCTTAACTGACTACTTTCTCCTGCACACCTCGTTCTGATGGATGTTGAGGTGGCACGGGTGCACTAATGTCCAAAGACTGGAAATTCACCAAATTCACCCAATCACTTTGCATCCTTCTTTACCGATAAGGTTTCGAACATTAGTAACCAGTTCTCTGAGCCTGCCAAACTCAGTAGGATACCATCGGCTAACAGGACCTCAGTCTCCTCATTTTCCCGTCACAGAGGAGCAAGTCTCCAACCTACTGCTTGACTCTCACCCTACTGCCTGTCCATTGGACCCTATACCCTACAACCTCCTGCAGGCCATCTCGCCGACACTTATCGCCTTACCCCCCGAGTTACCCCACTGCTAAAGAAACCTGCACTCAACCCATCTCAGGTTGAAAATTATAGGCCGGTTTCACTCCTCACTTTCCTTTCCAAAATTTTTGAACGCACCATCTTAATCAAGTCTCTGAATTCCTTTCTGAGAACGACCTGCATGATCCTAGCCAATCTGGTTTCAAACACAGACTGCGCTCTTATCTGTCGCGGAAACACTAAGATCAGCTAGAGCTACTGGTCAGTCTTCTGTTCTACTTTCGCTTGACCTCGGCTGCTTTTGACACAGTTAAGCACCAAATCCTCCTCTTTACACTCCCTGAGCTTGGCTTCTCAGGATCTGCTCTCTGCTGGTTTGAGTCCTACCTCTCAGGGTGATCCTTTGTAGTGTCTTGGAGGGGAGAAGTGTCTAAATCCCTTCTCTCTCTCTTTTTTTGCATATTATGTATTTACAACTTGTTTGCAGTCCTGTTCTAGTAAATTCGGTGGGCCATATTTTCCAGAAATTCCATCACTCTTAGTGTGAAGAGTGTTCACTTACTGTGAAGACCCTCATATTCGACAAGATCACAAGCTCAAGCTTGTCAAGCTATGAAGGTGAAGGTGGATATGAGGCCAGTGTTGCTGTATCATCACCTCATCAACCCACACCTCCCAAATCAAATCATTGTTTTTATTCCTTTTGGTCTTTCCTTCTTAAAATTAATTGGGTGCAACTAGGGATCACACCTTGATAAGTTGGCATGTGTGCACTTCTGGACTTCTGGATCTGTTTTTTTTTCCCCCACTGAGGGATTGTTCTGTTTTTATTACAATGAAGGGCAGTTGTCTTTTTAAACAATTTTTAAAACAATTTTTAACAATTTTTAAAAAGCATCTTATTGATGCTGCTGCATCAATAAGATGCAGCAGCCTCGAATTTCCCCTCCCAGCCAGAGGCCATCCAGCTCCCAGCCGACTCACAGCCGGCTGCCAGCCAGCTACCAGTCCCCCCCCTCCTCTTGGGGGTGTGCGCAGAATCCACTATAAACACGCCTCTTCATTCAATTGCAGGGTGTCACCAAGAGATGGCGTGTCCCTCGCAGGAACACATCTCAAGGGCAAAGATTTTTACTCAACTACATTCATCTGCTTTAGAAGGCTTATTTGTAGTTAGGCAGTCACAGTTACTCAACTATTTTACGTTGATTATTTAAATCAACTTAGAGAAATATTTTTCGCACAAAGTCTTAAAAAAGTCTTAAATGTGTGTTTCCATCAGCCTGTTTTAATGCATATTTTCTATTTGCCAACAGAAAATTCCTAAGTTTTTCTCTTACAATATACTGTATGAATTTTTTTGTGATTGTTGCAATCAAAAAAAACAAACTCATGTAAAAAAGTTGTATATAATCACTTCCTATATGATAATAAGTATACTTCACATTACAGAAACAGTCGAAAAGATTCAGTTCTCATCTTAAAAAAAAAAAAGTTTTAACTTGTGAATGAAAAGCATCAGCTCAAAGTTACAAAATCATGTGCCGGAGATTTGGAGCAGTTGGTAGAGCGTCCGCCCCATGTATGAAGTTCTCTGCAGAAATAGACCAGGAAGCGGCCAGTAGACAGTCATATTAGTATTGGTTGAATATGCGCTAAGTTTTGTGATCGCAAGATTTCCTGGTCGGCCTGATAATATACATTTTGATGCATGAGGGAGATGGGAAAGTTGGCTTATCCATAAATGTAATTAAGTGTAATGGAAACATTTAGTGAAGTCTATAAAGTAGCCAGCGACACAATATTAATATCTGTGGCACAAATTGATTTTTAATTACTGGAGGTACGCGCTCCCCTCAGCCCTCCACCTATTTTACTGGCCATAGCTAGTCTGTGGGACAGTGGGGGCTAGGAGCCTGTTTGGCTGGCGACCATCCATTGAGTTAGAACAAAGGATACACTGTAATGCAAATAATTACTCATGATACTGATTTCACTGTTTATTGTCCGTTTTCATGTGTGTGTGTTAACTGAGTGGCCAATAAAAACAAGTAGATTGGCCCATCTACATCGGCCCATTGGCCCTTTATGCCCCACAACATTGTTTTTTTTTCATTGGTCTGATTGGCCCATTAGGATTATTCATGATTCAATGTAGGTGTCCGTGCGGGGGATGAGGCTCGCTGGCTGCGGAGGGAGAGTTGATGTTGTAGTAAGAACCTGTCTGCCTGGTCTAACATGACGTAAAAAAATGCATTATTGGTGTGCTTCTGAGTACTATGTTTTCCCGCAACTATAACTTTTTTTTTAATAGTTACTGTTTATATTCATTGCGTGAACAGTCTGAAAAAAGAGACAGAGACACATAGAGGAGGACACAGACAGTCACACAGACAGAGTGATGAAAAAGATCAGTGATAATTAAGTACAGTATATTAAGCCTATGATGTTGAACATCGCAGTGCGAGCCGTCTGCTGTGCTCCGCAGCCGCCTGTGAAGGCAAACGAAATCTGGAACCTTTCAGCTCAATGACATGACTTTGAAAGCACCAAGTGACTTGTTTTAATGAATTTCGTTAGATTAAAATATGTAGAACTGTAAAATATCACTTCCATGAAGCTGTTCAGTCAGACATTAACAGATCACAGGCTGAAATTGGCATTTCATCCTCCCATCCCTCCCTCTTCAGCGCACTGTAAATGATTTCTGTCCAGTAATATACAGTACACACACATACAGGACTCTGCGTATTGCTGGTCGCCGCATCAAATAGCGACCCACAAATCTAAAATGCGCTACAAACAGGAAACCCACCAACTGAAAAGCAGAGTGGCTCTGCGAATCAGGCAGAGTATTAAACATTTAACTGTTTAGCAGTTCAAAATGCTAGAAAAACGCGACGCACAACTTCTGTTATTCATGATTAATTTTCTGGGCACAAATCACTCGGCACGCGAAGATGCGCTGGGAGCCTCTCCAAAGGTGGTGAGAGATGTGGAGGAAAAGGCAGGATGGGCAGATGAGCAGATCCAAGAAGAGCAGATCCAAGAAGTAACCAATTACAATGACTGCTCCTCCTGGTGGACTGATCGAGTGAGTGCAGGTAGTTTCCGCAAATGGAGCTTAGGGGCGTTACGAGTTGCCCCCGCGGCGATGACGTCATCGCAGGGGATCTCATTACAGTCACGAACCCGCCTACTGCAGAGCAGGGACTGGTCACGGACCCGCCAGGGCCCCAGCACGAGATTAGGGGAAATTCGAGGCCGCTACATCTGTAAAGGAACGCTGATTCTGATTCTTTTTGGAAATGTTTTATTTTAAAGTTTCCTGCTCCAACACACCTGGATCCAATGATCAGCTCGTCATCAAGCTCTGCAGTGGCTTGATAACGAGCCACTCTTCTTACTTACTATTACTGGTGAGTTTGAAATGTTAGTAATGTAATCAGTGACGATGGCCTGTTAGCATTAGCCACAATGATAACAGCGGCTAATGCTAACATGAGGTCCTTTGAACTTGTTGGTACATACAGGTTTGACTTTTGATATCAGGTTGGTTGCTACTGTGCTAATGATTAGCATGCTAATGCTAACATGCTAACTTATGGTAAAATGATTCTTAAATGCATTCTAATGGTGTTTGAGATCTTTTTAATGTGTTATTTGACATGCTAATGTTAGCTTAGCATTAATTGTTTGAAATCTGAAGAATGTACACACTCCGGCAGTAGCCCCCATGGCCCTTTCAAAATGTCCCCAGGGGAAATTGTCTAGTTATATTTTCTTGTACATTGAGGTTTATTGTCCCATATAATTTCACATATATTTTTACATATATTCATTGTGTATTTCAATATATAATCTCATATAATGTGGGATGTATTGCAATACATAGGCAGGCAGGCAGGCAGGCAGCAGAGTGAAAGGTGGAATGGAAGCGTGCACGTGTCTACAATATATAATTAGATATATTTTTTTAATATAAATCATATATAATAACATATATATTTTTCAACATATTTGAGACTTATATGTTCCCATATATATCTGATTATATTTTCTTGTACATTGAGGTTTATTATCTCATGTAATTTGACATATATTTTTACATATATTCACTGTGTAGTCCAATATATAATCTCATATAATGTGGGATATATTTCACTATAAATAACAATATATTAAATAACATAACAATGTATTTATTTAATATATGAAAACAGCCATAATTGCAGTATTTTTATATATGCCACAATATATCACTTACAGATATAATACATTGTTTTATAATACATCATGACATAATATATCTAAAATATATCAAAATTTCACAAGATATGAATACACGTCAAATATATTGTCACATAATATATTGAGAAATATATTTTTGTTGCTTAAGGGTATATCAGGGGTGCAGTTCATCGAGGAAGGTCATTTGAGGCCAAGAAAATCTCCAGGACGACCATGACTGACTAGACTGAATGTCTAGAATGTATTGACTGAGATGATCGGTAACTGCTTAATCTGTGCCGCAGAAACAGGAAAATGCCAGCAAACTGACTTCGTCGTTTGTGGAGAAGACACCATGGAATCAACATTTCCCGCCAAACTGTAAATCGAAGGCTGCTTCGGCATGGTTACCGAGCAAAAAGAATGACCAAGTGTCCACACCTAACTGTTCAACACAGAGTTGTTCGACTTCGCTGGGCTAGGGAGCACAAAAGATTACAGCTTGGGCACTGGCAACATGTTATCTTTATGGATGAGAGCCAGTATATCCTTAACCATACAGATGGAAGACAGTGTGTTCGGCGATAACATGGCGAATACCTTTGCAATTACTGCAACAAGGAAACCACACAAGCTGGTGGCAGCTCAGTTATGGAATGGGCCGGTATTCATTATGGAGGAGAGACACCATTTGTAATGCTGGATGGAAAGGTCAATGGCATTGTGTACAGGGACAACCTGGAGAGCCATTGCCTCCCACATGCAAGATGGGTCTATGGGAACAACTTTAATCTGCAAGACGACAACTCCAGAGCACATAGGGCAGCTGCTGTGAGAGAATACCTTGATGCAGAGGGGGTGCAGCAGATGCAATGGCCCACTTGCTCCCCTGATATGAACCCTATTGAGCATGTCTGGGATGCCTTAGGCCGAGCCATCAATGAGAGGGACAATATTCCTCAAACCCTACAGGAGTTAGCCCAGGCTCTGACCAAAGAGTGGGATGGCCCACTGACAACATCAACAAGCTTGTAGACAGTATGCCACAACTTAATGCACTGATCCTTGTGGCCATACTCAATATTAGTGACTGTGTGGCATTTAAAATAGCAATAATGGACATTCATATGAATGAAATCTTCTTGAATATGTGTTTGCTGTTAAACTGACCAAGGCTGAAAAATTTAAACAAAGCCTTAATCCTACTGTTTCAACACCCCCAGTTTTGTTTAAGCCTGACAGTTTGTAAAGGTTAATTGTCATTTAATTTTCATCATCATTCATCTCAGTCTCCCCAGCTTGCACCAGCTGGTACAGGGGACATCTTAGAGATAGCTCAAAGTAATTACCACTCTATGTCTCTGCTAATTGTATATTACACTACACATTGTAAAAAGGTGACTCAGTACATTTACTACTATTCTACTATTACTATTCCTGGCAGCTACAAAGCCCCCTCCTCTCCCCATTTTGGTCTTTCAGACCACATTTCCCTCCTTATGTCTACTTACTCTCAGCTGATAGAAAGAGTTGAACAATCAGAAAAATAAAACTATGTGTGTGGAAAGATTAAGCAAACAGCAGCAGCTGTACAGGACTGTTTTAAGTGCACAGAGTAGTACAGGTTCAAAGATGTTGTCACCCAGGAGAACCACATCAATCTTGAGGAATAGACATCAGCAGCAACATTGTACACCAGCAAATGAGTTGTGATGTGGTGATCACAAAGACAATGAAATCTTTCCCCAAGGGCTCTATCCACAACCAAAAAATCTGTCAGAGCTGTGTCCTCAGCCCCCTCCTGTTCACATTGTACACCCATGCATACCTCAACATGGAGAGAACACTGTTGTGAAATTTGATGATGACACCACCATCATCATCAGTTGGATTTCAAATAGTGATGAAAATTCATATGAGGGAAATTCTTCAACAATCTTGCTGGATGGTGCACAGAGCTACTAAGACCTACTGCTCAGTGTCAGCAAAATCAAGGTTGATTTTAGAGCAAAGGAGGCAAAGACACACACTAAGGTGGAGCAGGTGAATAGGTTAGGGTTCCTGGGAATCAGCATCAGAGATAACCTGTTACAGATATATCACACATTTCCTTCCTGATAAAGAAGGCTCAGAAATGTCTTAGGGAAACCTAAGGGAGCAAAATTCCTGTTCCAAATTCTTATGAACTTTTACAGAGAAAGCATCCTGACTACACACACTACAAATATGCATGGTTTATGCATGGTCCAGGACAGAGGGCTCTGTAGTTGGTAATTAAAAACTGCCAAGAACATCACTGGAACCCATCTACTGAGTATCAGTGATATCGGTGAGGTGAAATGCCTGCTAAAACTCCAAAGGAAAAGAAAAACAATGCCTACCTCTGCCAGAGCATGTTCATTTGAGGATTTTCAGTCAGCACTTAGCATGCATCAAAGCACAGACAGCACTGGTCAAAGTTACAAATTACCTTCTAATTGTATCAAACAAAGGACTTAGTGCTGCATTCAACATCACTGACCATCAAATCCTATTATGAAACTGAAAAATTTAATTGCCATTAAAGGAACCGCACTAAGCTGGTTTAAGCCATATTTATCCAAATTTCATCTCCATAACATTGCAAAAATCAATCAAAGGCTGCCCCTAAATGATCAGGCGCCATCATGTCTTCAAAAACTGATAGTACTCTATTACCCCACCAGAAAATTACACACCCAGAATGCAGGCTTTTTTATGGTTCCTAAAGTCTGCAAAAGTAGAATTGGACCAGAGCCTTCAGCTACCAAGCCCCTCTTTTGTGGAGCCATCTTTCAGTCTCAGTCTGTGGGGCAGACACCCTCTCTATATTACCAGTATGCTTCACTTTCCTTTTTGATAAATCTTACACAAACTATTGGCACAGGCTTGCCTTGGATCAGCCCCAAATTATGCTGCTATAGGATTAGACTACAGGGGAAACTATCCATGACACACTGAACACCTCTTTCCCCCACTCGTACTCCATCTGTATGCATTAATGTCCCATTAGCTTGGCTTCTTTCCTACAGTCCTTGTGCTTTCTTGCCTCGCAGTCCCCATGGAAAGTGGCTGTGCCTGGATTGTGATCATTATAACACCTACTGCTGGGGCCCTGCTTGACACCCACTGCTAGTGTTAATTATTACTTACATATTTCTATCATTATTGTATTTAATGTCTCTCTGATGATTTAATCAATCCCTCTGTCTCTCTCAAACCATTTACACATTAAAGTATACTCATTATATTCTGGTATTGCCAGACATAGACTTAGTTCCAGGGGGGACAGACTAATCAGGAACAATACCTGAAATTACAACAGCTCAGTTGATAAGGTTATGGCTATGTGTGTTGATATTGATGGTTAAATGTAAAAAATGTCTCTCTTAACAGATACTGTTAATGCAGTGTGTGCACATGTGTCTTACCAGGCGACAGTTACTGGAGTATTCAACAGGGTTGACAACACTGAGCTGGTACAGCATCTTACACACGATGATGACACAAACCCAGACTGTAGACAGACAGGAAGCCATGGGCCTGAAACGACCATAGGGCATTGCCAGAGACCACAGTACCACCAGGACGAGGTTCATCACAGATGGCTACACAACACAGAGACAAATCATTATTTAGATAAATTACATTAATTAACATGAGCATTAATTAACATGAGCAATACATGGATGTATTGTGTTGTTCCAAAATCAATACATCTCATATCTAAACAACTGAATAGGTCGATTGCCAGTGACTCCCAGAGAGGTAGTCATCATGTAGTTAACATTGTGAAACTGGTGCATTTTGCTTAGGTTTAGGCACCAGAACTAATAGGTTAGAGCTAGGCAAAAGCAACTTGGTTAGGTTTTGGAAAAGATCATGATTTGCATTAAAATAAGCACATTGGTGTTAAATTTGTGACGTGACTTAAGTATATTATGTGACTTAAAATTAGTCAGAATTTTCCAGTTTCACATGGGACAGGAAAAGCAGTCTTGTAGGTGAAAGTTTTGTGTTTGACCCATCCATCCAACCCACCTCCTCCATATACAGACTTTCTTATTCTATATGCTACGTCAACCACATTCCAGCGTACTTACAGTTACTATGACCATCTGCATCTTATTTTCTCTAAACACTCATTTGCTTATTGCAGTCAGAAAGTTAAATTTCAAATTCATCTGTCCATAGGACTTCTTTCCAAAATACAGCAGGCTTTTTTAGATGTTCCTTTGCAAACTTCTGATGCTGAATTTGTGGTGAGGACACAGGAAATGTTTACTTCTAATCACTCTTCCATGAAGCAACAGAACAGTGCACCACCACTCCAGAGTCCACTCAATCTTCCTGAAGTTCTTTTGCTGTCAAACAGGGTATTTTGTATTTCTAGCAACCCAGTGAGCAGTTCTCTCTGAAGTTTTTCCCCATCTAAATTTGACCTTCACTGTTCCAGTTAACTGACATTTCTAAACTACATTTCAAACTGAGGAAAGGGCTACCAGAAAATGGTTTGCTATCTTCTTATTGCTTTCTCTTGCCATAACAAACTAATAAGATAGATAGATAGATAGATAGATAGATAGATAGATAGATAGATAGATAGATAGATAGATAGATAGATAGATAGATAGATAGCATTTGAAATAGCATAATTAACTAGGACATGACTTATAAAGAAGACACAGATTCAAAAAGGCATGTAATTTGCTGTGCAGTGTCATAAATTATTTTACACAACACCCATAGTCTCTGCCTTTACCTCTTCAAGTGCAACCCAGACCGAGAAGAAGGCCACCATCTTGAGGATGTGGAGCTCCAGAAGCCTCCAAAGAAACACTTGAACTTTGGTGAGAATGTCAGAGAACCTTCTGGACAGAACCAGCAACCTGTCCATCACCAGACCCCACTTACTGGGCATCAACTCCACTGAGTAATGGAAGAAATGGGATGGATGAACAAAGAGAGTGAGTGGATAAGGGGTAGATGGGAGAAGCAGAAAAACAAACATCAATTGGAAAAACAGATATTAAATCATCTTCCACACTCCACTGTAAATAGTTTATGGTCTGATATCAAAGGTTATGACTTTTCAGTTAAATTGATGTCCATCTCTATTTGAAAGAAATACACAGAGCAACAACTTTTTATCGTTTATTTAAATTGAAATATTAGGACAATGAAGTCATAATTCTTGTCTTTGTTATTTTAGAAGAGATATATCAGAAGAGCAGTTAAAATGACTGTCGTGGAGAACTTGCTGAAGTTGTACACACATTAGCATAAATTAGCTAATGTAGGCTCTTTGGAAGCAGCCGTAAATGACAAGTAACTTCACTGTACCCAAAACCTTGGGATTGCTCGATGAGCAACACCGCTCAATTAATGTTTAAAGTATAACATGATGACAGAGTGGCATGGCACCACGCAATGGTTGATAGGGCTTCTTCCTGCCTGTTTTGTTTACTTCCGTTGTAAGATAGGTACTACTAATATCCTTTTCTCATAAAATTACAACTTTATTCTTGAAAAATTATGACTTTATTCTCATAAAATTACAACTTTATTATTTTATTCTCATAGTACTATGACTTTTTTAAAACTGCAGTAATGGTTAAAAAATAATATGAGTCTTCTAATGTACTTTGGCTCTCTTAGTTCAGTCTTGCATTGATTTGGCTTGTAAAAATAAAGACGACATGTTATGTGTTATAGGCAAAGTTACTCTGGAGCACATGAAAAGAAAGAACAAAAGCACAGTTGGCTCTGGACATGCAAAAAGAGCAAAAAATAAAAGAGAAGACTAACAAGTGAAAAGTAAAAAAAAAAGTAAACAAGAGAATACAAAAAAGGCATCTGCTGTTTTTATCCTCCTCTAGTGGTTGTTACTGCCATTCAAGGCTTCTCTCTCCTCCCTTTGTTTCAGCCAAAAGAAGAAACTATTTCCTTTAAAAAAATTCCAATAGTTTAATCATGGGTTTGTGCGCAGAAGTTTCATATCAGTTCTCCATGAAGACCCATTCAAACACTAAAATAAAACAACATGAAATTAACCCAACCATTAGAAAGAAAAGACACAATACAAACATGATTTTCCTGACAGTCCATCATTCAAAACTTTCATATTCATATAAATCATTACTTAACCAAAAGGGAGTGAATGTTTCTATCACAGTCTGTCTCTCTGTGGCCTCCCCTGCTCCACTGCTCTCTAACCGTGAACTGCTGGCTGTCAAATTGGCCCTGGAAGAGTGGAGGCACTGGCTGGAGGGAGCAGAGCAGCCATTCATGGTCTGGATGGATCACAAGAACTTGGCCTACATCAAGACAGCCAAGCGCCTCAACTCCCGCCAGGCCCGCTGGGCTCTGTTTTTTAGCCGGTTTAACTTCTCCTTGACTTACAGACCGGGTCCCATAACACTAAGCCTGATGCCTTGTCCAGGCAGTTTTCATCCTTCGACGCCACTACAGAGCCTGAGAGCATCCTTCCCCAGGACCGGATCATTGCCTCCCTCTCTTGGGAGATCGAGGGGATAATTAGAGAGGCTCAGCGGCAACACCCGGACCCAGGTAATGGTCCCCAAAACAAGCTGTTTGTCCCACACACTGTTCGTTCCCAGGTGCTACAGTGGACCCATGCCCATTGCCTTTCCTGCCATCCTGGAGCTAACCGCACCATCTCTTTGCTGCGTCGCCACTTCTGGTGGCCCATGTTGGAGGCCGACACACGGGAGTATGTGGCTGCTTGTGCCACCTGTGCACGCGGCAAAGCTTCGCACAAGGCGCCGGCTGGACTTCTCCTTCCTCTCCACATCCCGAGCAGACCCTGGTCTCACATCGCGGTGGATTTTGTCACCGGGCTGCAACCCTCCTGAGTTAACTCCACCATACTCACTGTGGTTGACTGCTTTTCCAAGGCTGCACACTTCATTGCTCTCCCCAAGCTTCCTTCTGCTCTAGACACCGCCAAACTTCTGGTCACCCATGTGTTCCGGCTGCACGGCATCCCGGCAGACATTGTGTCGGACCGTGGACCTCAGTTCTCCTCCCAGGTCTGGAAAGCATTTGCCAAGGCGTTAGGAGCTACTGTCAGCCTCACCTCCAGCTTCCACCCCCAGTCGAGCGGCCAAACTGAGAGGGCCAACCAGGACCTGGAGACGGCCTTAAGGTGCCTCTGTGCCGATAACCCTGCAGACTGGAGCTCTCTTCTTCCCTGGGTGGAGTACGCCCATAACTCCCTCACCTCTTCAGCCAGTGAGCTTTCTCCATTCGAGGCCTCCTTGGGCTACCAACCTCCCCTTTTTCCATCACAGGAAGCCGAGATTGCTGTTCCCACTGTGGCTGACCACATTAAGAGGGTCAAGGGGTTTTGGCAGGCGGCCACCAGAGCCCTCGAATGCAACCAGGGAGTTAAACAACGTGCTGCGGATCACTACAGGACCCCTGCCCCGGCCTATAAACCAGGTCAGTCCATTTGGCTTTCTACTAAGAACATTCCATTAAGGACTGAGTCTCGCAAAATGTCTCCCAGGTACATCGGCCCGTTCCCTATCCTGAAGATCATCAATCCACAGGCAGTGACTCTCAAACTTCTGGATTCCATGAGGATCCATCCAACATTCCACGTCTCTCAGCTTAAGCCTGTCTCCTCTAGCCCTTTATGCCCACCTTCCGAGTCCCCTCCTCCCCCTCAGCTCATTGACAGGGATCCTGTCTTCACAGTGCGGTGCTTGGTGGATGTCAGACGGCGAGGCAGGGGGTTTCAATACCTGGTGGATTGGGAGGGGTACGGTCCTGAGGAGCGCTCCTGGGTGCCTCGGTCGTTCATCCTAGACCACACCCTCATCGAGGACTTTCATAGGAGCCACCCTGATCAACCTGCTGGGCCGCCAAGAGGCAACCATTGGGGGGGGGGGGGTACTGTTAGGATCCTGCCTTCCTGTCTCTCCTTGTGTGTCTCCTTGCCCTTTTTCCCTGTGTGTGTTGTCTGTCTGTTCACCCCTTTTGGCGTGACTGGGTGTCCCCGTACCTCAGCCAGCTTCGCCTCCCTCTGGACTCACCTGTGGGCATGCTTCCTGATTTGGCAGAGTATTTAAGGAGAGAGCTCTCTCCTACCTGTGCCGGATTATTCCTCATCCTCCCAGCGTAAGTCGTAAGTACTACGTCTCTTTTGTCCTCCTCGCCTCTTGAGAATAGTTAATGTTCCACTGTTTTGTTTCAGCCACTGATAGTGTGCTCTTTCTTATGTTTCAGTGCCTATCCGCCGCTTCCACGCGTGCCTTGATTACTATAACCGCCTCATCGGAGCTCCTTTTGTTCATCCACTCCTTTTGAGTGTGTCTTTAGTTATTTTTGTCCACGCTTTTGGTTAGCCTTTTGTTAATAAACTGTGTTTTGTTTTCATAAGTCCTGTCTCCGGGTCTGCATCATTGGGTCTAACTATATTTAGTGGCAGACTGCCTAAAACACCTGCTTGCACCCCGCTTGCACAAGCCATGACAGAACAATCTGGCCAGTTGTAAATCCAGTAGTGTCTCACCATGTGTTTCCTATGTTTTCCCCTCCCTTGTGAGTCTCGGTTTCTGTCTGGGTGTGGTTTTACCAGTGTATCTACCTGCACACTTGAGGTTCATCAAGTAAATACCACTGCAGTATATAAACATGGCTCTTTGCTACATCTTCACCTTAATGTGGTATGTGTGGTATCATGTGGTATCTACTCTTGGTCTCTACTCTGTGCTTGTGCTTGTTGTTGTGAGAAATTTTCTGTGCTGCATGGATTTGACTCTCCCGTTTTCCCCCTCCACCTCAGACTGCCTCGAGCCATACCACTGCCAGATTCTCCCTTTCTCTACTCCTGTGTTTCAGCCTGCCACTCTCCACTGCCTCAGCACGCCAGGATCTGAACAATTTATTCCTGTGTTTTCACAAACTGTCAAACCCTGCATTCCCTATTTTCTGTATTGTTTTTGGGTTTCATTCAGCATTCGATATGTCAAGAAGGGAATGACCAGCTATCTGTTTTGATGCCTTTAATCCATCCTCATAATCACGATGGTGATTCTATGGTTAAGTTTTAAAAGTCTGTTAACCTCCATCAGCCCACCCACCCTTTTTCCATACTGTTCAGTTCGCCAGCCTCTCTGGCCTTCAGCTCCTATCCCAGACCTATCCACAAGGTTCCACATGGTCCACCATTTGCCTCTTTAGTGGACTTTGGATTCCTGCTTGCTCTTTATTGGATTTGTTTGCTGGTGTCCATCGGATTTGTTTGCTTTCGGTGTCCTGCTGAGGTTGACATTGGTTTGGAGGCAACAGACAGGACTTTGACAACCTGAAGGACCATTTGGTTGCTGTCAGTGAGGTTGACATGTCCAACAGAGTAGTTGTTGAGTGTCACGGCAGGAAAGATAGCAATGGCCATTGTTGGTCTGGTGTAGGCAACCTGTATATCAGAGTGGTTAGGGAGCAATGGAGAGAGAATGGACCCACTTACTAGGATTTTCCTAATTCAAAATCTTGGAACATGGTACTGATAATTCAGACTTGGGAATCAGTACATCTCTCTAGTGTTGTTCTTCGTAATGACGTAGGTGAACCGAGAGCATAGCTCCATTAGAGCAGTGGCTTCTATGGAAAAGCCTAGATCAAAAGAGAGGGGGAACATTGGAAAGCTGTGCGACTTTCTAAACAATAATAGTTTATTTGAGGATTTCCAGTCAGGATTTAGAGTGCATCATAGCACAGAGACAGCACTGGTTAAAGTTACAAATGACCTTCTAATTGCATCTGATAAAGGATTTGTCTCTGTACTAGTCTTACTGGATCTTAGTGCTGCATTTGACACCATTGACCATGGCATCCTATTGCAGACATTGGAACATTTCATTGGCATTAAGGGAACTGCGCTAAGCTGGTTTAAATCCTACTTGTCAGATCGCTCTCAGTTTGTACGCGTTAATGACGACTCCTCTGTGCTCACTAAAGTCAGCTATGGAGTTCCGCAGGGTTCTGTGCTTGGACCAATTCTATTCACCTTATATATGCTTCCTTTAGGTAAGATTATCAGGAAGCACTCAATAAATTTTCATTGCTATGCAGATGATACCCAGCTATATTTATCAATGAAACCGGAAGAAACCAGTCAGTTAACTAGACTACAAGCATGTCTTCATGACATAAAGACCTGGATGACCTGCAATTTTCTGATGCTAAACTCGGACAAAACTGAAGTTATAGTAGTAGGCCCTAAACATCTTAGAAAGTCACTTTCTGATGACATAGCAGTTATGGATGGCATTGCACTGGCCTCCAGCACCACTGTAAAGAATCTGGGAGTTATCTTTGACCAAGACATGTCCTTTCACTCCCATGTAAAACAAATTTCAAGGACTGCCTTTTTTCACCTACGTAATATCGCAAAAATCAGGCATATTTTGTCTCAAAATGATGCAGAAAAATTAGTCCATGCATTCGTAACTTCCAGGCTGGATTATTGCAATTCTTTACTATCAGGCTGCCCAAATTCGTTGCTGAATATTCTCCAGTTGCTCCAGAACGCTGCAGCACGTGTTCTGACAAAAACCAGGAAGCGAGATCATATTTCTCCAATACTCGCCACTTTGCACTGGCTCCCTGTAAAGTTTAGAATAGAGTTTAAAATTCTCCTCCTTACTTACAAAGCCATAAATGGCCAGGCCCCTTCTTATCTTAAAGAGCTCATAGTACCTTATTGCCCTACTCGAAAACTGCGTTCCCAGAATGCAGGTCTACTTATGGTTCCTAAAGTCTCAAAAAGCAGAACAGGAGTCAGAGCATTTAGCTATCAAGCTCCTCTCCTGTGGAACCATCTTCCAGTCTTTGTCCGGGAGGCAGACACTGTCTCTACATTTAAGAGTAGGCTTAAAACTTTCCTTTTTGATAAAGCTTATAGTTAGGGCTGGCTCAGGCTTGTCCTGGACCAGCCCCTAGTTATGCTGCTATAGGATTAGACTGTCGGGGGACATCCAAAGATACAGCGAGCTCCTCTGTCCTTCTGTCCCTCTCCATCCGCACGCTCTCATGTCCTACCACGGCGTGTTACTAACTTAGCTCCTTCCCTGGAGTCTCTGTGCTTTGTCGTCTTGCAGGTTCCCATGGACAGTGGCTGAATCTGGATTGTGGATTTCAGCTGTGTCTCCTGCCTTGGCCCTGCCTGACATCCACTGCAACTGCTACTGCTATTATTACATCCACTGTCACTGTTACTGTGACTGCATGTCTGTCTCTCTGTCTCTGTCTCTCTCTCTCTCTCTCTCTGACTGCATTTCTGTCTGTCTGTCTGTCTGTCTGTCTGTCTGTCTGTCTGTCTGTCTGTCTCACTCTCCCTCTCTTGCTCTTCCTCTCTCACCCAACCGGTCGAGGCAGATGGCCGCCCACCCAGAGTCTGGTTCTGCTCGAGGTTTCTGCCTGTTAAAAGGAAGTTTTTCCTCGCCACTGTCGCCAAGTGCTTGCTCATGGGGGAATTGTTGGTTTCTTTGTAGATAAAAGAGCTTGGTCTGTACCAGCTCTATATGGAAAGTGTCCTGAGACAACTTCTGTTGTGATTTGGCGCTATACAAATAAAATTGAAATTGAAAATTGAATTGAAAAGTGCCTGTGAATACTTAAAGCATATGGGGTAGCATGTTCCTGCGTATGGGCACATTCTCTGAGCTGTGATGTTCGTTGGCTACCTGGCAGGCTTCAGGAATTGTTAGTCCTAAATTCATGTTTTGTGGGTAAGAGCAGGTGGTTTCACCTCAAACTCTAGTGAGTGACCATAACAAGTTACTGATGCTGTCCAGCTAGGCACCAAATCTGACAAGGACAACACTGCTGATGTAGGTCGATTTCAATTGCAACTTAAGAGCACAGACACCAACAGTGGTCACTGTGATCTATGGTAGGGGATCTCGGGGGAAATGGAAAGATTCAATCACAAGCTGTAGACTAGGACTGACTTGTGATAGATACAAACTAGATCCAAGATGGTGCCGTGGACAGCTGCCTCGGTGTGTTGGTGTGCATTGTTTTGTTTTGCTTTGTGTTTTAACTCTGTTTTTTGCTCTTCATCCTGCTGACATATGACTGCACAACAACCTACAGCACCAATCACATAGTGAAGTTTGCGGACAAGGATAAGGGTGACGAGACTCACTACAGGAAGGAGGTCAACCTTCTGACCACGTGGTGCAGAAACAACAACCTCCTGCTGAATGTCAGCAAGACCAAGGAGATTGTTGTCGACTTCCAGAGAGGCACATCTAACACCCGCCACTGACTATCGATGGTGCTGCTGTGGAGAGAGTGAGCAGCACCAAATTCCTCGGGGTGCACATCAGTGAGGACCTCTCCTGGCCCACCAACACCACATCACTGGCGAAGAAAGCCCAGCGGTGCACAGCGGTGCAAGTGCTCCACCAACCCGAAGAAAGCCCAGCGGTGCACAGCGGTGCAAGTGCTCCACCAACCCGAAAAGGAGGCACCGTTTCGGGGCAGATGGACTGCACCTGAACAGATCCGGCAGCCGTCTGTTGTCCACTGATTTGACATATGGCATCGAGCATGCACACACACCTCCATCGTCCACCTCTCCTCGCTGTAAACCTGCAACTACTGACCAGCCCATCAGTGATTGATGTCCCCCAGGTTCAAATCACGATTATTTTAGTTGCACCTTTAACAGTGATAGCCGCATTACAGGACTGGGACCCACAGACTTCTCCAACAATTCTTCTATCCCTGTCATTATTACCACCAGAGAACACATGAAATATCACAACAAAGAAATTCCCTCTATGCATAATCTCAATAACTTGAAATATCTAAATATATGTGACCCCCTGCTGTTCCTCCCCAAACATCGCAAAAGTATTTCATATTCTATTAGAAATGGTAGGAGAGGAGGAGGGACAGCCACAATTCTTTTAGCAGCACATGGTTTTAAGAACATTTTATTTGGTGAATAGGTGCCTTTTGAATATCATTATTTTCTTTTTAGCGGCCCTCCCACACTATATTTGTGGACTGTACTATATTATCTACAGACCATCCAAATGATGCATCTCTTTTATCACAGAATTCTCAGAACTCCTCTCGATTATCCATGCTAAATATAACAGGATTATTATTTTAGGTGATTTTAATATTTATGTGGATAATAAATCAGACTCTTTGAGCTTAGATTTTTTAAACTTAATTAACTGCATGAATTTTATCCAACATGTTACACAGCCCACCCACAACAGAGGACATGTATTAGACTTGGTCATAACACATGGCCTGTCAGTACACGTTTCCTCCATTGTGGATGTGGGCTTATCAGATCATTTTTGTGTCTTTTTTAAGGTAAATGATTTTAAGCAACAGGAAATTACAGAAGATACTGTAAGGAAACAATATCTTACATCTGAAGTGGCTGCAAGTTTTATTGATACTTTATGTGATATTCCCCCAGAGATTTTATCTTCTTCTTGTGATTTTATTGTTGATCATTTTAACAGTAGACTCAAGTCAGCATTTGACATAATGGCACTAGTAAAACTTAAAAAGATTAAAACAAACTCAAAACCTCCCTGGAGAAACAGGGACATAATAAAATTGAAGAGAAACTGCAGAATAGCAGAGAGAAAATGGAGGAAAAACAAACTAACAGTTCATTTTCACATTTTTCAGGAACAGTTGACCATCTACAACAATTCATCAGAATCTGCGCTTTTAAGTGAGGAAACACTGCAGAGAATTGTCCTGGTGGATACTGACATGCTTGAGAAAGTTATCTCCCAGTTAAGTTCAGCAACCTGTCTTTTAGACCCCATTCCAACATAATTTTTTTAAAGACGTTTATAGTTTTTTAAAAAATGATCTGCTGACTATCATTAATCATTCACTACAGACTGCCGTTTTCCCCACTGCTTTTAAGACAGCCATAGTAAAACCTCTCTTGAAGAAGAACAATCTGGACAAATCAGTACCAGAGAACTATCAACCAGTTTCCAACTTGCCATTTTAAGTAAGATCCTAGAAAAACTTGTTTTTAACCAATTAGATGATTTTATGACCTCAACAGATGCTGCTGAAATATATCAATCTGGTTTTAGAAAATATCACAGCACGGAGACAGCACTAGTGAAAATTGTCAATGACATCAGGTCAAACATGGAAACAAAAATGCTGTCTGTCTTGGTGCTTTAAGATTTGAGTGCAGCGTTTGCAACAGTAGATCATACCATTCTTTTAAACAGACTACGAAATCTAATTGGCATTTCTGGTACTGTTTTTAACTGGTTCAAATCATATCTTACTGACAGGAAATTCTATGTCAGCATGGGTGAACACACATCTAGTTTTTATCATATGAAATGTGGTGTTCCCCAGGGATTAATTTTAGGTCCAACCCTTTATAACATATACATGCTATCACTTGGAAATGGCGGCACGGCATCAACTTTCACAGCTATGCAGATGACACACAACTTTACATCACCGTGTCTCCTGATGACAAAGGACCACTTGATGTCCTTTTTAACTGTATTTCAGACATTAAATCTTGGATGGCAGAGAACTTTCTACAGCTCAACCAGGACAAAACTCAGGTTTTAATTATTGGTACAGGAGACCAGAGAGGGAAACTGGCTAGCAAACTACAAGCTGTCTCTTTTAGCCCATGTCAACAAGTCACAAATCTTGGTGTAATATTTGATGCAGAACTGAATTTTGAGGCTCATATAAAGGATGTCACAAGAAAGGCATTTTTATCATTTAAAAAACATTGCCAAAGTACGCCAGTTTTTCTCTCAAGCCAATGCAGAGACACTTATTCATGCTTTTATTACCTGCAGGATTGATTACTGCAATGCTCTTCTTTCTGGTCTCCCTAAAAAGAACATTTTACAATTACAATTACTTCAAAACTCAGCCCCTCGAATGCTGACGAAGACCAGAAAGAGAGCTCACATTACACCGATTTTAAAGTCTCTGCATTGGCTTCCTGTGTGTTTTAGAATTGATTTTAAAATTCTTTCATTGGTTTATAAAGCTCTTAATGGTCTTGCTCCATCTTATTTATCTAACTTGCTTTTACCATATGAACCCAGCAGAGCCCTCAGGTCTTCTAGAAGTGGCCTTTTAACAGTACCCAAAGTTAGAACCAAAACATACGGTGAGGCATCTTTTTATTACTACGCCCCTCGTTTATGGAATAGCCTGCCTGAAGATCTGAGGGCAACATGTAATATTGGTACTTTTAAAAGCAAACTTAAGACCTACCTTTTTAGTCAGGCTTTTAACTAAATTTTTAATTGTATCAATTTTAGGTATTTTATTTCACTTTATTTATTGTATTCTGTTTTATATGTGTGTATGTATATATGTGTGTATATGTATGTGTATGTATGTGTATTTTTTTCTTATTTTTGTTCAACTTTATTTATTTATTTTATTTTTATTGTTTTATTGCTTTAATATTTTAGATTTTTCTCCCGTGTTTCCTCATTTAATTTCTTTATAATACAGGACGGCGTTTCCTCTATGTATGTCATGATGTAACCTGAGTGTTGATTGTGTGAGTTTCTGATCTTATGTGTGTGTGTGTGTGTGTGTGTGTGTGTGTGTGTGTGTGTGTGTGTGTGTGTGTGTGTGTGTGTGTGTATGTTTATCTTTGACTGTAAAGCACTTTGTGCTACATTTTCTTACGTATGAAAAGTGCTATACAAATAAAATTATTATTATTATTATTAAATATACTCTTATATGTGTTATATGTGTGTGCTAATCATTTTACTTTGGACTGCTCTGAGGGCCAATAGAAAGCAAGACTCACTTAAAAACAGATGCTCAAGGGTGGATCGATTCCGACTTAAAACTCAAAACATTTTTACTGTTTTGGGGGGGTATTTTTTTGCTGGTTAGCCTGTTGAATTTGGCATGTTGCATGACTGATGTTTTAACATGTATTAAAAAAAATAGGTACTAGGTATCAAATTACTGTCAGTATGCAAGCACATTCATGGTCATGCTCTATCAACTGAGTCCTTCTATTTCTAATTCCTCTGAAAGGGGTGTCAGCAAGATTTAGAGTGTGTCTATAAGTGTGTGATGAGTCTGTAGTGAGAGAAAGAGTTGACACCTTAGTGATGATTTCAGTTCTTTTGATGTTACTTTCTCTGGGAAAGCAAACAGTCAATATCAATCAGAGGTGAGGTTTCCTTCTCTTTCACTGTAGAATGAAACTCATTTTTATTCTGTAGAGATTTTGATCACCATTTGCTTTGCTTGCTGCTGGTCTTTCCTGGAACTGGATGATTCCTCCACTCCATTTGTGTTATAGTTTTGTTATGAGGGGATTAACTGAAGATCCTTGGATCAATAAACAACTAAATGTACCATCAGCAGTTCAAGGGCAGGCCAACAATGCTGAACTGCGTCCGTTACACAATACTTGAGTAAATGTACCAAAATTTAGAATAAAATGTGTAAAAATGTAACAGAGATTCTTCTTTTTTTTTTTAATGCTATGCATATAGGTTCCAGATCCTGGTTACTGGTCTAATTGGTAACGCCGCTGAAAAAAAAAAATTGGTCAACCCCAACAGGCTATCATCAAAATTCACAAATATAAAAAGTAGACGGGTTACATTTGAAAGGCTGTCTTTTAGCATTACATTTCATCAAAAGCAGGTGATCACATATTGTAATGGCATATATCATGCCGAGTGTCAAGGACTTGTTGTGAACCAATATCTTAGATATAGAAGTGTATTATCCATGTGACAGGCAATATAAGGCCATCAAAAATCACTGTTAAAATGTATCTTTCATATATACTGCAACATATGTTTTTTACCTTCATCTTCAGATTCCTCGTCGATGTTGGTCACCAGGTGTTCCTCCTCAAAGTTCACCTCCACATTACCAGAATCAATCTGTTCAGTCCTCTCACTGTTCTTCTTCCTGGAAGCAGATTATCTCATTCATTACTGAAAAACTAAAACTATGGAAGTCCTAGGTGATAAGGAAATGATCAACATAAACACCACCACAAAAAGCAGAGGTTTGAATATATTAATTAATAATTAATTGTAATAAATATTAATTGTAAGCAGACATATTTCAGGAAAATTGTGAGTTTTCGCTTCATTGAGAGTCAGAAGTCAGCATTTTGGATAAGACTAGTAATAGGGTATATTTTCTTTTAAAGGAAATAAATAAATCTACTGATAATTAACTAGCAATTTATTGTTATTATTAAAATAAAAAAGCATTTCAAATATCATGATTAATGGATGTTACCATTGTCAGCCAAATTATTTTGACAGTGATTAGGTAAATATTGCCTTAGATAAAAAGGAGATGTTTAACTGATCTGCAGCATAATCAGCTATGCTTTTGACATCTCTGCATTTTTCTCTCAATTTTCCATAGATGGAGTACCATCAAGAGCTCCCTGTTTTCTATAAAGACAGAGCGAAATACAAAAAAACAAAAACGTTTTCCTAGTTGTATTCAAAAAGTTTTTGATGGGATATGAGTAGTCAGAGTATGTAGTTCGTGTTACTTGCGTATAGGTGTAACATGCTCCAGGTCCGTGATTCTCATGAAAGGTTTGTGGAAATAGTGCAGCTGCAGAATACAGGCCAGCAGGAAGAAGCCAGGGATCAGAATACTGGTGAACAGTTCGGACAGAGCAAATGTCTCCAGACCAATTGCTGCCAGCCTGAGGACAGAGGGGTTCAATTATTCATTCATTATTTAAGTATTGTTCTTATTCTTAAATGAACATGTTTAATTAGCACATGACAAATCTGGACAGTGGAAGGAACACAGGGTTAATAAGGACCCTGCATTTTATTTTGTCCTGAGCCCTGTACCTGTAACATGGACCTAATTACCACCATTTACCTAAAACAGGCTGTGTAGTGATGCTTGGGATACTTTGGAGTAAGTAATAAGCAAGTAAATAGTTCTTTAGTCAAGGGTAATGCTTTAAATATTATAGAATTCTATATTTAAAGCATTAACCCTGGCTAAAGGACTACTTTTCAGTATTTGTGAAGATTAACATGTTAAAAATAAAATGAAACACTGATGTAATGATTGTTTTTGTTTTTACTGTTCATTACTTCCTATTATTAGGTCCTATTTGACCTACACCACAATTTCATATATTTATATAAATATTTACAGAATATCCTTATCCTTATCTTCTGATTACCAGTAGCAGCTAATCAAAAATGTAAAATTTACTGCTTTTTACAATGGGAGAAAATTAATATTGAGCAGAATTAATTTCAAGTTATTGTTGATTCAGCCATCCAACACAGCTCAGGTTTCTCATGTGGCCCCTTGTAAAAATGAATTGCCCACCCCTGCACAACTCAAGCGTTTGTAAAAGAATGTACTGTTCTTCTGTGAAACCAGTGAAGTTTCTCCAGTATCCAGGGAAGTCTTCAAACTGGTAAGTGTAGATGCAGATCAGCACCAGCATGGTGTAGGCCACAACAAGCCACCAGAAGAGGTTCAACAGTCGCCTCCACAGAGAATAATACACCTGAGAAATATCATTGAAAGAGATTTTTGGAATTAACATTTAATTTGAAATATATGTGCAATTAACTAACAAATAACAGTATGAATAGGAACCTGAGAAACTACATTTTGGTTCCGCAAAAATATTTTTCTGAGGTGACAATTATGTATCTGATGAGCCATGTAAATGTGCCTTGAACCTCCTTTAAAATGAGTACAGTGAACCCAAATCAATGGTCTGTAGGCCTATTTTTACCTGATAGAGACAGAGGCAGATCAGGAACAGCAGCATGTAGATGATCTTGTATCCAACGAGCTTTCCAGCAAAGGAGACCACGATGAACATCCCTCCACACACATAGATCCAGTATTTGGCATAACAGCTCATCACCAGGCCTCCAAGAACCTTCAGCACTGATTCATCACCACCTCCCTCTTCTGACACGGATGAGAAGTTAACGAGGAGAGGGAGAGGGGTTTGATGTTGACACTAAAAATCCTAAGAAAAGGTCACTAGAAAGCTACTGTACATGGTAAGAGAATGTAAGGACTGTAAAACAGGGATAGACAAACATGCAGACGAGTATCTGACTGATTTCATCCATTACTTGCATTGTTGTCTAGGAGATTTTACTCAGTTTGGAATTTAACTTTTACTTAGGAACCTAAATTACAAAATACTGATGATATTACATTCTAAATTATACCCGTTTGCTGAGTATAAGCCCTGCCCTTTGTTTGAGGCCCTGCCCCTTGTTCCCCTATTTGCGTATATGGACAGCTGCAGAGCAGAGCTTATGTGTGTACCAAGGGTGGGGCCTCGTGTTGTGACAGCCCTGTCACAAGTGATAGACCCCATACCTCTCCCCTTTCATAAACCACTAGGCACCTTTCAAAATGTGTGTGAGTGTGTTTAAAAGATGTCTGACCTCCTGTAGTGACTTCCTGTAGTGGTGTGGCCATTTTCCTCTTCTTGCTGAAGTTTTCTTTCACTGACTGACGTACCAACAGCCAGAAGGTGAACGTGAACAGAAGCTGGAGAGAAAAAGAGATGGGAAAACACTGAGAGCAATAATTCAGCTCCCCAGGTTTCTGAAAAGCTAACAGAGATGTCTCTGACCAGAAAAACGACCCATCTTCTTTTGGGCTTACATAACCTACAGAAAATTTCAATTTTGTAACCATGATTGAATGATGTTGCCCTGCAAGACATGTTTTGTGCATGTCTGGAAAGCTATAGAGAACAGAGCATTTTGTGTTGGAATATCCTTAAAGAGAACACACTTTTGCAACTGCACTCTGTAAATATTAATTATATATGTGGGAAAACATTAGTTAAATAGGTCAATGTCAAGGCAACAAAATATCAGTATCTGAATTTATAACATTAACATCCCTCTTGTCTCATCATTTCGTCTAATCTCAAATTTCCACTAGAAAGTTTACATGAATGTTTCCATGAGTTTAGCGCCAGTACTGGTGCTGTGGGAAGGAATATGTATTGCATTTGGCTGTGATATTCATGTAGTCTGGCACAGCCAAGACTTATGATATTTTGCAAACAAGTGACAGGCTATACCAACTGAGCTCATGCCTAATTGTGCTGAGATAAGCCATACTGCAGGTATATCTAGTTTGTTCATTCAACTTCAAGGACAAGTTTAACATTATAATCATGTCATCCAGTATCTTACCATAGCTCCCAGTCTTAGACAGGGGTACTGGGCTCTGTCCAGTCCCAGCTGTCTGAGGCTCATGGTTCCCACAGTGGTGGGTAGCTCAGGCTGCAGCTCCATGGCCCAGATATACTGCAGACAGCATAGAGCCAGGCCATACAGCAGGATGAATGGAGAACACAGTGTGGCTGCATGCCGTCTGCAAAAAAAAACAGCTAACTGAATTCAGGTCAAAACCCTGAAACAACACATTAGTGTATGTTTAATGGTTAAGCAACATTAGACAGGCCTCTTCACTGTCTAATTTTAACTCCTCTTAAAACGCACATTTTTTCTTTGGCTTTTCACACCACTTAGGTTGTTGATTTTATGTGCACAGATATTTTATTATTTTATCTTCTTATCTCTAAAACCTTTTTATTTATTATGTTTTATTGTGTTTATTTTTACTGTACAGCACTTTGGAAACCTTTGTGTTTAAATTTTGCTTTATAAATAAAATGAATTGGATTGGATAATGCAATGGAAATCTATACAAATACAAACAGCATCTGTGGGAATTATTCAAAAGATAGAGCAAGAATCAATTAAAACTCATATTTAAAGATAGGTCGTAGTCAGTTTTCCAGTTTTTGCTGCAGGTGTTAACAGTACCTGCCACGCAGGATCCAGATAAGACAAGCCCACAGCAGCAGCACAAATGTCAGCCAGCTGTGGTATGTGATGCTCCAAACCTGACCAACATGGAAACAGCACATGAGAATCGGAACAATGCCAGTCTGTAACATCTATAATGTTATTTTGTCTTGGTATGCCATTACTTTAGGTACAGGAACTATCACCAAGAAACAAAGGTGCCAAAACCAGTGAGCAGTCATAAATAATTAAGTGTAGTTGTGTGAGTTGAATAAATAGGCTGAGATAGCAGAAAATATTGTATTGGCCTTGTGTCATTTTAAAAATGCATGAAGTCACAGTTTATTTATATTTACCATCATGGCTATGAGAGCACAGACATAGCTCTGCTGCATGACCACCTTTCCTAGCAGGAAAAATGGACTTTCACTCTGTTGGTCACTGGGGGCACCATTAACATCTGGCAAAAATAACAATCATCTCAGTATGCAATACATTATATAGAATAAGAACAAATCAACTGAGGAAGGTCATCGAGTGATATGATGTGTTCTATATCATCATATCTGAGAAGTAATGGGTTTTTTCTATTGATATTCTTGAAAGGTGACTCCAGCTCTTATTTTTACAGTTTTGGTCGTCATCATTTCAATCAGTTAGAATATCATCACACCAAGTTAATGAGATCTGGAAACACAGTAACATCAATTCAATTCAATTCAATTCAATTCAATTCAATTCAATTCAATTCAATTCAATTCTATTTGTATAGTGCCAAATCACAACGGAAGTTGTCTCAGGACACTTTCCATACAGAGCTGGTACAGACCGAGCTCTTTTATCGACAGAGACCCAACAATTCCCTCATAATCAGGCACTTGGCGACAGTGGCGAGGAAAAACTTCCTTTTAATATGCAGAAATTTCAGGCAGAACCAGACTCTGGGTGGACGGCCATCTGCCTCGACCGGTTGGGTTAGAGAGGGAGAGCAAGAGAGAGAGAGAGTGAGACAGACAGAGAGAGACAGACAGAAATGCAGTCAGAGAGACAGAGACAGAGACAGAGACAGAGACAGAGACAGAGAGACAGGCAGACATGCAGACACAGTAACAGTGGCAGTGGATGTCATCAATACAATTAAGTCAGAAAAAGTTAAGAAACAGGAGCAGTCAGATGATCAGACAGGTTGGAAACGAACCAACAGTTTATCCAGATTATCGAAAACACTTTTTGGAAGTCAACTGAAAGTGAGTTCACCCTGAAATGTTGTTTACAATCCCTCATTGAACAGGATGACTGTGTAGTAAACATAAGTAAGCAAAGTAGGTCAAAGCTGAAGAAGGAAATTTGTCTGGAAACTGTGATGGATGTTTGCAACAGGCAGTTTAGGTAATAATTTTACTGTTCACTTCTGTTTTTTTTCTCTAATGAAGTTTGACTAATATGGGAACCTTGTTTTCTTTTTTTGTCACCTAAAATTTTATTGTTCAATTTTATATTTTATATTTTATATAATAATTATATAATACACAAAACAGATGCAACAAAACATCAGTGTCAGCATCAGGAGAATACATACATTATTGATGTGGTTTATAAGCTCCTTCAATTACTTTCAAGGCTCAAGTGGTGTCTCTGATATGGGACTTGTACGTTGTCCATTTGACCCATTTCCTTTCAAATTCGGCTTCTTAGTATATGAGTGAGTCTTTCCATATCAAATAGTTTTTCAATTGTGTCCAATCAGTTCTTCAATGTCGGCGGGTCTTTACACCATTTCCTGGTGATTGCCTTCTTGGTCGCTGCTAGCAGTACTTTAATCAAATATTGATCTCCACACTGGACATTTTCGCTTGTCAGGTTACATAGGTATAGTTTCTCACATGACTTCGGTATATCATATCCCAAAATTGTTTTCAACTCCATCTATACATCATTCCAATATTTTCTCATTCGAGCACATTCCCAAAATACATGAAAGTCGTCTGCCTCTTGTTCCCCACACCATCCCCAGCATGTTTGTTGTGTAGATAGACATCTGCTCTTAATTTTAGGATTGATAAAGAACCGGATTATATTTTTGCAGCAAAATTCTTTCCACATCCTGGAGCTGGTGGTGGTTCACTGAACACCACATATGTTAAACCAATCTTCTTCAGATAGTTGAATTCTACTTTCTTTCACCCAGCTGTCCCTGATATACAGTGTGGACGTTCCCCTGTTGTTTACCAATCCTCTATACAATGTAAAAATCACTTTCCCTGTATTGTTCTTATATGCTTTACTCATTGTTGTAATCACTTCATTCAACTCATATGGAAGCTCTGGTTTTATTTCTTTGTCAAAGTAGTCTCGTACCTGTAGATATCTAAAATGGTCAGAGTTGTCCAAGCCGAATTCTCTTTTCAATTTCTGAAAGTTTTTAATTTTACCCCTCTCCATTATTGTGTTTATGGCTGTAATGTGGTTGATACTCCATTGTTGGAACCGGATATCCAATGTCCCTAGTTTAAATTTAGGATTATGAGCCAACCAGCTCAAAGTTTTGATTTCCCTCTCCAAATTGTATTTCCTGACCACTTTTTGGTTTGTGGGAGGAAGCTGGAATACCCGGAGAGAACCCACGCATGCACGGGAAGAACATGCAACCTTCGCACAGGAAGGCTCCACTCGGGGATCGAACCTGCAACCTTCTTGCTGTGAGGCATGCGCACTACCTGCTGTGCCACCGTGCTGCCCTACTTATATAATTTTAATTTCATTTTAATTTCCCTAGGTGGGGTTTTTAGATAAGCCTGTGATGGGTTTCTACCTCACCTGCACATGTGATGTATCTTTTGCTGTTTATATTTGAATTTTCTTCAAGAATGTGTAAATAAACTAAACTAAACTAACAGGCTTGGTTTGTGCAAATGTATTTTTAATTGAAAACAACAACGTGTAGTGTTATATTCCACACTAACATTCTCACTTTGAGCATCAAATCTTACACAATTTAACACTGTCAATAAACAGATGACAAAAAAATAAATACTTGAGTACAAAAAAGGCCCTTCAACAACCCTTTCTAAGAGATCAAAACAGCATGATCCAAAATAAAGTTACAAAGTGCACATTATTGTAAACTAGGACTCAGGCTATTGTGCAGTTGAACCATAGCTGAAACTTTCCTTTCTTAAGTTTCCTTTGAACCTAATAGCATCCATATGCCTCTGTCCAAAGGCATCCATTGTCGCCTGGTTTTGACAAAGAGGCAGCGGAGAATTCGCATTCGCAGAGTGTTTTCCATCAAGTGGTATTTCAGACTGCATGTGCTACGGTGACAACTCAGTTCACACCAACACTACACACAGATAAGTCAGTTGACCCATCTGGCAACTTTTTGAAACTAAACTTTCCATTCAGAATCTTGTTCGCATCCATTTCGGGGTTTCGCACTTGACATCCACACAAACCAGTAGCCTACACTTTTACAGTTAGTGAGCAGGCAAGACCAAGCATGTGCGTGGGGCGTACCTAGTGTTTTGTTTCCGGTTTACAACCAGATCCTGTAGTTTTTCTTACATTACTAGCAGTGGCCACAGCTTATAAAAAACTACAAATTCTTTAACGCATTAATACCACAATATTTTTGACAGCACTAATATATGTGTGTGTGTGTGTGTGTATTACCATCAAGGAACGTATCTGTTGCCCGGACATTAAACTGTTGGCTGTTGGGCTCAGGCCATATTATTTGCCAAGGGAGTTTTTACATGCCATAATTGTGTTTAGATCCCCCCCTCTGCCAACCCGATGTCAGCATGTGACGTCATTCCCCCCCGCCGTGACCCGTGGTCCGCAAACTCAACACCCTAGTGCATTCATCGCTATCTCGGGTGACTTCAACCACGTCACCATGGCAAAAACACTGCCCAATTTCACGCAGTATGTGAGCTGTCCGACAAGAGAGGAGAGAACCCTGGACTTGCTGTATGCTAACGTCAAGGATGCATACAGCTGCTCTCCCCTCCCCCCTCTGGGCAGGTCAGACCACACCTCACTCCCTGTTATGCACCTTTGGCGAAGAGTCAGCCTACGTCCACAAGGACGGTGAGGAGATAGTCAGAGGAGACATACGAGACACTGCAGGGCTGTTTTGAGGTGACAGACTGGCAGGCACTCTGTCAGCCGCATGGGGAGGACATTGATGGGCTCACAGAGTGCATCACGGACTACATCACTTTCTGTGTGGACTCCACTGTCCCAGCCAGGACTGTCCATTGTCATCCAAATAACAAGCCCTGGGTGACAAAGGACATCAAAGTCATCCTCAATCAGAAGAAGAGGGCTTTCAGAGCTGGCAACAGGGGGGAGGTGAGAACAATACAGAGGGAACTGAAGGTGAAAATCAAGGAGTCTAAGGAGAAATACAGGAGGAAGCTGGAGTGGAAACTCTAGCAGAACAACTTGAGAGAGGTCTGGAGAGGTATGAGGACCATCACTGGCTTCAGGACAAGCAGCAGAGGAGTTGAAGGAAGCGTTGACAAGGCAAATGAACTGAATCTGTTTTTTAATAGATTTGACACTTCAGGCCTGACTCATCCCCCCTCTGACTCCTCTGCTGTCTGTCCTCGATGACCACCATCAACCACTCCCCCCCCCCCTTCTCACCCCCCCCATCCTCCTGTGTGAGCCCTCTTCACACCTCCTCAGACTGGCAGACTGACTTTACTCCCCAACCAGAGGACTACACCCCTCCCCCACCTGTCACCTCCACAGTGTGCTTCACTGCTGACCAGGTGAGAAGACAGCTGATGAGACTCCACTCAAACGAGGCTCCAGTTCCTGATGTTGTCAGCCCCAGGGTGCTCAAAGCCTGTGCCCCCCACCTGTGTGGAGTTCTTCACCATGTCTTCAACATGAGCCTAATTCTCCAGAGAGTCCCCATGCTGTTGAAGACATTGTGCCTCGTTCCTGTGCCAAAGACATCACGGCCCAGGGCCTCAAACGACTACAGACCTGTGGCACTGACCTCCCACATCATGGAGACCCTGGAGAGACTCGTCCTGGAGCAACTCTGGCCCATGGTTAAGCCACTCTTGGACCCCCCTCCAGTTCCAGCCCTGCGCCTGCAACACTGTGTGTCAGACAGAGTCGTCAGCAACACTGGGGCTCCACAGGGGACTGTCCTCTCTCCCTTCCTCTCCACCCTCTACACCACGGACTTCAACTATTGCACAGAGACCTGCCACCTTCAGAAGTTTTCTGATGACTCTGCGATAGTTGATGTATCAGCAAGGGCGATGAGGATGAGTACAGGGCTGCTGTGGACAACTTTGTCACATGGTGAGAGCAGACTGCAACTAAACGTGGCAAAGACTAAGGAACTAGTAGTGGACCTGAGGAGAACCAAGGCACAGGTGACCCCTGTTTCCATCCAGGGAGTTGGTGTGGACATTTTGGAGGATTACAAGTACCTGGGGGTACATATTGACAATAAACTGGACTGGGCAAAGAACATGTTCTCTACAGGAAGGGCCAGAGTCATCTCTATTTTCTGAGGCGACTGAGGTCCTTCAACATCTGCCGGACTAAGCTCAGGATTTTCTATGAGTCTGTGGTGGCAAGTGCTATTCTGTACATTTTTGTGTGCTGGGGCAGCAGGCTGAGGATGGCAGACGCCAACAGACTCAACAAACTGATTTGCAAGGCCAGTGAAGTTGTGGGGATGGAGTGTGACTCTCTGATGGTGGTGTCAGAGAGGAGGATGCTGACGAAGCTATGGACTATCTTGGACAACGTCTCACACCCACTTCATGATGTGCTGGCCAGGCACAGGAGTACGTTCAGTGAGAGACTCATCCCACCAAGACTCAAGACTAGGAAATCATTCCTACCTGTGGCCATCAACCTGTACAACTCCTCCCTCTGAATGGCCCTTGGACTTTCACTGACTTTTCACTGCCTGATATTATACGGATACATATTTCAAATTCAATTTTGCACATCCTTTGCACATCCTTCTGTATATAGTTTTTCTCAGTATATATATTTTGTTTTATATTTTGTTGTATATTTGTTTTTTTTGTTTTGTTTTGTTTTGTTTTTATACTTGATTTTTATATATATTTTCTTTCTCTTTTCTTTACTTTCTAATTTCATTCTTGTATGGAGCACCTGCGACAAAAACTATTTCCCGTCAGGGATCAATAATGGAATCTGAAAAAAAAAAAAAATATATATATATATATATGTGTGTGTGTGTGTGTGTGTGTGTGTGTGTGTGTATATATTTTTTTTTTTTTCTTTTTTAAGAACAATATGTTCATGTGGGTGGCACAGCAGGTAGTGCGCGTGCCTCACAGCAAGAAGGTCACAGGTTCGAACCCTGGGTGGGGCTTTCCTGTGCGAAGGTTGCATGTTCTTCCCGTGCATGCGTGGGTTCTCTCCGGGTATTCCAGCTTCCTCCCACAAACCAAAAAGTGGTCAGGAAATACAATTTGGAGAGGGAAATCAAAACTTTGAGCTGGTTGGCTCATAATCCTAAATTTAAACTAGGGACATTGGATATCCGGTTCCAACAATGGAGTATCAACCGCATTACAGCCATAAACACAATAATAGAGAGGGGTCAAATTAAAAACTTTCAGAAATTGAAAAGAGAATTCGGCTTGGACAACTCTGACCATTTTAGATATCTACAGGTACGAGACTACTTTGACAAAGAAATAAAACCAGAGCTTCCATATGAGTTGAATGAAGTGATTACAACAATGAGTAAAGCATATAAGAACAATACAGGGAAAGTGATTTCTACATTGTATAGAGGATTGGTAAACAACAGGGGAACGTCCACACTGTATATCAGGGACAGCTGGGTGAAAGATTCGATTTGATTCCTTTACCCAACATTCATATTGGGCCTTTCTGTGTGAAGTTTGCATGTTCTTCCCGTGCATGCGTGGGTTCTCTCCGGGCTCTCCGGCTTCCTCCCACAGACCAAAAACATGCTCATTAGGTTAATTGGTGACTCTAAATTGCCCCTTGGTGTGAGTGTGAGTGTGAATGGTTGTGTGTATGTGCCCTGCGATCGGCTGGCGACCGGTCCAGGGTGTACCCCGCCTCTCGCCCGTTGACAGCCGAGATAGGCTCCGGCCCCCCCACGACCCCGAAAGGGATAACCGGCATAGAAAATGGATGGATGGATGGATGTTCATGTGTATTGTTTAACCTGCTACTGCAACAAAGGAATTTCCCAAATTGGGATTAATAAAGTTCAGTGTAAGACTAAGTCTACGTTACAGTTTTTCTCAATCACTTTGATATATTTCTCGAATCATCTTCGACATTTGCAAAACAGTAAGTGCATTTGTCAAAACAATTCGTACAAATAGCAAAACACCATGGATTACCTGCAGAAGGCAGTTATTTGCAAAAAGTAAATATCTGTGTCAATGAACATGTCAGTACCATCAGAATAACATGTTCTTGTGTCAATGTGTACAGATAAGACAGTCAAATTGCTTAGTCATGTTGTCAATATAACAGTGTACTCTGGAGGGATGTTATGATGTAAACTATGGCTAAAAATTTGATGACAATTATTGTAAATTGTGAGTTACACCTTAGTGTATGTGGGAGATTGATTGCACGAGAATGGACAATGTTCACATTTACGCTTCTACTGTTTGTACTGTAATTTGTTAACAGACCATGTCATTGCGATGCAGAAAGGAGAAGACAGCACTGGATAGCACAAAGAAAGAAACAATAAAACAAAAGTAGAAATGTGAACATAGGACAATCTCCTTAGGAAAAACTGTACATGCAGTGCTGTAGGAATTACGGTGCAGTCTTCCTTTACCTCCTGACGTTCCACAAATTTCCCTTCATTAGATAAAGTCAAGATTCACCTGGGAGCAATTTACCAATTCAGAACAGATTTAGAAAAAAAAAAGTCTAATGGAAATGTATATAAATATGCTTGATTTGGCTTGATAGATTTTACACTGTTGTAATGTTGTCTTTTCAATCTTTTTTTAATGACACATACACAAACTGTTTTAGTTACGGATGACTTCTGAGAAAAAAATTGTATTTCTTACCCAGATCTGGCAAACTCTCTTCAGCCACATTTCCTCCTTGGTTGCTTTCTGTTCCCATAGACAGGAGCATGACCTGAAAGAGAATCACACACATATACCCAAAACATGATTGTGTCTGTATGATTTGTCCTTTATGGTGGACATTGCCAACTACCTCTCAGGGGCTCTGTTGGCATCACAGAGTATGGCCTTTGAATGATGTCTGAAGTGATAATTTTCCCAGAAGGTAAAATTGTCACTTAGGTGATAGGTAATTTTGACGCATATCCACAGTCCACAATATGAAAACAACTTTCAGTAACCACGGATCTGTTCTCAGCATTCCTTTATTTTCACATTTGTTCCACAATTCCATTATTAATTTGAATCCATGACAGCAAAAAGTCCAAGCGCATAATTCATGATTCAAAAATTAAACGGTCAAAAAACATTTGCCGTGACACTCTTCTTCACCTTCACAGAACAAAAGGACTAACCATACCACCTGTGCGCCTGGCCATATACAATTAGATACTCCACCCATAACCAAATATTACTAAAATAAATTCAAACTAAGAGAAAAATAAATAGTTTTCTTTCCTTAATATTCATAACGTAATGCAATTCATAATTTACTGTCTACTTAAATTAAATGAAACTCAAATTCACTGTAAAACTAAACTAATAAAGACCATTGTAAAATGGCTTCTACAATGTCCTTAAAAAAGGTCGAGATATGAGGGTTTGTTTTTGTTTTGTTTTTTTTACCTGTGTGTCATCTTCCTGGTTATCTTTCTGTTGATTCCATGACTGTAACTCCACCATCTCCTCCTTTAACACTTCCCTTTTCTCCTGCTTCTGTTCCTCCTCAACCTGCTAAACACAAATATAGCATCTGAGAATAAATAGATATCCAAATTTACAGCTTTTTCAATTCAAATGAATAAGAATCTACAATCATTGTGCTAAAGTTTTGGTTGGTAGCAGAGTCAGGGTGGATGTTTTTCCACTGGCAACACAGGTGTTAAATGCACTTGTATTCCATTTTAAATCCTTGCTCTACCAAGGACAAAGTCAATTGTGTGTTTGAGGTCTGAGCTGGGCAGAGTGGGCCATGTTAGATATTTGTTTGAAATAAATGTAATTTCCCTATTTTTCAGAGATGTAAAAAAGTGTAAAACAACATTTAGAACCAGGAATATTTTTGGTAATGTGAAAAACCTTTCTTGTTCTTTAGAGATCAACAGGGTTGATGTGAACAAAAATAGATTGTAAATTGACTGAATTTTTTCAATATTAGTTCTTTTACTATATCTAAGAATGTTACCAAGACCAATATCTTACTTAGAGAAATATGTTTCTGAAGATTCTCATTCATCCAGGTCATGGTATTTCTAAGTGCGATACAAATGTAATTGGACATGCTTGAGATTCTATAAGACTTTCAGATTCAGATTCAGATCCAGTCGGCTCCATGCTAAGGAAGAAAAACAAAACAAAACACAGAAACAACCCACGAAGACAGTAATAGACAAGAAAATAATACATTCAAGATGTCAGGAGGTTATTGCAGATAGGGGAAAGTGGTGAACTCTAATTTAATAAATACTTGTGCCTATTTTCCAAAAGTGCTTAATCAGTGCCATTCAGAAATTGGACGGCTTGGGGGAAGAAACTCTTCCTTCACTTCACTTCCAGCGCCGCACTAGTGGCAGCCTGTTACAGCAGCTCCCGCTCACTGTGAGCTTTTTTCCGTTTTAGTTTCATCTTTTTTTTTATTATTCTTTAATATATTAAAGTGTTCGCAATTGATTGGGGCACTATGGAGACCAAAGTCGCCGTGTTTGCTCTGGTCTTTCTCTTGTTTTTTTCATTGTTTACGACCGTGTCTGGGGACCCCATATGCATCCAGGGTCCTATTGTTTACAGTAGGGATCAGCTTTTGACACTCCGTAACACCGTGTTGCTGCCCCACGAGAGACCCGGCTTTCCCCGTGAGCTGAAGAGGAGGAGACGGGGGGAGCCGTGCCGGAGCTGATCGTTGCGCCAGAAGAAGGAGATACAGACCCGTCCTCCTGTCCATTATCATAGGGAATGTGAGATCTCTTCCCAATAAGTTGGACGAATTAATGGCGCTGACCCAGCACCAGAGGGACTACGGGAGTGCAGCCTCATGATGTTCTCGATCTGACCACAACCTGGTTCATCTCCTGCCTGTGTACACTTCTCGTGCACAGGCAACCAGCTGTGTCTGTGAAGAAATGGTCCGACGAGGCTGACAAGGCTCTGAGGGACTGTTTCAAGACAACTGTGTGGGAGGAATTCTGTGATTCTCACGGAGAGGACATTGAGGGTCTCACACACTGCATAACAGACTATATTAACTTCTGTGTGGAAACACCCTACCCACCAGGACTGTACGGTGTTTTTCCAACAACAAACCGTGGATTAACCCTGACAAGGCTCTCCTTAAGGAGAAGAAGAGGGCCTTTAAGTCAGGAAATAAGGATGAGCTGAAGGCTGTGCAAAAGAAGCTGAGAAGGAAGATCCGTGAGGGGAAAAACAACTACAGAAGGAAGATGGAGGTTCAGCTGTAGGAAAAAAATGTCAGTGGAGTCTGGAGAGGCCTAAAAACCATCTCTGGCCACAAGGAACCTGACTCTCAAGCTGCAGGGGACCAAAAGTGAGCGAATGACCTGAACTTATTCTTCAACAGATTTGATCAGTCATCTGCCCTTCCCCGGCCCAGCCCTCCACGCTGTGGCCCCCCCTTTCCCCCTCTGCAACACTCAGCTCACAGCCACCCCCCACCGCTCACCTCATCAACTCAACCCCCCACCCACACCCTCCAGCACACAGCCCCCCTGCACCAACTTGTCCCTCACAACAATCCAGGTGAGAGACCAGCTCCAGAGGATCAAAGCGAGGAAGGCTGCAGGCCCAGACGGCATCAGCTCCAGGCCGCTCAAGTCCTCGCAGATCAGCTGTGCGTATAGTTGCTTCGTCAATGAAAATTCTGACTAAATATCGTCGTCAATGAACCGTTATCACGTGACGAAAACAAGACGAGACGCAACGTAAATGCTGGTCATGTGACAATAACTACAATTAAATACATAATGCAATATCGTTTACGAATAAAAACAAGACTAAAGGTGGTTTGCAAAATAAAAACTCTGCTAACATGTCTCTTCATTTTCTTTGCCTAAAACAAAACGAGACGAAATGTTCTAACGTTATTTTGGTTAAATAGAATTGATTACTAAAAAGAGACTACAATTTTCATTTACTAAAACTAGACTAAAATGTCATCAGTTTTCGTCGAAAACTAGACAGATAATTCTGACTAAAATAAGACTAAAATGCTCAGACTTTTAGTCGACTGAAACTTGACTAGACCAACAAGAGTATGAACATGACTAAAACTAATAAAAACTAAAATGACAGCTTGACACAAAGACTAGACTAAGACTAAAATTATAACAGGCCGCCAAAAACAACACTAGCTGTGCGGGATTGTTGAACACATGTTCAATCTGAGCCTGAAGCTGGGGAGAGTGCCACAGCTATGGAAAACATCCTGCGTGGTACCAGTGCCTAAGACTCTGCACCCCAAGGACCTCAGCAGCTACAGGCTGGTGACACTAACATCCCATCTAATGAAGACCCTAGAGCGGCTGGTCCTTGTTCATCTCCGCCCTTTGATGAGTCCATCATTAGATCCACTTCAGTTTGCCTACCAGCCTGGTATTAGGGTGGACGACGCCGTCATCTTCCTCCATCACCAAGCTCTCTCTCACCTGAAGAAACCTGGGAGTACTGTGAGAATCATGTTTTTTGATTTCTCCAGTGCTTTCAATTCAGCCTGCACTTCTGAGGGACAAGCTGAAGCACATGGGGTGAACCATCACCTCACACACTGAATTCTGGACTATCTCACTAACCGTCCTCACAGTATGTGAGGAACCGGGACTGTGTGTCTGACATGGTCGTCTGCAGCCCAGGGGCCCCGCAGGGAACGGTCCTGGCTCCATTCCTCTTCACCCTCTACACTACAGACTTCTCATACAACACACCCACCTGTCACCTGCAGAAGTTCTCTGACTACTCTGCAATCATCGGCCATCACAGATGGGGATGAGAGAGTACAGAGAACTGACGCAGGACTTTGTGGACTGGTGCCAGTGGAACTGCCTCCAGATCAACGCAGGGAAAACCAAAGAACTGGTGGTGGATTTCCGCAGACGAACACTCTGCCCCCTGACACCGGTGAACATCCAAGGAATGGACATTGAGATGGTGACATCTTATAAGTACCTGGGTGTTCACCTGAACAATAAACTGGACTCACAACACAACCGCACTTTACAAGAAAGGCCAGAGCAGACTTTATCTGCTCAGGAGACTGAGGTCATTTGGAGTGCAGGGGGCACTCCTGAAGACCTTTTATGACATCAGCCATCTTTTATGGAGTGGTCTGCTGGGGGAGCAGCATCTCGACGGCTGACGGGAAGAGACTTGACAAACTGATCAAGACGGCCAGCTCTGTCCTGGGATGCCCCCTCGACTCAGTGGAGCTGGTAGGAGAGAGAAGGATGATGGCTAAGTTGTCATCCATGATTGAGAATGACTCCCACCCCCTGCAGGACACTTTTGCCACATTTCCACTAGCGCGGCTCTACTCGACTCGACTCTACTCTATCCTGTTGTTTTGTGTTTCCATTAGGCATAGTACCTGGTACCCGATACTATTTTAAGTACCTGCTCTGGCGAGGTTCCAAGCAAGTAGAAGCGATACTATATGTGTGATGTCCACAGCCTGTTGGCCACTGATTGGCCGGAGAGTGTCGTCACTGGTCTGCGACGTCCAACACCGGAAAAATAATCCCGCCCCCTCCACTGTAACGCCAGGCAACAGCAACCGCTGACTTTATTCTTTATCCTCACTCGAGGGAAATGGCTGCTCATAAAATATCACTGTGGTCTGTCGACAAGGTCCAGACTAAAAAGCCACAAACCGAGCAGCAGATACAACATCGCCTCGATGTCCTCCATTGTTTGTCGGCCCTGTTTGCGTCACGTACAAATTGACGTCATGGCAGTTTTGCGCAGCCGTGGTATGACGACCCCGCCTATGTTGAGGAGGTACTATGAAGTACTCAATTGTAATGGGAACTCAACCAAACCGAGTAGAGTAGAACCGAGTTGAGTAGAGCTGGAACTGTGTAATGGAAATGCGCCATTTAACAGCACTGGAGAGCTCCTTCAGCAACAGACTGCTTCACCCAAAGTGTGTGAAGGAATGCTATCGCAGGTCCTTTCTTCCTGCAGCAGTCAGACTCCACAACCAGCAGTGCTCCCAGTAGACCACACACTCACAAGACTTTCAATATGACTGCACTATAATACACATTAACTGTGTTCATTCATACTGTAAAAAAAATTGTCCAGGTGTATTTCAACTTAAAGTGCAATATATCAATTCCTATGTGCAATATAGGAACCTATTCACTATCAATACTCCTGTCAGGAGCACTATCACTCAATGTGCAATGTCAGTACTGATTGTTCATATTCAAATCAATGTGCAATCATATCAATGTGCAATGTTCATATCAATGTGCAATATTAGTATTGTTTGTTTATATTTCATTATTCCTTGTTTATATAGTTTGGTTTGATATTTAATGTCCTTTTTACTGATGCCCTCTATGTTTTCTATCCACTTTTGCTGCTGTAATACCTGAAGGTTCCCCACTGTGGGACTAATAAAGGTATATCTTATCTTATCTTATCTTATCTTATCTTATCTTATCTTATCTTATCTTATCTTATCTTATCTTCCTGAATCTCCCAGTCCTTGCCGCCGATGTGCAATGTCTGCTTCCTGAGCGGAGCAGAGAGAACATACCATAGTCTGGGTGGCTGGGATCTCTCAGGATTTTGGTGGTCTTGTCCTTGCACCACTTGATATAGTGATTTCACTGACTGATGAGAAGTCCCAGGCATTTATCCGCTTGCAGGATCATTGACCCATCCAGCAATCAGTCAGCCAGAGTCATTAGGTGGTGGACTCATGGTGTTGTTGGCTCTCCTGTGTTGTGCCATGTGCTTGTGAAGTGGTTGTTTTGTTACCCCATTGTACAAGTATGTGCATTCCTTGCTGCACTGGACTGCATACACTGCACAGGATGGGGTGGCACGATGGGACAGTAGTAAAACTGTCACCTCACAGCTAGAAGGTCCTGGGTTCAATTCCTGCCTGAGGCGCTGTGGGCACTGTGGGTGTGTCCTCCACCATGCCTTCGGTGCCTGCTGCTCAAGGAAAGGGGCCTTTCTGTGTGGAGTTTGCATGTTCTCCCCGTGTTAACCTGGGGTATCCTCCATAAAAAAACCCACACTAAAAAACATGCAAGAAGATAACCACCTGACCAATGGTGACAAGAAGGAACTGGGTCCCTGGGCGCCGCTGTCAGCTGGCAGCCCACCGCTCCTGGTCTGCCACGGAGGAAGGACATCCAGGATGGGTTAAATACGGAAGAAGCAATTTCACCAAAAAAGCATGGCATGTGCATGTAGTGTTGTTGTGTTCACTGAAGCACAGCATATGCTTGTTGTGTTGTGTTGTGTTGTGTTGGGTTTAATTAATAAAGGAATTCTTGATCTTAATCTTAATGCCATTCCGTTTATGGTTCCTTCAGACCTACACACCTACATCTTAAGACAACTGAAGAAGGCCCTTGGATGAGAGGTGGAATATCTTCTAAAACCTCAAGCAAGTCCAGTTGCCTTTCTCTAACACTTTGAAGTGACTTTGAGAAATGTAAAAATATTTTTCAGCAAAGCTACTTTTTATTTCCCAAATCAAGCCAAAGTCCTCAAGTAAGGCTATATGTATTACTTTGCTTCAGCTTTTTCACAAAAATTGTGAAAAAGAAAATGTGATTTGAAGTCATCGAACTTCCTAAAGAGAGTAGCTAGAAGTGTGTCACCATACATCTGTGCCATCTTACCCATCATGTTATTCCCAATCATCCAAACATTTCGAGAGAAATCAGTCTGTGCCAATAAAGAAGAAGTATTAGATACCTGGTTAGGTGTTCCATGACATCCTGTCTTGAGAACAGTTGATATGGTAATGTAGAGGAGGAACAGTATTCCTGGGTTGACATAAACTGGCCAATCATGATGGGTATTAAGGTTGAGGTCATAGGGCGAGGAGCAGTTTCCGGGTATGACGATATCCTTTAGGCCAAACAGTCTAGAAAGGAACAGAGTTAAAGAAATAAATAGTGAGAGGTTGGGGATAAAGACGGCAGCACATGATTAGCAAATTGCATGTTGAACAAATGCTTAACAGAATTAGTTGGGATTAATGCAAGTGTGAAAAGGTGGCATCAGTAATCGACATCCAAACACAAAGCAATAATCTGGGGGGAGGGTTTGGAATGGTACAGTCACAAGAGAGACTAAAAGCTATACTGTCAGTTTTTTAAGTTAGTAGTCATGTGGAGTTATTGAAAGACGAGTCAACTTTCACTGAGAAAATCAGAATGAGAGTCTGCCTTAGTGGCCAAGTTCAGACTGTTCTCTGTTGTGGCCGTGGTTTAGCGATCTGCTCTGATTTGTTCTGTGTATTCTTTCAGGGCTAGAGCGAGGCAGGGGCGGGGCTGATCGTTGCTGGGGTTTGAGCTTCTACCTGACACACCTGTCACTAATTGCCGCTAATCAGGACTCCCCTTCTTAAGCAGGCTTCTCCCACACTCTGGTGCCAGATCATACCCGCGCTTACGCTTGTGTCCACATCTCAGTGCCAATTACCTGACCCCTGCCTCGTGTTCTCCAGCCATTTGCCTTTGTGCACGCTGAGTGACTTTTGTGAGTTTTTGTTCCTGCCTGAGTGCTATCCCCTTGTGGAGATTTCTGTTTAAGTGTCTGTCGAGTTGTTCTCCAGCACTTGTTGTTTCTTTTGTGTACTTTGTGCTCTTTTTCCCAGCGGAGTTTTTTCCCGTCCTCCCTGAGTTCTTACCTGAGGTTGTTGAGTTTCTCCAGCACCTGAGTTTCTTCTTACCAGTGAGCTTTTTCCCCGAGTGGTGATTTTGAGTTTTTTGTAGTGGCTGTTGAGTTTTCCCTCCAGCGTTTGTTTTTGGACCTTTTGCCCGTGTGCATTTCTTTAACGGAGTTTTGTGTTTTTTCATTAGAAGCTGTCAAGTGTCCTCCAGCAGAGACTGTCATCTCCGTTCCCGTTTATCGGCGCCCTCAGTTGTTTCCTTCTTTTGTTGTTACTTTGAAATAAACTGTGATTTCTGCCGCTCTGCATCTGAGTCCTGTTTCAGAGTCCGTCACAGTTCTCAATCAAGCACAGGGACCTAACACATACACATGTCAAAATAGAATACTATGCAGGCCCACATTAATATATGGCCTTAATTAATTGCTATTTTACTCTAAAATAAGAATGAATTCAAAACCCACATTATTTCTAGTTCATTTGACAATTGTTCTATCTTTACATATTTCACAGTTTGATTTCACAAAATAGAAAACATGGAGCCAAAGTCCAAGTCTGAAAAGGCCTGTAACACATCTGACAGGACAAATCATCAACAGCATATCAGAGGTACGAATGGATACGGAATAAAAAGCTAATACCCATCACGAGGCACAAATCAAATGCAGTGTGCCCAGGTCAACGGGGGTACTAAGTTAAGTTTAAGGTTCTTGAAGGACTTATCACAGATAATGTGATAATCGTTGAATTAAGATGCTTAATGTTACAGTTTATTGACATGATACATTCAAGTGAAAGCAATAATATAGCATTTCACAATATAAAGAAACTATTACTACATCTAACCCTGACATAAATCTTGCTACCTTGAACATTGTTTCAGTAGATGATAAAAGTAGTAGTAAAAGTAGAAGTTAAAAAAAAAAAAAAAAAAAATCTTCACTTATCACACAGTCCTGATTTGTTCCTCCTTGTTCCCAACTGTCTTTTTTAGTTGTTGCCTGTCCAGGCCCATCCTGAGCCCACAATTGCTATTCCCATCCTGCCTTGATACCATTTCCTAAATTACCAAGCAACCAAGACCCCCAGTCTTCTAGAGGAAAGTCCTGTGTTTGACCCATCCAATCACCAAATGCAAACATTTGTCGCTCTTTAAACTACAGCACCTGACTTCAACAGCACATGAAAGCATTATGCTAAAGAGGGGCATCTAAGAAATGACACTAGAGAGGTTCCAACAGCAACATATTGATGCGTATGATCTGTGACCAACCTGCCATATTTGACATATATTTGACTGGCCTACTATTAACTTGTTTTGAATGTTTTCAAATTAACAGTACTTTTACTGAAGTAAAATATTATAGTACTCTTTCCATCTTTCCACCACTGAATACAACAGCACACAAATTGGAACACATTTTATAAGCCATCAGCCCACACAATGCCAAATACTCAAAAAACATAAAAAATAATTGTTTGATAAGATCAGATAAAACTTTATTGATTCCACGCTGCAGAAATTTAGTTGTTACAGCCAGCAAAGTATTAAAAAGTAGGCAAAAACAGTGGCATAGAAGGAGCAAAATAAGGATACAGAATAAAAACAATTAAAAAAAAAATCAACTATGTCTATGTATATTATGTGGAAGTCCAGGACAGAGCTAGCTCTCATGACCAGTTTGTTTAGTCTTTTTATGTCCCTTTCAGAGCCTCCACAACCCCAGAAGACCACTGTGTAGAAAACTGCTGATGCCACCACAGAGTCACTAAAAAGTTTTAAACAGTGTCCTACATACTCCAAACGACCTCAGTCTTCTGAGCAGGTGTAGATGACTTTGGCCCTTCCTAGACAGGACATCTGTAGTTTGTCCAGTCCAGTTTGTGGTTGAGGTGAACACCCAGGTATTTGTACTCGTTTACAAGTACAAATACTTGGGAAGAGTGCGCATGCGTTAGCGTTGCATCGGCGTTGTGTCTCTCCACCAAACGCCTCGGTCAAAACGGACTTTTTATGATATTTTAAGCAACATATTTATGGTACACCTTTCAGATCTTGTTTCTTTTTAACTACTCCTCCTAATCAGAGAAACAATTTCAGTAATCGGACGCCTCGATCTCAAGAAAAGTAAAGTAGCTGAGCACAGCTCAGCAAGCCATGGCTCCACTTACCTCGCCATCCGGCTGTCAAAGCTGTTTCGCCCTCGGCAAGAAAATCGCTGAGCTGGAGCAGAGGATTTCCACTCTCTACAAACTCCAGGAAGCTGAGAGACACCTGGACACTATCCTCTTTGGCCCTGCACAAGTCTCTGCTTCCAGTTAAGACCTTGAGGCCACGGCTCCCTACTCGACTACTGACTCCACGCAGCGCACGACTACGGCCCCGGCCGCAGGCTTCACTCCACCCGCTGCTGCTCCTGCTCTGGCCGCTACCACCACTGCCTCAATACTCGGCTCTACCGCACCGACCGCTGGTTCCACTCCATCCGCCTTTCCTGAGGACCCCTGGTTCCACCTCGGGGCTAAACCCAAAGTCCCAGTCAGCTCCACTCCTTTACACACGGACACCTGGGTGGTTGTTGGCGACCGCAAGAGGAGGGAGAGGCTGTCATTCCATGCTCCCTCAACCTGTGACATCCAGCTTCAAAATCGTTTTAACATCCTGGACTCACACAAATTTCCACCACTGGCTGCGAACCTGGAGCCTTCTTCTTCACCTCCCAGGATTTTAAATGATTTCAGCGGATCTCCCACCTGTCCTGGTGAACGCACCTAGGCGAACAACTCGCCCCACACCCCGCCGAGCACAGCAAAATTTCACCCCAGCTCCGCGGGGCTCTTCTCAACGGTCCTCATCCCGGTCCGCGACCTCTTCTGCCTGACGTCAGATCCTGAAAGAGGCCATGCTCCAGCGCTCCGGTGGTCTTCCTCGTCCGGAGCCAGCGGGGAATCCCTCTCTTAGGCCCGACAAAATATCCCCTACATTGCACCCGTCTGTCTGGACGCACAGCGCTGACCACGCATCATCTAGCCATGGGACCTCACAACCTCCACCACTTCGTCCGCTCTTCCCTCCAACCACTTTAGTAGAGGGCGATTCAATAATCCGGGGAATTTGCTTTTTCAACGCAGCCACTCACTACTTTCCAGGAGCCACAGTCCCAGTTATCCTGGAGAAACTTCCAGGTCTGCTGCGGTCACTCCCATCCTCCATAAGCCGTGTCTTAGTACACGTGGGCTGCATTGACACCGCTCAGAGGCCATCTGCGCTGCTCAAAAGGGATTTTAACAACCTTTTTAACTTCTTAAACAACTGTGGTAAGTCCGTTTTTATCAGCGGTCCTCTCCCCACACTGTCTCATCACGGAGCATGGCGAGCAAGCTACTTTATCTAAACACTTGGCTACAGTCCATCTGCAGAGCTTTTAACGTTGGTTTTATTGACAATTTTAACCTGTTTTGGAACCGTCCCTCCTTTTATAGGGCCGACGAAGTTCACCCCAACAGGCTCGGCAGGCAAATGCTAACTGCTAATATTCACCACGCCGTCCAGTATGCTCCACGAGACTGACTGTTTACCTGTCACACCCCCTCCCCAGATTTCTCTTCTCCATCCACACCAGCTGTTCACAATACTATTACACTCACTATTACACCCCTACAGTCCACAGCTGTCATTACCACCGAAACCGGACATCTTTATTATACAAACCATTACAGGCAGACGTTTTCCCCGCACTCACAGAGTGCTTTTAACAGGGATAACCTCATACACCCGGTCATTTTATCTCCCTGTGATCATGAGCGCAAGTTCAGCAAGAACATTAACCTGGCTGTGCTGAACGTGCGCTCTCTTTTAAACAAATCTTTTATCATAAATGACCTGATTTTAGACAACAAGTTAGATGGGTTACTTTTAACAGAAACATGGCTTGGCACCAGTTGTTCTCACTGAGGCTTGCCCACCAAATTTTAACTTTTTATTCTCCACCAGGGGAGGCAAGAGAGGAGGCGGGATTGCATCAATTTTTAATAATGTTTTATTGTCAAAGGAAGTCTTTTTTAACAATTATTCATCTTTTGAGCATCACGCCTTTGTTTTTAGCAGTCCTCCTGTTCTCTGCATCACTGTTTATAGACCACCCCATCATTCCACTGCTTTTAGCAGTGAATTTTCAGAGCTTTTATCAATCATACACACCACTTATAACAGAATTTTAATAACTGGCGATTTTGACCTGCACGTTGATAACACCTCGCACTCACTGTCCAGAGAATTCTTAAACCTATTAAATTGCATGGATTTTTAACAGCACGCCACACAGCCAACTCACAACAGAGGACACACCCTGGACCTGGTCATAACTTATGGCCTCTCTACTGGTGTGTCCTCTGTTGTTGACGTGGCGGTGTCGGACCATTATTGTGTGTATTTTAACATCGCCCGTTTTAACCATTAGGGCACCCCAGTGAGAACAGTGAGGAAACGCCACCTAACTTCTGAGGTGACTGCAAATTATATCGAGATTTTACAGAGCACTCCTGCAGAAGTCTTACCTGCACCCTGTGATTTTATTGTTGACAATTTTAACAGGAAACTGCAATCAACTTTAGACTCTGTGGCTCCACTTTTAACAAAAACGGTAAAAACAAAACCTTTACCACTGTGGAGAAGTAAAGATGAAATTAAAAAATCAAAAAGACTATGCAGGATTGCAGAGAGAAGGTGGAGAAAAAACAAACTCACAGTTCACTATGAAATATTCCGTGAACAACTCAAATCGTACAATAAAACAGTCAAACAGGCAAGAATATCCCATTTCTCAAACCTCATCTCAAATAATAAAAACAACCCAAAATTACTTTTCTCCACCTTCGATCTTTTAACTAACACCATTTCTAAAAAATCCCCCGAGACACCAACGGATGCCCTCTGCGAGGACTTTGCAGACCACTTCAGAAGTAAAATCAACGACATCAGATCCAGGTCTGTATTACATCAGAATGTAACTTTTAACGCACCTGGACAGTCGATTTTACCCGAGGAAACACTGGAGAGTTTTGACCTGGTTGATGCGAGGACACTTGGTCGAGTCTTCTCCCAGGTAAATCCAACAACCTGTCTTTTAGATCCAATCCCCACATCACTTTTAAAGACATTTTATGGATTCTTTGAGGAACAAATCTTCATCCATCCATCCATCCATCCATCCATCCATCCATTCTCTTCCGCTTATGCGGGGCCGGGTTGCAGGGGGAGCAGTCTGAGCAGGGACGCCCAGACTTTCCTCTCCCTGGACACTTCCTCCAGCTCTTCCGGGGGGATCCCGAGGCGTTCCCAGGCCAGCCGAGTGACATAGTCACCCCAGCGTGTCCTGGGTCTTCCCCGGGGCCTCCTCCCGGTGGGACATGCCTGGAACACCTCCCTAGGGAGGCGTCCAGGGGGCATCCGATAGAGATGCCCGGGCCACCTCAGCTGACTCCTCTCGATGCGGAGGAGCAGCGACTCTACTCTGAGCTCCTCCCGGGTGACAGAGCTCCTCACCCTATCTCTAAGGGAGCGCCCCGCCACCCTGCGGAGGAAACTCATTTGAGCCGCTTGTATCCGGGACCTCGTTCTTTCGGTCATGACCCAAAGTTCATGACCATAGGTGAGGGTAGGAACGTAGATTGACCAGTAAATTGAGAGCTTCGCTTTTCGGCTCAGCTCCTTCTTCACCACGACAGACCGGTACAACATTTTAGAAATACTAACAACATTTTAGAGAAATATCAGTCTGGTTTTAGAGTGAACCACAGTACAGAGACAGCCCTCTTAAAGATTGTAAATGATATCAGGTGTAATGTGGACTCACAAAAACTCACAGTCCTGGTGCTACTGGATCTAAGTGCTGCCTTTGATACAGTAGATCACCACATTTTATTAAATAGACTCAGAAACCTGGTGGGCCTCTCTGGTACTGTTTTTAAATGGTTTTACTCCTATCTCACAGACCGTTGTTTCTATGTAAGTTTGGATACATGTTCCTCCGGAACCCGTGAAATGAAATGTGGGGTACCCCAAGGGTCAATTTTAGGTCCAGTACTTTTTAATCTTTACATGCTTCCCCTTGGGGATGTCCTCAGGAGACACGGCATCAGTTTCCATAGCTACGCTGATGATACACAGCTTTACATTGCCGTGTCTCCTGATGACATGGGGCCTATTGATACCCTTTTAAACTGTATTTTAGACATTAAGTCATGGATGGCAGAAAACTTCCTACAGCTCAACCAGGATAAAACAGAGGTTTTGGTTATTGGTCCTGAAGGCAAGAGAGAGACACTTTTACCAAAACTACAAGGTTTTACACCCTCACAATCCGTTAAGAACCTGGGCGTCATTTTTGACTCTGAGCTTAGTTTTATTCCTCATATTAAAAATATAACAAAGATTGGTTTTTACCATCTTAAAAATATAGCCAGAGTCCACCCGTTTCTCTCTCAGGCTTACACGGAGGTGCTGATGCATGCTTTTATCTCCTGCCGTCTAGATTATTGTAACACCCTGCTCTCTGGTCTTCCCAAAAAGACTATCTATAACTTACAATTACTACAGAACTCAGCCGCACATGTGCTGACGAGGACCAGAGGGCGGGAACACATTACACCGGTTTTAGAATCGCAGCATTGGCTCCCCGTGTGTTTCAGGATCAACTTTAAGGTGCTTTTATTAGTTTTTAAGTGTCTTAACGGTCTTGGGCCATTTTATTTATCTGACCTGTTTTTATCATACCAGCCCTCGCGGATCCTGAGGTCCTCTGGCACCAGCCTTTTGATTGTTCCAAGGGTTCGGACCAAAGCCCACGGGAAAGCAGCATTCAGCCATTATGGTCTGAAGCTTTGGAACAGCCTGCCAGAGTGCATCAGGACTGCAGAGACTGTTGATGTTTTTAAAAGAAGGCTCAAGACATACCTTTTTAGTTTAGCTTTCAATTGATTTCTTATACTCTTTTAACTCAGACATGTTTTATCCGAGTACTTTATCTTTTAGCTCTTAGGTCCTTTTATTTGATTAAATTTTAGGTTTTAGGTCCTTTATTCTATTGTCTTTTAGGTTCTAAGTCTTTTAATTCTATTGTCTTTTAGGTTTTAGCTCCAGTGCTTCCTCATGGGGGGCCTCCACACTGGGAGGGGTGTCTGGTCTGCCCACCGGGGCATCGTCCTGGGGACCCCTCGGGCTCAGAGGACTGGGGGGCTCTGCACTGCGTGTGGAGTCCACCCCGGTTTGTCTGGGTTGGGGGTCTCTGTTGTGGCGGCGCTCCCTGTGGCCACGGCCGGTGATCCTTCACAGTGCGGATGAGCTCCCCGTAGGTGGTTTTCTTTTCCTTTTTCCTCTCATGATGCCTCAGTGCCCTGCCATTTTCGTTGGGGTGGGTGTGTGTGGGTATGTGTATGTGTGTGCTTGTGTGCGGGTGGGTGTGTGCATGACGTATGTCTGCAGGTGTGTTGGGAGGGGTAGTTGCTTTTATATTGCTATGTTATGTTTTTATCTTTTGTTAAGCACCTTGTGCTGCATTTTTATGTATGAAAGGTGCTATAGAAATAAAGTTTGATTGATTGATTGATTGATTGATTGATTGATTGATTGATTGATTGATTGATTGATTGATACAATGTCCAAACCCTGGATGTTCACCGGTGTAATCCATGGCACATTCCTGTGGACGTCTGTCACTACCTCCTTTGTCTTGGTGGCGTTTATGTGCATGTGCTTCAGTACACACCAGATGACAGAGTTGATGATGACCTGGATGACCTCCCTGTATTCCAGTTCGTTCCCTTGTGATACACGTCCAATGGTGGCTGTATCATCTGAGAAATTCTGAATGTGGCTGTGTTGATGTTGTGTCTGAAGTCTGATGTGTAGAGGGTGAAGAAGAAAGGATAGCAATGTCCCCTGTGGAGTCCCTGTGCTGCAAATTACCAAATCAGACATCAGAATCAAATCTGTTGAGAAACCAAACTCCATCACATGAAAATTATTGATTCTTTTTGCAAGCTGTGCTCTTTAAAAGCTCGGGGCGCGTTTACTCTCATGTTTTGGGAATGCACTCCTGTTGGACAACTGTGGAGCAATGTTGCATCAAAATTATCTGATTTGATACAAGAATGATACTCATGATACTACTGCTGTGTTCTGTGGTATCCAATGGCCTTGGTTTGTTATTTTGGAAACACTGTACACTACTGGTTGGCATCATGTTTTCCACACAGAAGTCAGTGTAGTTCGTAATGCAGGTTGTCAGTTTGGCATCCCTGTGAGGACTGTACAACACTTGCCAGTCAGTGGTTTCAGCACAGTCCCTCAATGCCATACTGGACTCCTCTGACCATCTTCTCACATACCTTATGATTGGTGGTTGTTTATTCACCAGAGGTATGTATGCAGGGAGTTCGCACACTGCTGCATTGGCCATCATTGTGATGACCTGCGAGAACTCCCACGGGAGATAATATGGTCGAAGGCTAACAGGTAGCAGGCTCTATGTCTATGTGCCCTGGGTTACACCATCTGTTGTTCACAAACATCACTATGCCCCCATCCAAGAAAGAGTAAAAACCAAATCACTTGTCCCCCCAGTTGTACATCTAAATTTAAGCACGACCAGCTGAGACTAGTGAAGGAAGAAACACGAGAAAAGCACAAAAAGAAAAAAAAAAAAACACTAAAACAGCTGCCATCATGACATGATCAATTTAGTGGTGCAGATTTATTATCACTTGCCATGATCAACTATGTAAGGATTATCCTATTCCTGTGAGTCAGAAATAACAGAAATTATCCAAAGTATAGAAATAAAAACAGACACACACACACACACACACACACACACACACACACACACACACACACACACACACACACACACCCTCAACTGGGTAAAGGTCAAGGTTAAAGTAAAGGTCAGACTTGGCTGATTGATGAACAATCAGTTAAATGATACTCACACAGAACTGGCAGGAACTCAGGTGATGAAAAATAAGAGAGAAACTGTTGTACTCAACAGTGGAATGCCACACTGCGTGTTCATCTTTCAGTTTAGCCAATAAGGCGAGGTGAGCTGATGAAGTGTCAGCTGCTAGCTAGTCATTCCATACATACTAGGGCTGTCAGTTTAACGCGTTAATTAGATTAATTAATTACGCTGCAAATTAATGCACTATAAAAATTAACGCAATTAATCATGAGTGGCAAGTCAATGCGCAAGCATTTTAAATTTGGTCCTTTGAGTGACCCGTAGGCTGCAGTGGCAGGTCGCATCCTACCTGCGCCACTAGTCAAAAGCAGGGTGACAACAGACATGGATGCGACACCGGAGAGCGAGGCAAGCCTACTTGGACCTTTGAACGGCAAGTTTATTTATAAAAAGAACAAAGACGGGACTATTAACAAGAACGCAGTGATTTGTACCTTGTGTAAGAAAGAATTTCCTATCACCGTAGCAGGTCCAGCCTGAATTATCATTTAAACGCTAAACATGTAGTTGCTGCTAGTGCCGCTAGTGCTACCGTGAGCTCACTCTGCCAACCCACACTTGCTGAGTTAGGAAAACGAATGAGCAAAGCCACGACAGAAAAACTGACAAACTCAATCGCAGAGTGGGTTGCTGCTGATTGCAGGCCGATTTCAGTCGTGGAAGACAAGGGCCTAAAAGAGGCGTTTCAGATAGCGTCATCTGACTCTAATTTCCAGCTACCGTCGAGAACTACAGTGATGAAAAGAATTCACCAGCTGTAATGTGAATGTCAGTGAATTGTAATGTCCTAGAATTCAAATTCTTTATTTGGGGACCTTTAGCAGATATGAGATTAAAATGCGATTAATTAGATTAATTAATTACAAATCCTGTAATTAATTAGATTATTTTTTTTAATCGCCTGACAGCATTAATTATTATTATTATTATTATTATTATTATTATTATTATTATTATTATTATTATTATTATTATATTAAAATACCCTCCGACAACTGGTCAGTCCTCTGCTGTGCCTGGTCCTCCCTAAACAGTGTAGGTCTCATCAGATACACATTCCAAGTACTCACACCCTCCATCCTATATGCCATTAACAAATAAAGCATGTTAATGAAAAGGTTTTAAAACAGGTTTGAGGTATTTGTTTATCTCCTGACCACAAATTTAGTACAGAACCCATTTGCAAATATAGGAATTAAATGACTTACTAATCCCAGGAATCAGTCTATGAATTGTAGTTTTTGTGGCCCTTTCTCCCTAAGGTGAGGGAGAGGACAGAAGGACATTCGATGAAGGAAACAGGATGAGGGGGGGCAATTTAGGGTGAAATTCATTGTGCCTGAGGAATTTATGGTAGCGGTACGGTGGCACGTGCCTCACAGCAAGAAGTTTGCCGGTTTGATCCCCGGGTGGGGCCTTTCTGTGTGTTTGCATGTTCTTCCTGTGCATGCGTGGGTTCTCTCCGGGTACTCCAGCTTCCTCCCACAGACCAAAAACATGCTCATTAGGTTAATTGGTGACTCTTAAATTGCCCCTAGGTGTGAGTGTGAGTGTGATTGTTTGTCTTGTGTGTTGCCCTGCAATTGACTGGTGACCGGTCCAGGGTGTACCCCGCCTCTCGCCCGTTGACAGCTGGGATAGGCTCCAGCCCCCCTGCAATCCTGAAAGGGATAGGCGGTATAGATAATGGATGGATGGATGGATGGTATAAACCTTGAGGAGGATCAATGCAATCCTCAAATGGTCATTGCTTTGAAGGAGGCATGATTTATCAATACCAGGTGTATGTGACAACCAGTCCTGTTGTTGCGGGACAGTATGAAAGTCTACAAATTGATTTGTTTTTATCAATTATCTATAAATCTATTACAACCCATTAATATAAAACTTAACCTGGTCTGTAATCAAATATAAGGTCATTTCTGCTGGGCAGTGCTCAGAGCACAGAATACTGTGGGAGTGCACAACTGTAGAGAAAATAATGGATAAAAATGAATAAGCTTGATTAAAATTAATTTAAAAAAAGCACTGATATATGCAGATTACAGAGGCTCTCACACTCTCTGGTCAGTTTCTTCAATTAATATATTCATTAAAGTTCTGGTAACAGGAAACTCTACACGTCACAGGCTGCATAGACTCATAGACTAACTGCACCAGCTGTCACAAATCCACCATAGCATGATTTTCATGGTGTTTAGTGTTCCATTCTCTCTGGCATACTGACTCTTATTTCATTCCAGATCCAGCCACTCCCTCCTAGCCCCTTTCCAACCAGTTGTGGCTCAGGAGGTAGAGCGGTCGTCCACTTATCAGAGTCAAGTATCCTTGAGCTAGACACTGAATCCCAAATTGCTCCTAATGCTGTGCCATCAGTGTGTGAGTGTGTGTGAATGGTGAAAAGCTCATCATGTGTAGATGGCCTAGCCACCATGTGTGTGTGAATCAGTGAATGAAACTTGAGTTGTAAAAGCACTTTGAGTGGTCATCTGACTAGAAAACAGTCCATTTACCATTTACTTTATTTTCCAATTGAGGGTCCCAGTTTACATCTCGCTTTTGATTTTGCAGCCTACTGGGAGCCACTGTCAGCCTGTCCTCAGGTTTCCGTCCCCAGCCCAACAGCCAGATTGACTGCACGAACCAGGAGATGAAGGCACTACACTACATGAACCATGCATCTTGGTCCAGGCAGCTCCTCTGGGTACAGTATGCCCACAACTCTCTACTCAGCTCTCACACCAGCCTTTCCTTCTTCCAGTGTTTCCATGGCTACCAACCTCCTCTTTTCCTGAACCAAGAATGAAAGGCCAGCTTTCCATCTGTCCAAAACTTTGTTTGCTGCTGTCGCACCTAGATGCTGGCTTGCTCCACTCTCCTCCACACATCCAACCACCACCACAGAACCATCAACTGCAACCATGTCCCTGCTTCCCACTACATCCTAGGATAAAGGGTTGACTATATATATGCTGGACTTACCACTCCAGGCAAAATCCTTTAAGTTGGCTCCTTAGTTTGTCTATCCGTTTCCAGTCTCCAAGGTCGTCAATCCAACGACAGTCCCCATTTCATCTTCCCCGGGCCATGCACATCACCCCTTCCTCAAGTCAATCAAGGAATGCCTGCTTCAGCCTTCCTCTAGACCCCCACCACCTGCCCAGCTTATCAGTGGGTATCTGCCTACACTTTCAGTCCAATTGATGGAAGGGGGTTTTCAATATCTGGTTGACATCCTTCTCATTTTCTGCAATCAGTCCACTGAATTATTTACCATTTTAGTTCCATCAATGCAGACTTAAATCTTCAAACACAACACTGGGATTTAAAAGTAAAAGAACTTGTTGCCAGATTGCTTTCTACCCAATTGTACTACTTAAATCACAAATGGACAACATTTATATAGTGCTTTTCCTGTCTGCTGGCCACTAAAAGAACTTTAAACCCATTTATGCACGCATGCATGCAATGATGACAGAGGCTGCCATGCAATGTGCCTACCTGTTCATCAGGAGTGATACCGTTCTTTCTATCCAAAACACCCCCCAGTGATTCTGTGCTCACCCATGGTACAGCCATATGAAGCATTTTGCCCAAGGACATTTTAACATAATTGTTTGTGGCCTTTTGTGACTGTTTGGGTTACATTGCAAGTTAGGATGCATTCCAAAACTATCTGTTAGGATCCTGCCTTTCTGTCTCTCCTCGTGTCTCCTTGCCCTTTTTCCCTGTGTGTGTGTCTGTCTGTTGACCCCTGTTGGCGTGGCTGGGCATCCCCTTACCTGCAGCCAGCTCCGTCTCCAGCACTCACCTGTGAAGCACACTTCCTCATTGTGTGGAGTATTTAAGAAGTGAGCAGTCTTCTCTTCCTTGCCGGATTATTCCTCATCCTCCCATGACGGTGTCTGGTCTATTGGTTGTAAGTACTAAGTCTCTTTGTCTTCCTCTCCTTCCCGAGAAATTGCTAGTGTTCCACTGTTTTGTTCCAGCCACTGATAGTGTGCTCTTTTCTTTTGTTCCAGTGCCTACCTGCTGCTTCCACGCATGCCTTGTTTGTGATACCTGCTTTGTCGGAGCTCCTTTTGTTTATCCACTCCTTTTGAGTGCGTCTTTCGTTTGTTTTTGTCCACTCGTTGAGTGCGCTTTTTGTTTGCCTTTTTGTTAATAAACTGCCTTCTGATTTTCATAAGTCCTGTCTCCGGGTCTGCATCATTGGGTCTAACTATTTGGTGGCAGACTGCCAAACACTATCAGGTTCCAGATTAGGGTACATTCCAAAATTAGGCTATGTTCCAAAGTTATCAGTTTCCAAATTAGACTATATTCCGAAATTAGGCTCTATCCTCAGTTAGGATATATGTAAAGTTAGGCTATATTCCAAGTTAGGACATATTCTAAAATCTGTAGATTCCAAGTTAGAATATATTCCAAAATTAGGCTATATTCCAAAGTGAGGCTATAATACAAGTTAGGATATATTTCACGTTAGAATATTTTTGAAAATTAGTAGACTACAAATTTGGATTTATTCCAAAATTAGGCTACATTCCAAAATGATGCAACTGTACATTCCAAAAATAGTCTATATTCCTAATTGGGATATATTCCAAATTTAGGCAAAGGCATCCTATATTCCAATAACCTTGTAAAGCACTTTGTAACTTTGTTTTTTGAAAAGTGCTAGTGCTCATCCTAGTATGACTGAGATTGAAAGGGCAGTCGCTCAGCTCGACACACAGTGATATATGATGAAAACCAAATGTCATATCAGTTTACCTACAACCGAGTTAAGACTTTTTTCCATCACAGTTATATAGTCTTTCAAAGCTCTGTGATGATATACAGTATATACACCATCAGATTGTCAATCCAATCTGCAAACACTAATCAATATTACACACTAGCTCATTAACTTTGTACTGTATACTGTGCAAAGCCTATCCGTAAATGTTTTGTAAAGTATTAGCAAATTGCTAAGTTAAAATGTATCAATTAGTCTTTAATAACTGTTTGCACTACATAAACGGCAGCACTAGTATGCCAGTGGCTGCAGCACACATACATCTGCTGCTTGGGCAATGTATATTTATATTTGAGACATTGTGAATTTATATTTCGGAACTTCAAGTGCTCATTAGCATGTGTCCTTCTCCACCTGTTGCTGCTTTTACAGGGGATGAGAAGTGCTCATATGATTGGTCATCACTCTTGCTCACCCTCCACCTGCTGATTCTGTATTCCTCCTACTGAAAATGTATTCAGCCTTTCTTCTTTGTTGCAAAGGGCTACACGTCGTGCCAGTGCCTGTGGTCACCAAAATTGTGAAAATGTCCTTGTCATACCTACATATGATCAGGAGATTGGACTTGGGTTTGTGTCGGCATCCTGTTTCAGGATAATAGAGCCCTTATTATCAAATTTGTGGTGACAAGGAAATTTTCTATTTAAAAAGGATCAGTGTTGCTTCTGCAAATTAATGAACATTCTGCAATGTTTTGAACATCAGAAAGAACCACAGTATGTAGTGTAGTGTAATTACCTGTCTTCTCACCTTGTAATGAAGTCATCCTAGAGCTCAAATATTAATGAGATCATTTGAGAGAATTCGGATCACGTGACAAGTCAGGACTGGCATGCTAGTCACTCTCGCAATCACAGACCTTAATGCGCTTAAACTCTGCCTCCGCCTAAACAAACAAACACCATAAATGGTGCCAACTGTATCTAAATACTCCAGTAATGCATACTGCTGCGTGGATGTCAGGAGAAACAACCCATTGAGAGACAAGACAAAGAAAACGTGACACTGAGCACGCGGCCCATAAACAAATTATGGGTGAGGAAGAACCGCAGGCTTGGGCCCAACAGCTTTTGATCCAGATCAACAGCATTAAAACCTCATTTGAGTCCACATTTGACGAACTCAGTGACTCTATCAAAGGGCTGAAAAAAGACACCAAAGCAGTGCTGAACAGGATGAACAATGCTGAGGCACGAATAGGAGAACTGGGGGATGCAATACTACTAAGAAATTTATTAAAGAACTCACCAAGGACGTGGATTATCTAAAAAACAAGACGACAATGTTGGAAACCCACAGTAAAAGAAATAGTCTAATCCTGATGGGTTTAGAAGAAGGCCTGCTGGAGACAAGTGGACAAAAGGAGCAGATGGCGGAGATCCTCCGGTACGTCCTGGACCTGAAACCAACAGACCCGGTACCAGAAGTGGAGAGACAACACCACAGCCTCCGTCCTCTACTACGACTACTACGGTGGGATGAGCAAAACATCTTAAGAGCGGCAGGTAAGAAGAGGCTGGTCTGGAAAGGAAAGCCGTTCTACATTCAACAAGATTTACCTGTGGAGCTCCAACGCAAATGAGCGGAATACGTGGACATCAAGAAAAAACTCCGCGGTACAGATTACCAATACTGCATCCTGCACCCAGTGAGGCTCATTGTTACTATTGATGGGAACAAATACATCTTCAAAAGCCCAGAGGATGCGGCCACAGAACTAAAACGGCACCTTCCAAATATTTTTGGATAACGCGAGGCACTGCAGATGCGCACTGGCAGACTGATGTGAGTTATTTATGTTTGTTATCTTAATAGGCCACCGATTATTTTTGGACTACTTAGAAATTTTGAAATGGATCAGTCAATGTGATGACAGAACAAAGTGGCGCAATTAATGTGTTTTATGTTATCATAGGCTATTGGCTGTCCAATATATCTATCTGTTTTCCTCGGTCCTCAGGTACAATTAGTGTAATATTAATGGCCAACGGCACCTAAATCGTCGGGCTGGTTAAGATGCCACTTGCAGAGCCTCAGCTAAGTTCAGAGCTGAATAACCCACCAGCTTAAAAAGGACTGAGTACTGAGTAAGATTGAAGATAGGGAGAAACTGGAGACATGTGTTCTGGAAACAGAGGTACAATCTGCTATTAAAGCGCTCTCATCTGGAAAAACCCCAGGTGAAGATGGCTACAGTATAGAGTTTTATAAAAGTTTCCAGGACACACTAACTCCATTTCTCACTATGCTCTACAATGATGTTATCTCTAAACAGTCAATGCCAATGACTATGTGATCTGCTATAATTTCTTTAATCCCAAAGCCAGGAAAAGATCATACACAATAATTTTTCTGACCATTGAGTCTCTTAAATAATGATTATAAGCTATTTGCCAAGATTCTTGCAACACGCCTGGAAAAGGTAATCCCCACATTGGACATCTGGACCAGGTTGGCTTCATTTGAGGCCGCCTGGCCTCCAATAATAAGAGGAGACTCCTCCATGTGATGGTAAGAGCCTCAACCCTTCAGCATCCAGCGGATGCTGAAAAAGCCTTTGATAGAGTGGCCTTTTTTATTTTATGCATTAACCAAATTTGGTTTTGGCCCAATATGTATGCAGTGGATCAAGGTAATGCATTATCAACCAACTGCTAAACCAAAACAAATGGTGTGATATCTCATCCCCTTCAGATCCACAAGATAAGGCTGCCCAGTCTCACCAGCCATTTTTATTTTAGCACTAGAGCCACTGGCCTGTGCCATACGAGCAAATAAAAATATCGGGTATTAATTTGAGTGAATATGATTTTAAAGCAAACCTTTATGCTGGTGACATTTTATTGACATTATCTAACCCAACATACTCAATACCACATCTGTTAAAACTTATAGAAAAATTTGGTCAACTGTCTGGATATAAAATGAATTGCAATAAGAGTGAGTCTATTCCTCTTAATCACCATACCTTTGCAGTACATCTTGTCTCTGCACCCTTTGTGTGGAAACCTCAAGGTATGAAGTATCTTGGAATAAACATCAGATTCCCAATCAGTAAGATATTTGATTTAAATGGCCCTAGTATGTTGAAAGCAAGTAAATAAAGAGATGGACGGTCCTGCCTTTATCGCTGTGGGGAAGAGCAGAGGTAATAAAGGTGAACCTCCTGCTCAGATTTTCCTTTCTCATATCAGCCATACCATTAAAGTTTCCCCAGCAATGGTTCAAGGAAATTGACAAATTATTTTCAAGATTTTTATGGCATGATAAAAAGCCTAGAATCAATCGTAAAATGTTGGCCATGCCTAGAAGGAGGGCTGGGTATTCCAGATGTTCATTTTTATTATTTAGCATACCATGCCAGATATCCACTGTCATGGCCATACAAAGATAAAAATCAATACGCAGTAAGTAGCTGGGAGTGGATGGAGGAGAGGACCATATCTGAATATAATAAATTGATTTCTATAAAGTCATTATGGTACCATCCAAAGTATGATTTTAAACTAAATAATGTGTTAATTGAATTCTCTTGTGAAATTGTAAAGGCAATACATAAAAAACTGTTAATAAATGGAGTGTCTCTACCATCATGCCCAATCTGGAATAATCCGCTGCTAACTGCTGGTGGTAAAATACTGGCAGAGAACAGTTGGCAAAATCATAATGTCTCCCAGGTGGGGCAGATTGTAAGAGGTGGAAGTATCATACCATTTGATGAGATTAAAGCACAGTTTGGTTTGAATGACTCTGAATTTCTACAACACCTACAGCTGAGATCCATCTTTAAAAACTAACATCAAAGGGAATCGTACTGGGATCTGCAAGTATCCTTGATGGTAAATTTAGCAAGGCTGCTACTGGGCGAGGAGCTGTCTCAAATGTATGTAGGATATTAAGTCTATCCCTCCCTGATAGCACTATTCCCACCAAAATACAATGGGAAGGCTAATGGGCTCATCCCTTACTTCAGATCAATGGGACTTAGTATTGAAACGTTCAACATCTATGTCCAGCTGTGTCAGATATAAAATTATTCAAATGAAAATTATACACAGGGCGTATATTACACCATATAAATTAAAAAAAAAAAGATCCAAATGCTTCTGAACTGTGCTGGCATGGCTGTGGTAGGGTTGGTACTCTTGTGCACTTACTGTGGTCCTGCCCAGCGGTTAAACATTTTTGGACTGAGGTAATAAATGTTCTAAAGACTATATTGAATGTCCATATTCCACAATGTCCTGCTCTGTGTATATTGGGAAATAGTTTAGAAAAAGTTGAAATACACAACGTATTGTTGCATTAGCCTTCTTCTGTGAGGACAAGAGAAGGACAATACTTATGAACTGGAAATCCTGTAAACCAGACTGCTATAATATACAGAACTGGTTAAAGGACTTCCTGGATTTACTTTCAATGGAGAGTGCAGCCTCAACACAGACTATGACACTGGACAATACATGGGTAACAGAATAATAATCTGACTGCCTCAGAATCTTTACCCTAAAATGTTCATCTGAACCAAATCTGTACATCTATACCCCCTTCCCCCCAACCCCCCGCCTTTTTTTTGTTTTTGTTTGTTTGTTTGTAGGTATGTATGACACTGTAACCAATGTTGCACGGGATGTCTTGTAGATTATGTTGTCATTATCTGTTTTGCTCTCTTGAAAATAAAAAAATATAAATATAAAAAAAAAAATAATAATAAAAATAGATCATTTGAAGGTAAACATTTTATGGTTTCATGTACAGTTTGCTACAGTCTTACCTGGCCCACAGACTTTGTGGGGGGAACAGGGCCTGGGCCAGCTGACTCTGGTACAAGTACAGACAAACCATGTGACCAGAGGTGAAGAAGCCCACCATCACGCATAGCGCATTGAAACCAAGGTGACTGATGGGAAGGTGGCATGCCCACCATGTGCAAACACCAATGAAAAGCAGGAAGTAGATGGCTGAGAAGGCAGAGGGCAGTGTGATGCCTGGATGGAAAAAGGATGAGACAGACATTCAATATACACAGACACACACTCATAATAAATGAATCTTTAAATACTTGCTGTCAATTGTAATCCTTGGAATTTAGTGTTTGATTGATGATTGATGATTCAATTTGTGTGTTGTGTTTATAGGTTGGTTGGATTACATGAAAAGCAGTGCACATTCATTTCCCTATACTGTTGACTCATCCAGAGACAGTCACAAAAACAGGGTTATGTGACTGTCTGAATGGGATACTATCATATCAGGAAAACACAGAGAAATAACTAATGCTATTAGTGCTGTGGAAAATAACATTGTAGTTAATATACAACATGAGTCATTATGGTGCAGCTTACAGCATTTTTAAACATTCCTTGATTTTGATCTGATCATTATTTGAGATTTACATCAGAGCATTTGAGTGTGCCAAATTAGATCTCGTATGTGGCATATACAGTATGTCAGCAGGGGGTGTGATGGGGAAAATAAATTTGTGCTCCTAAAGGAATAACTCATCCACACAAATTATTCATTTGTGCATAAAAATACTTTCATGTTTCTCTCTTTTAACAATTCCTTAAACATGCATTTAATTGTAAGATGTATTGTTTAAGACTGTTTTACCCCACTACATCTGTCAGTTTTTGTAGTTTTTAACAATGTGAACAGAAAAATCAAATATTTTCTAAGCTGTCATATATACAACTGCTATACCACAAACTCAACTTCTGTCATGATTATACAGTGTAGGCCTAGTGGAAATGATGGTATAGATCAGATTAGATAATTAGACATGACGCTAACAATGCATTTTCTGGGTATTTATTTATGCATAGTCAGTATCTCAGAATAGCGGTCAGTAAATGCTGTCTCTGGATATGAGACAGATATACACTTGAATGCATGTAAACAGCCTGGTAAAATAAATCTGAGTAAAAATTTGAAAATGAACATCTAGTGTACCAGATACCACTGTCTGAACTGAAACCTGAGAAGGTAATGTTGTTGCACAGATCCTACCAGCCAAAGCTAGCAGGCTGATTGCCAAGATTCTCCCCAAGTCCCGCAGAACTTTCCGGGCTGTGGCCTTCAAACGGTCAGCCAGCTGCTTGGCTCTGGTTGCTGTGGAAATCTCCTCTTCAGGGTCACCAGGTAATGACTCCTCTTCTTCATCTTCATCACCAGACACTTCTTCCTTCTCATTACCTGTAATTTTGTCTGTTGGATCATCTTCCAGCTGAGGTGGTAAAGAGACAAAAAGAAAGTTCTAATTACAATATACAGTGCATTTAGTTACCACATTAAATCACAATCGTGTACATTTTCTTTGCTTCAGACAGTGCAGTTGCAATGACTGCACAAGAATGTATTTACAAGTCAGGCTGTATTCATGAAACACCAAAGAGCTAATAATAGCTCCTAACAGATAGAACTGGGAAAAACTTTTAAGACTAAAAGTAAATGATTTTCTGCCATATCATCAGGTCAATGATTATGACATTCGATCACATCAACTGAAACTATGGTGTAAGATCGCTGTCAAAAAGACGTGTCGATCATTTAAGTTTTGTATTTGTAAAGTTAACAATTTGTGTGTCATAAAAGTTGTTTTACACAAAATCCCGCTGTCATACGTGTCTGTGAAATTGGGTTGGGGTTACGAGTGTTTTTATATGAGTATGAGTCTAAAAGCTGTGAGTGCAAAGTCTTGAGAATACGACTCACTTTTCTACGACTACGAAGTCTTCACTGTGGATATGAATTCAAGTTTACGGGTACAACTCGGAAAGTGCTGAAATGATGTCACTGAGGTCACAGTCAAGTCGCAGGGGAAAGTAATCGATCGGCGATTCCTCCAACTGTGCATGCGTATGCCCCAGACGCAAACATGCAGGGCAACGCCACCATCCCCGGGGAGACTTCACTGGCAAAGCTCTAAAGTCTCACCCATTGGGCGTGAGACACACGCACTTCAACCCATTCACATGCCCACACGCCATATCTTGTATTTCTCACACAGAAATTACCAGGATAACGCCCACCAAGTTGCGCCACTATTTTATAACGAAACGCCTCGTAGAGCCACTCTTTGAAGTGAACGATCAGAGCGGTCTCCTGCCTGGGAGCCGGAGCGGCAGCCGCTTTGTGTTTTTTTTTTTTTTTTATGCTCTGAGCAGGATGGGGAAGGGCGGGGATTACACACACACACACACACACACACACACACACACACACACACACACACAGTTACAGTAAGAAATGCTGAACTGAATAAATATTTTTATTTGTACCAATTTATGTGTCATTTATCAGATCAGGGGCCCGTTTCACAAAGGAGGTTCAACAAACTCCGAGTCTAATCCTGAACCTTGAGTTGATCTAGCCTGAGATAGAAAACTCAGAGTTTCCAGTTTCAGAACAGGTGATTTGAGTTCATTCAATCAACTCACAGTAGATTAACTCAGAGTTAAGCACGTGCACCACAACTATAAAAAGCCAACATCAATGGAGCCCCGATTCAACGAGTCACCATGGCAACGGGGAAGAGGAGGGCTGCGTTTTTTACCACACTAGAGCTGGAAATCTTAATGCGCTCATGCGGCGAGTTTGAACACGTTTTGAGAAAAAAGTGCAACACCGCTGCAGCTGCAAAAGAGAGAGAGATGGCGTGGGAGAACATTGCTGCTCGGGTCAATGTGTAAGTTTAAATGCAGTCCTTTGCAATCACACTAATATTACAGGGGAAAACTGCTTGAATGGTAGCTCATTAATTTATTTCATGTAGGTGCAATCCCGTGGGGGAGAAGCGCACTTGGCAGCAGTTTAAGAAATGAAATATAAAAACGTTGTTGTTTTATTCCCAACATAATGCTGTTTTCACACACATAAATGTCTTCTCATCTATATCTTATTCTGTTAAATAATTAAGCCCATTTAAACCAACACAGACTTCTGCTCAGCCAACAGAAAGATGGCAGATGCCCGCAAAACGGGTGGTGGCCCAGCACCGCCACCTCTAACAGAGGCAAAGGAGCTGGCCCTAAGCCAGATCCAGAAAGGCCTATAGAGGTAACATCTTGATATGTTACTTATAATTCTCTTCCCATTTACATTTCTTAACATTCTGGTGGAATATAGAGGGTGACATTTAGCCTACACTGAAGTATTAACACATTCTCATCCTTTTTTCACAGGGCATGGCTGGGCAGCAGCAGGAGAATCCCTCAACTTCCACTGCACAGATTGACACAGTAAGATGAATGTTCAGTAAACACCAGAGGTTAATTCTGTGGAATTCATGTGCAACTGTATAATTTAATGTAATGTATGTATTCCCAGTTACCAGTAAAAGAGATTTATAAAATTCACCTGCTGAAAAAAATCCAAAAAACCAACAAAGAAATGCAATACTTGGACCGCCAGATTAGGAGGGCAGATCTAGAAATTGAAATACTGGAGCACAAATTAGAGGTGGGTGCATAGTCACGGGTGAATTATGTTAATTATGTTAACTGAACTGGAACATTAACTAATCTAGCTCTTGTATTTGTAGCAAATAAAGAAGACCAAATAAAGTGTGTATTGTGTCTTTATTTGACTGCTGTGGTGGTGGTGATGATGGTGACTCAATCTCTGAAGTGACTATGGCATATGGTGTCTCTGACTGCTCTGCCGTCCTGCATAGCTGGCAGGTGGATGGGGTCATCACCAGGGTCTTCAATTTGTAGGGCAGGGTGTTGCTCTCCTCTAATAGTGGCAATATTATGAAGAACAATATATGCCACAATAATATCACAGGCCCTCTCAGGGGTCACCCTGAGGTGACGTAGGCACTGGAAATGGGCTTTCAGCAGGCCTATGGTCATCTCCACCCGGGCTCTTGTCCTGCAGTGAGCCCGGTTGAAGTTCTGTTGGGGGCCTGGTTCAGGGTCAGGGTCATGTGTGGGCCATCTATACAGCCAATCACACTGGGAAATCCTAAAAGAAATTAAAATTACTACTCCCATTCTGAGGTTGCAGCACAATGTCATTAATGGAAAATAATTTAAAATTCATTTGGATCTCTACATCATTCACCTGCAATCCTGTGGAACTCCTCCTTGATGACTCTGACAGGTTTATGTTCAGGGAAAACCACAAAGATGGGTAATAGCCGTTTCACGGCGAGGCACACTTTTCTGACCATCCTGCATACAGTTGCCTTATTTAAGTGCTCTGCATCTCCGATATTATACGAAGAACTCCCATTTGCAAAGAAACGCTGCGCAACACACAATATCTGCTGGGATGTGAGAGCATGACTAGGGCTGGTAATGTTGCAAATGTAAAGACGGATTAGGTTATTATATAGATGATGGACTGTGACGTGAAACGGTACCGTTCAAAAAGATAATTGTCTGGAAATGCCAGAACATCTATGCGCGGTCTGATAACCATCTCCTGACGAATATTTAATTCCCTGCGCAGTAATGCTGCACCTTCATCCACAGGATCGTTGTCAAAAGGACATGCCATGTTAGTGAAAAAAGTGGACTTCTAATATAGGCCTACTGATTGATTTTTTTAAATAACAGACGGCAGAACTATGTTATGCCAAAACTCGCCTGCTGACTGAATGAATGATGAAATCAAAAAAACGTGTGTGGCTGACAGAGGGCGGAGACAGAGAGAAACTCGAGGTTCATTGAGAAAAACCTGGTCCCGACCAGGTTAGGTTCATAGAGTCTGTTACCATGGTAACTGACCGAGAGCTTAAGTTACCTCTCTCTGTGAAACAGGCATAAGTTACCCCTCTTTCTCTGGTTTGAGTTACCTCCCTTTGTGAAATGGAAAACTCTGAGTTTCCTTCATTTCAGCCAACTCAGAGTTTTCACTAAACCTGCTTTGTGAAACGGGCCCCAGACCCCCGTCCCCACCCCAACCCTCACTGCCGCTGCCAAATCTCACTCTGAACTCAGTTCAAAACTTGAGAGCCCTGCACAGATAACGTCAATAATAACATGCATAGCCATTATTTATTTCATAAAATCAAACCATTTTATATAATATACATTTCTTGAACTCACATACTTATTGCTTTAGCTTGCAAGATAAAGATATTTACATGCCGATGAAGCTAGTTTAGTGCTATCGTTACTGGGATTAGAAGTGGGCCAGTGCTAATTAGTTAGCACTAGACAGCTATGAAACATATAACGTTACCCCTCAAAAAATGCACTGTCCTCATCATTTTCGACCAGAGCATTAACAGTCAAGCCAGATTTGGGGTGAGTTAACGTGAACCAGTAAATTATTGTCTCAAATTTATAATTTCACTCATAAACCGTGCAATAAGATGATTCATCATGTCTGGGTTTATTTCTCCATATCAACCTTCTCCCTCTTTCCGTGTTAACTTTACACAAAGTTATGAATGATAGCACACAGTAACGATAGCACTAAGCTAGCTTCATCGGCATGTAAATATCTTTAGCTTGCAAGCTAAAGCAATAAGTATGTGAGTCCAAGAAATGTATATTGTATAAAATGGTTCGATTTTATGAAATCAATAATGGCTATGCACGTTATTATTGACATTATCCGACGCCACCATCTCCCTGCATGTTTGCATATGGAGCATGCGCAGTTGGAGGAATTGCTGATCGATTACTTTCCCCTGCGACTTAACTGTGACCTCAGTGACGTCATTTCAGCACTTTTCGAGTCGTACCCATAAACTTGAATTCGTATCCACAGTGAAGACTTTTCTAGTTGTAAAAAAATGAGGTGTATTCTCAAGACTTTGCACTCACAGCTTTAAGACACATACTCGTATAAAAACACTCGTAACCCGAACCCAATTTCACAGATACGTATGACAGCGGAATTTTGTGTAAAATAACTTTTATGACACACAAATTGTTAACTTTACAAATATGAAACTTAAATTATGGACATGTCTTTTTGACAGTGATCTTACACCATATGAAACAAAGTACGAATAAAAGGTGCGCTTTAGATTTTATGTTTTCAGATTTTTAACAAGCATTTATTTTCCATAGTTCCATATTCTGTAGATATAACAGAGAACCTGTAAAATTGTTATTTCATGGGTATATATTGAATTTACATGACATCATGAGAATGATAAGAAGTTAATAGCTGCAGCAATGCAAAAGCTTATTTGTGATATAGACAAGGAGTTGTTCAGTGTTGTTCTTGAATGACAGAGAGATGGAAACTTATTGTGAGTATTGTGAACTTTGTAATCCCAGTATACAGTATGTTTGACTTTAACTGTGTTAGCCTCTAATAGTGTGAACTGATGTTTGTACTGCTGAAATGGAAAGGCAAAGTAGTGAGAAAAGACGAAGTTCTGTGCACTTTGCCTTTTCTCAGCACACACTCTCCTAATCATTCTATGTATATGACAAAGTTATTTTTGGATATGTTTTTTCCCTTAGACTGAACGTTGGAATTTATAAGTTGCTTATGTGCTTTAGTCTATGGTGTGTTATGTGCACATACAAGGGACAGACATGTACGATGTAAAACGATTTCTTAATTTCACGATACTTGAATCCAGTGCCTATATGTGTGCAACATTTCGGGTTCATTATACACAAACAATTACTTAATATTTATTGAGTGGTTATAAAAATCAGCACCATGTCACCATTGTTTAATTCTTCTTTATTGCATATGCAATATATGTCTAGTTTAGGGAAGAAGGCAGCAGCCCAGCATCTCCATGAGCACAGTATAGAGGAATACCAGCAAAACACTGCTATGATATGCAATAACAGGTGGCAAAGATCTAGGGCTCTATTTTCGACTTTGGTAATTTCGTGCACTGCGCCGCCAGTGCATCTCCTCCTCCTCTTCCTCATTTCAGTCCCAAAAGAAAGAGGGAGGGGAGAAGGCATGGAGTAGGTTTGACACAGCCAAGTCAAATCTTCACCAATCACACCAGCTCCTTGCCTCACCTGTAACCTTTTCAGTACGGTGCCCCCTGTACAGGGGGCAACCTGGGATGCACGTGCACATTGATGATCGATGGTCACACTTATAAACACCAATCCTAACTTGTACCATACCAGAATAAGGGGAGAAACTCAGCTAAAAGCCTCTACCAAGCATTGCCACCAAAACGAAACCTAATTCATATTGCAATAAATTATATGGGCATAAAACAAAAACACGAAAATAGCGTACGTCCACTTCAGAGCGTCTGCAGTGTTCACCGCTGTACACAAGCCACAAAAGCCTGATATCATATGAAAGCAGAGAGTCTGGTGATCACGGAGATGTCTGCCTCCTCACTGTGCGACGAAAACTCGGCGAGCCAGCAGCCAAAGAGTAGCAGAAAAATATTTCTCAAAAGCATACAGTATACATTTGCTGTTTTCTGGTCAAAAGTTATATTCCAGCTCGAAAAAACTAATGCTAATGTCTCCTCCGATGACCCTGTGTTAGTTTGAGATCAACCGCGAGGGTCCTGGTTGTTTACATAATGAGGAGGAGGCTTCTACAGTGGGGGGGAGTGCTCTTCATGCAATAAACTGTCTTCGATGTTACTTCCTTCTGGATCGTCACTGGTGTTTCTGTGGTAACTTTGGATGCTTCCCCTCGAATGTCTACACTTTTGACTGATCCATAGAGGTATGATTATGAAATACAACCACTGGGTTGCAAAGTTATTGAGTTGTGTAAATGCACAGGCGCACACTGCTGATCAGCCAGAGGCATTGTTTCACTTTCTGCACTCGCATTTTTCGACATTTCGTGAGAGGCAGCAACAATAGCAACCAGAAAAGAGTCCGCAAAAATGTTTTCAACAGAGGAGGTTCTCCGTATACTTGCAGTAGATAGCAGAGCTAACGTTTACCCGGAAGACTCATCGAGCGATGACGAAGATTTGGGCACGCATCCGAACAGTAGTCATGGCTCTGGTGAATCTGAGTCGGATTATATTCCATTGGATCTATCTATCTATCTATCTATCTATCTATCTATCTATCTATCTATCTATCTATCTATCTATCTATCTATCTATCTATCATTTTACCAATATTGTTACTTTGTTCGTTCGTTCGTTTGGATCTACATTTGATTTTCAAAACAATACAGCAGCAAATTCATTCATTTATTTTATCTCTGGTTCCACAGTGATGATACATCTGATGAGTGTGCTGGTACATCCACATCTACTCCAACTTTGCATCATGTCCCACTCCCAACACATATGTGAGTGTTCTCTACCCCCCTACCCACACAATGGCAGTAGGTGCTGTTTCCCCCACCCCCACCTACCTCAGACAAAGGGTGCAAAAAAGCTGTTTGGCTGCTATTGCTCTTTCTTTTAGGCCTCTGAATGAAACATCTACTATCCACTGTACTTAGTAAATGCACACACAAAGAGAATTAGTTTACCAACAGGGCTTGTTTACCCTATATTATTACTTGTCTGTTTGGAGATAGACTTTCAAAACAAGGATAAATAATAATTCCAATAATAATGATTTCGACTCTATATTTCTTTACTCATTGTACAACTCCTCCCTCTGAATGGCGCTTGGACTTCTAACTGCCTGGTCTGATATATATTTGACCAACTCAATTGCACATCCTATTGTATATACTATGTCAGTATATATATTTTGTTGTATATATATATGTATATATATGTATATATATGTATATATATGTGTATATATATATATATATATATATATATATATATATATATATATATATATATATATATATATATATATATATATATATATATATATATATATATATATATATATATTCTTAGCATAAATATTTTGTTTCTATATTTGCTTTTATATATATGTTTGCTTTCTCTTTTCATTCTAATTCTATACTGCTATCTTGTATGGAGCACCTGCAACAAAAACTATTTTCCCCCAGGGATCAATAAAGGAATTCTGATTCTGATTCTGATTCCACAGTGACAATCGTGATGATGACGTGTTTGGGGCAGCTTCATCCACCACTTCTGCTCACGTGACTGTCACTCGGATAACCAGGCGACACACATCTGTTCCAGCGTCTCTCCCTCTCCTCAGCAACAGCCTGCAACAATTACTTCCCAAGTAAAGAGACGGCGTGTTTCTGCTCCCCTCCCTCCACCATCATCTTGCGCCAAGCTAAAGAAAAAGGCAAAGCATGGTCGAGGTGGATCTGCCTCTACCGCCTCAGTGAGGGAGGAAGAGGAGGAAGAAAGGTGGCACAGCAGAGGAGATGGACACAAGACCTGACCCGGTGAGATTCATGCCAGCCAGGACCCTGGGCCCAACATTTAACACCACAGCACCATGGTCTCCCCTTTCACTGTTTAGACTCTTTTTTAGCACCTCTGCAGTACGCAGTATTATTAGCAATACTAACGCTAATGCTGCTAAGAGAATAAAGGCTGGACTGAAGTTCAAATGGATGCCATTAACCAATATCGACTTTTGAATATTTTTGGCCATCATACTTTTCACAGGCCTTGTGTCCATACACCACAGATCAGACTACTGGAGACAGGAATGGCCAAATGGGTTTTCCTTCCCCAGGAACAAAATGACACAGGAACGTTTTGAAACAATCTTGTTCTCGCTGCGCCTCAGCGATCCCAAAGAGGATGATGAAAATGACAGGAAGAAGAACACGACCGATTATGATAGGCATTTGCATTGATGAGCGGATGGTGGCGTCCAAGGCCCGCATGTCCTTGCTGATGCCCAAACAGCATACACTGTAAATTTTTTTGTGTACCAGGGGAAGAATGAGTCCACCACAGCCCACGGTCTGACCTTCTCCTCTGTATGGGACCTGCTGCCATTTCAAACACTGGGTGGGGGCTACACACTGTATGTCGATAACTATTACACCAGCCCTGCCCTGTTTGAGGAATTGGGAAAGAAAAACATTCGCTGTTGTGGGACAATACGAACTAATCGGGTTGGCTTTCCTAAAACAGAGGTCAGTAACCTGCCCAAAAAGGCTGAGAGGGGAGACATGCGGTGGCTCAGAAGAGGTAAACTTCTGTTCGTGAAGTGGATGGACACCTGTGAAGTTACCATGTGCATGACTGCCCATGAAGCCTATTCTGGACTAACAGTGAAAAGGAGGGTGAAAGAGGCCGGTGTCTGGAGCATAAAGGCTGTGCCTGTGCCCACTGCTGTATTGGACCACAACCGGTTTATGGGTGGTGTGGATTTATCAGATGCATTAATAAAATATTATAGTGTACAGCACAAGACAACTAAATGGTACAAGACACTGTTTTACCATTTCATTGACATTGCAGTGGTGAACAGCTTCCTCCTCCACAAGGAGCTGTGCAACAAAAAGAATGAGAAGCCACACACCCAGAAGATCTTCAGAGAGAAGCTTGCTAAAAAAATGCTGGACTTCAGTGTAGGCTCAGCACCACTACCACAACCACCACCACAACCACCACCAGTCACCTGCATGCCAATGTTTTATGGGCCTGAGGATACTGAGGGAGAAGACAAGAGGAAGTACTGCCAGAGGTGCCATGATGCTGGGCACAAGCGTGTCAAGACGCGTGTGCCAGGTCCCTCTGTGCTTTATCAAAGATAAAAACTGTTTTGTGGAGTGGCATGATGCAAGACAGTAGTGTGACTGATGAGACAGCAATGCCCCACAATATTTTTGTTTATGCACATACAGGTGCTTCTAGTTATTGTAAATATGTGCAGTCTTTCTGTTTGCTTGATTATACACTTTGTTTATATATATATTTCAATGTTCTATGCACATACTTTTTGTTAGTAATATATCTGCTCCAGTTAGAGTCTATCCCAGCTGTCAACGGGCAAGACACAGGGTACACCCTGAACCTGTCGCCAGTCGATTGCAGGACAACATACAAAGACTACCATTCACACTTACACTCACACCTAAGGACAATTTAGAGTCAACAGTCAACCTAATGAGCATGTTTTTGGTCTGTGGGAGGAAGCCCGGAGAAAACCCACACATGTACGGGAAGAACATGCAAACTTCACACAGAGAGGCCCTGCCCGACCTGGGGATTGAACCAGTGACCTTCTTGCTGTGAGGCACGCGCACTACCTGCTGCACCACTGTGCTGCCCAGTTGGAGTCAAACTTCACTTGGGTTTTATGGTCTTATTCGAATGGGAAAATGTATACAGGTTTGGTTGAGTTTTCAAAATGAGTCAAAAGCATTCGATTTGGGTGGAATGAATAACCATAGTGATGTATCAGTGAAATATAATTAGCTTTCCAGTCTGGTCCCTGAGAAAGGCCAAATGGCACATATGGTGCCCAAATGTGCCCAACTGTGCCCAAATGGCACACTTGGTATTTCCGCCTGGACCTACCTGTGTTAAAACATCTATAAAACTGCTCAGGTTCATTTTTTTTGCATGTACTTTTGCACAGTTACTCATCAGATGTTAGTTTACTAATTCCTAAATGAATTGTGCTATTATCCCATGATTCAAAGGTGATTTTCACTCTAAATAATGATTTTTTTTTCTGGTGGAGATAAAAATTTTAGCCCTGCAATCGGCTGGCGACCGGTTCAGGGTGTACCCCGCCTCTCGCCCATTGTAGCTGGGATAGGCTCCAGCCCCCCGCAACCCCGAAAGGGATAGGCGGTATAGATAATGGATGGATGGATGGATAAAAATTTTAAAGATTATTCATACAGCCCTTGTAGTTGCTGGTCTGCACTCATATTGCTCCAGTCTAACCACACCTATTTATTTTGGGTAGGTCATTTGGGAGAAGAGGCAGACAAAATAGGCCTGGTACTGAAGAGGTTAAATACGCCACTGGAAAGGCGCATGGCAAGTTTCGAGGATGACTGAGCCCGAGCAGGAAAGTGTCCGACGCCCAAACTTCTCCCAGGAGGAGACTGACGTCACTCATGTCTCATGACATCCGTTTGTATTACTTTGCACACCCGTTTGGATATACTGTTTATTTTTTTCTCAGTATATATATATATATATATATATTGTTTTATATTCTGTTCTATATTTTGTGGTATATTTTGTTTATATATATTCTCAATATAAATATTTTGTTTTTTATATTTGCTTTTTCCTCCTCCTTGAACTGCCACCTTATCGTGGTGGAGGAGTTTGAGTACCCGAATGATCCTAGAGGCTATGTTGTCCGGGGCTTAATGCCCCTGGTAGGGTCTCCCAAGGCAAACAGGTTCTAGGTGACGGGTCAGACTAAGAGCAGTTCAAGAAGCCCCTATGAAAGAAATTAAAGCAAGGAAGCGTACGTCGCCCGGATTGGCGTCACCGGGGCCCCGCCCTGGAGCCAGGCCTGGGGTTGGGGCTCGCAGGCGAGCGCCTGGTGGCCGGGTCTTTGCCCACGGGACCCGGCCGGGCACAGCCCGAAGGAGCGACGTGGGCCCGCCTTCCCGTAGGCCCACCACCCGCAGGAAGGATCAGAAGGGGCCGGTGCTATGTGGAATGGGTAGCAGTTGTGGGCGGGGGCCCCGACGACCCAAACCCTGGACAACGACTCTGGCTATGGGGACATGGAATGTCACCTCACTGTGGGGGAAAGAGCCTGAGCTAGTGCGGGAGGTTGAGCGGGACCGGCTAGAGATAGTCGGTCTACGGGCCGAACAGTAGTGTAGAGTACCCGGCCTTCTTGGAGTCCCTGGGAGGGGTACTGGAAAGTGCTCCAACCGGGGACTCCATTGTTCTGCTGGGAGACTTCAATGCTCACGTGGGCAGCGACAGTGACACCTGGAGGGGAGTGATTGGGAGGAACGGCCTCCCCGATCTGAACCCGAGTGGTGTTCTGTTATTGGATTTCTGTGCTAGTCACAGTTTGTCCATAACGAACACCATGTTCAAGCATAAGGGTGTCCATCAGTGCACGTGGCACCAGGACACCCTAGGCCGGAGGTCAATGATCGACTTTGTAGTCGTATCATCTGACCTTCGGCGGTATGTCTTGGACACTCGGGTAAAGAGAGGGGCTGAGCTGTCAACTGATCACCACCTGGTGGTGAGTTGGATTCGCTGGCAGGGGAAGAAGCGGGACAGACTTGGCAGACCCAAACGTACGGTGAGGGTCTGTTGGGAACGTCTGGCAGAACCCGCTGTCAGGGAAGTTTTCAACTCCCACCTCCGGGAGAGCTTCAACCAGATCCCGAGGGAGGTTGGAGACATTGAGTCCGAATGGACCATGTTCTCCACTTCCATTGTTGATGCAGCCGTCCATAGCTGTGGCCGTAAAGTCGGCGGTGCCTGTCATGGCGGCAACCCCCGAACCCGGTGGTGGACACCGGAAGTAAGGGATGCCGTCAAGCTGAAGAAGGAGTCCTATCGGGCCTGGTTGGCTCATAGGACTCCTGAGGCAGCTGATGGGTACCGGCGGACCAAGCGTGCGGCAGCTCGGGCGGTTGTAGAAGCAAAAACTCGGGTCTGGGAGGAGTTCGGGGAGGCCATGGAGGAGGACTACCGGTCGGCCTCGAGGAAATTCTGGCAAACCGTTCGGCGCCTCAGGAAGGGGAAGCAGCTTTCTGTCAACACTGTTTACAGTGGAGGTGGGGAGTTGTTGACCTCGACTGGGGATATTGTCGGGCGGTGGAAGGAATACTTCGAGGATCTCCTCAATCCCTCTGTCATGTCTTCCGTAGAGGAAGCAGAGACTGGGGACTTGGAGGTCGATTCATTCATCACCGGGGCTGAAGTCACTGAGGCAGTTCGCAAGCTCCTCGGTGGCAAAGCGCCGGGGGTGGATGAGATCCGCCCTGAGTACCTCAAGTCTCTGGATGTTGTAGGACTGTCTTGGTTGACACGCCTCTGCAGCATCGCGTGGCAGACGGGGACAGTGCCTCTGGACTGGCAGACTGGGGTGGTGGTCCCTCTTTTTAAAAAGGGGGACCGGAGGGTGTGTTCCAACTATCGGAGGATCACACTCCTCAGCCTCCCTGGTAAAGTCTATTCCAGGGTACTGGAGAGGAGAATCCGGCCGATAGTCGAACCCCGGATTCAAGAGGAACAATGCGGTTTTCGTCCTGGCTGTGGAACACTGGACCAGCTCTATACCCTCCACAGGGTGCTTGAGGGTTCATGGGAGTTTGCCCAACCAGTCCACATGTGCTTCGTGGACTTGAAGAAGGCATTCGACCGTGTCCCTCGCGTCATTCTGTGGGAGGTGCTCCAGGAGTATGGGGTTGGAGGCCCTCTGTTGAGGGCTGTACAGTCCCTGTACAACCGGAGCAGGAGCTTGGTCCGCATTGCCGGCAGTAAGTCGGACCTGTTCCCGGTGCATGTTGGACTCCGGCAGGGCTGCCCTTTGTCACCGGTTCTGTTCATCATTTTTATGGACAGGATTTCTAGGCGCAGCCAGGGGCCGGAGGGGGTTCGGTTCGGGGGCCGGCAGATTTCGTCTCTGCTTTTCGCGGATGATGTTGTCTTGTTGGCTTCCTCGAGCCAGGACCTTCAGCATGCGCTGGGGCGGTTCGCAGCCGAGTGTGAAGCAGCTGGGATGAGAGTTAGCACCTCCAAGTCCGAGGCCATGGTTCTCGACCGGAAAAAGGTGGCTTGCTCCCTTCAGGTTGGGGGAGAGTTCCTGCCTCAAGTGGAGGAGTTTAAGTATCTTGGGATCCTGTTCACGAGTGAGGGAAGGATGGAACGTGAGATTGACAGGCGGATCGGTGCAGCAGCTGCAGTAATGCGGTCGCTGTATCGGTCTGTCGTGGTAAAGAAGGAGCTGAGCCGAAAGGCGAAGCTCTCGATTTACCGGTCAATCTACGTTCCTACCCTCACCTATGGTCATGAACTTTGGGTCATGACCGAAAGAACGAGGTCCCGGATACAAGCGGCTGAAATGAGTTTCCTCCGCAGGGTGGCGGGGCGCTCCCTTAGAGATAGGGTGAGGAGCTCTGTCACCCGGGAGGAGCTCAGAGTAGAGTCGCTGCTCCTCCGCATCGAGAGGAGTCAGCTGAGGTGGCTCGGGCATCTCTATCGGATGCCCCCGGACGCCTCCCTAGGGAGGTGTTCCAGGCATGTCCCACCGGGAGGAGGCCCCGGGGAAGACCCAGGACACGCTGGGGTGACTACGTCACTCGGCTGGCCTGGGAACGCCTCGGGATCCCCCCGGAAGAGTTGGAGGAAGTGTCCGGGGAGAGGGAAGTCTGGGCGTCCCTGCTCAGACTGCTCCCCCCGCAACCCGGCCCCGGATAAGCGGAAGATAATGGATGGATGGATGGATGGATATTTGCTTTTTCTTTCTTTTCCAATTTTATTCTAATTCTATTCTTGTAAGGAGCAATGCAACAAAAACAATTTCCCCTCAGGGATAAATAAAGGATTTCTGATTCTGATTCTGATGTCTAAATATAAGGTCCTTAGATGGTAAATCCTCAGCCTCCTCCTCATCCTCCTCAAAGCAATGATGTACTCCATCTTTGTAGATAACATTAAGCATTACAATGATAACATTTGTATTTGGAATGAAATGACGTGGGTAATAGCAGACAACGATCATCACTTGCGTTTTTTCCATGTGTCTGTCTCTGTCTCTCGAGTGCTCTGAAATAGATACTGTTGTGGCTCTGTTTTCTGTTATGTCTTTTGGTTTTGATCACATTGACACTCTCTCTCTCTCTCTCCGGTAGTGCGAGTGACGGGGGGGCGGAGCGATCTCCAGGAGCGCTGATTCTCCTGGCACACCTGCAGCTTGTTTCTGCCTAATCATCTGGCTTCATAAGCCACCCTCTCGCAAGTCCCCAGTGCCAGATTATTCTCTATGCTTCCCGTACTTCCACGCAGCTAGAGATCATCCGCCTCTCGTCACGAGCAAACCACAGTGTGTTTTTTCTCTCGAGTCATTAGTTTATTCTGGTTGTCTTTTGTTGTACTTTGTCCTGGCTTTTTTCCCTACCAAGGTGATTTTCTGTTTGGAGTTTTTAGTTGGTACTTTGTTGTGAGTATTTCTGTTGCTACTTTGTTTTTTGATAGTCGTTCTTATGAACTGATTTTTTGTTGTCACTTTGTTAATAAATTATTGTTGTTGAACTCTGCTCCTGGGTCCGGGTTTCCATTGTCTGGCCATAACAGATGTAGTATATATGCTCTGTAGGATGCCAAGGCTGTTTCTGGTTGGTTAGTTTGCATCCCTGTTACACCTGTGTACATTCAGTCAGGGTGAGTGACCATTACGCGTGCCGAACGCGCTTGTGATGTGGTCAGATGAGATACTGATCAAAATATATGTCTGACTGTATGTGCTGACAGTTGCATTGAATCGTGGCTGTTGCTAATTATTGATCGCAGTGTGCGTTCGATGACTGACCGAGCACTGCTGAAAACATCGTTAAAACCACACTGCCATCTTGTTGACGGTGTGATATATGGCGTCATCAACCACATTTACAGTGGATAGCCGTTATTACCTAGCAGCCACCCATCCAGAGGGGTGTCCCCCTGAAAGACTGTAGGGATGCTAGAATTCGCCAGGATGAACAAGTCATGTGACGACCCGGGGAAAGTGGTATATACGTTTGTCATCAGGCAATTTGAGTCACAGATCACCAGACATCCCTGTTTCACCTGTGTACATTCGGTCAGGGTGAGAGACCATTACACGTGCCAAATGCGCTTGCGATGTGGTCGGATGAGATACTGATCAAAGTATATAAATTCAGGTCTGACTGTATGTGCTGACTCAGATAGTTGCATTGAATCGTGGCTGTTGCTAATTAGTGATCGCAGTGAAATGTGGAAACCTGACTGTGAGGTATTGGTGACGTGAGTGCACGACTCCGCCGGTTTTCGAAAATCCACTTGCCCGGCAGTGCTCCACTGGTGCATAGAGTAAACACGGATACCTATCATTGCCTCTCCTACAAACATCCAAACACACAGCACGCACATGCAACACAGATTACCCACAAAGAGCCTACTTAATGTAATGAGTTGGTGCTTGTGGAAGAAGTTGAGCGGTACTGACTAGATACAGTCGGGCTCACCTCGACTCAAAGTTCTCTGGGTCTCTAGGACGCAGCTTCAAAACCTCTTGTTCTTCCTGGAAACAGTGACATCACTAGGGGCTGGAATTGGGATATGTTGGTGCCTTGGGCCCTCGGAACATGTCTGGTGAGTTTCAATCTCTTGCCTCAGGGCTTTCCTGAGTTTTGGCCCATCGTCTCTTCACAGACCAGAGCCCTTAGTGTGGAAAGGCCAACATCGGTCCAATTACACTGAAACTGACATGGCACATTCTTGAGGTCTCATGAGCCAACATATTCAGATTTGATTTGATGATTTTGCTTCTGAAATTGCTATTAGAATTTGAATGGTGTCAAGACACTAAGGGTGCACTCACACAAGGTAATCCGTACCATGCCTAAGCACATTCAATTCAATATACCTTTATTAGTCCCACAAGGGGAAATTCAAATTTTTTGACCCCAAAAGTCCGATTTGTGTGACAAGTGTGAGCGCTCCTTACCATGTCCAAGCACAGCACACATGGTCATACGGAGGACTTATTCAGGATTTTGTGGACTGGTGTCAGCAGAACCACCTGCTGATCAATGCGGATAAAACCAAGGAGCTGGTTATGGACTTCTGCCGCTGCTGCCCGCACTCTCCCCCATCACCAGTGAACATCCAGGGAAGGGACATTGAGATGGTCACATCTTATAAGTACCTGGGTGTTCATCTGAACAACAAAATGGACTGGACTCACAACACCACTGCACTTTATAAAAAAGGACAGAGCAGACTCTACCTGCTCAGGAGGCTGAGGTCTTTTGGGGTGCGGGGGGCACTCCTGAAGACCTTCTATGACTCTGTTGTGGCCTCTGCCTTGTTCTATGGTGTAGTCTGCTGGGGGAGCAGCATTACAGCAGCTGACAGGAAGAGGCTGAACAAACTCATCAGAAAGGCCAGCTCTGTCCTGGGATGCCCTCTGAAACAGGTGGAGGAGGTGGGGGAAAGGAGGATGACAGCCAAGCTGTCCTCCATGACAGACAATGACTCCCACCCCCTCCAACACACACTCACTGCACTGAGGAGCTCCATCAGTGACAGGATGCTACATCCAAAGTGTGTGAAGGAGCGGTATCGCAGGTCTTTCCTTCCTGCAGCCATCAGACTTTACAATAGAAACTGCTCCAAGCAGGCGGTACAATAATCTGCATAACATTCTGTGCAATAACTGAACTGAACAATTTTTTGGGAAACAATCTGTGCAATAACCTGGGCAATAATCTGTGCAATATTTCAGTACATAAAAGCCTGTAATCTGTGCAATATTTCTCTGTAAACTGTGCAATATTTTAGGATATTTTATAAACGTCTGTAAATACTATTCCCGGTAAACCCTTTTGTATATACTTTGTGTTAACTGCATTCACTTTGTCTTTTAATATTCTATTATTAATTGTTATTAATGCTGCTGTGAAATTTGGAATTTCCCCTCGAGGGACAAATAAAGGAATATTGAATTGAATTGAATTGAATTGAATTGAATTGAATTGAATTGAATTGAATTGAATTGTCACTGTGGCATAGTTGGTGGAGAGATGGGCTTTGCCACGGTAAGGATGCAGATACACGAGCACAGTCACAGAGCGCCAACATTGCTGACTGACTGACTGTGAAGGATTCACCTAAAGCTCAGACAGACAAAAACATACAAAGTGTGTACTACAGAGTGGTGAAAAAATCCACGACTGTATTTTATATTACTGATACCAGAAAACAATTTAAAAATTTATTACAAAACAATGAAAAAAATTAGGGTAAAAATATGGGTAGCACTCCATAGCGCTCAGGTGTGGTTAGACTGGAGCAATATGAGTGCAGACCAGCAAGTGGGGGGGGGGGGCATTTGTGCTTCTGCATGGTATGGGACAACTGGGACAAGTGTTAGTGGGCCCTCAAATGCCTGTTTTGTGGGGTCTGTTTTGTGCTGGAGCAAAATGCACAGGACCAACTCCACCCTATTTGCCACCTCTCTTGGTGCAATTTTTGGTGTTGAAATCATGCCAAGGACACTACGCCTGCTAAATTATTTTGTCATAGAAATGTCACCAAAATGCATTTTAATGCAGAATTTAATTTAAAACATTGCACTCTCCCCTGAGAATGTAATGTCTATGGAATGTCTGCCATTTTGTTTTGTTTTTTTCCATAGCAACCACCATAGAAAAGTAATAATAGAAACCAGAAAGATCTTCATCATAACAAACTAAAGATCATACATTGACCTAGGGCTGGGCGATAAAACGATAGCGATATGTCTCACGATAGACACGTTATCAATATCAATAAAAAATGCGTTCAATAAAATATTTGATAATTTTTTTTCTTCGTCGGAAGAAACCTGAAGTTGCGAAGCGAGGTTGGTTGCATGAACAAAGGCACTCTCTCAGGTAACCGAGCAACGTAGGGACTAATCGCTAATCAGTGAGAGAGACACGCTAACACGCCAATCATGTAACATTATCAAGTTCAGTTGTGCCATCTCATTGTCTCGTGTTTGATGCTTCGCGAGGAGTGAGATGAGAAATAGAAAGCGGTGCAGCGAGCAAAGAAATTGTCGATAAAACAGGGAAAGTCAGCTCGCCAGTATGGCAGTTTTTTGGATTTTATAAGTCGGACCGTAGTCAGATCAATGTGGTCTGTAACTTATGCAAGACTGTCGTCCCCACCAAGACCGGTAATACCACAAACTTATTTAACCACCTTAGTCGCGCTCACTCTCTGGAGCACAGCCGTATTCACCAACGTCCACCAACCACAGCACCAACGCACAAGCAGCTGACCACCATGCAGAAGTATCTGCTTCAGTGCCTGATGACAAATCATCTAAAAGGCATGAAGACATAACGGAGGCAGTGGCATATCATATAGCTAAAGACATGCTTCACTGAGCACTGTGGAGAAGCCAGGTTACAAACATCTCTTAAACACACTTGCAATAAAAATATAATTGAATAGTTCATGTATGTTTAGAGTAAGAAGAGTGACTAAAGTTGTGAAAAAAAAGTTCTCAGGTTTCTCTCTGTTTACATTTTTACACTTTTTTTTTTTTTTTTTACATTTATTATTTATACATTATTTTTTATATTCCTTTCTGCTTTGATAGCTGAGGGGATTATAATCAGAGAAAGGTTAAATTTAAAATAAAAATGTTTAAATCGAATGTATTTTTCTCCCGGTCCTTATTTTAAATAGGTCATAAAAAATATCAATAATTGTCGATATCGACCAATATAAAACACTTATATCGCAATAGAGTTTTCAGCCATATCGGCCAGCCCTACACTGACTGAACAAGCTACATTTGCTCCGGCAGGCTTTTTTTTTGTTTGCTGTGTTTTCAGAGGCACACATTTTAAGCAAACGCAGTCTTTTCCAATGCAAGCACAACTTTGCGTTTTAAGAAGGATGGGATCTTGTTTATATATTTAATATTGTGTGGTTGCGGGTTCCCACTATGTAACAGCAGTGTTACTTTCCCCGAAAGTTAGGTACCAAACAGCGCTGCTGTAAATATCCCCAAACGCAATAAAATTGCCCTCTCAAGTTCAAGCAGTCAGAGTTGATGATGATCGAGGTTTCTAAATAAAACACAGCAACAACAGACAACCTCCCTGTGTGCTGTCAGTGTCTCTGCTACAAGCACAGAGTATACTTACATACAGCCGCTCTCATACAGATGGCATTCACTACTGTGCATCTTATACAGTTCAGCAGCACTTTATGGTTCAGTATATGAATTTAATTTTGGGCCATTCATGTGTTTCTTCTCACTGCAATAGAGGAAAATATTTCATCCTCTTTTATTGACCCTAATGACTTGCATAAAGTACAGTATGTTATGTTCAACTTAAACTATCCATGGATTTTTACAGTGGGCCAAAAAAAGTATTTAGTCAGCCACCAATTGTGCAAGTTCTCCCACTTAAAAAGATGAGAGGCCTTCATCATAGGCATATCTCAACTATGAGAGACAAAATGAGGAGGGAAAAAAATCCAGAAAATCACATTGTCTGTTTTTTAAAGAATTTATTTGCAAATTATGGTGGAAAATAAGTATTTGGTCAATAACAAAAGTTCATCTCAGTACTTTGTTATATACCCTTTGTTGGCAATGACAGAGGTCAAACGTTTTCTGTAATTCTTCACAAGGTTTTCACACACTGTTGCTGGTATTTTGGCCAATTCCTCCATGCAGATCTCCTCTAGAGCAGTGATGTTTTGGGGCTGTCGCTGGGCAACACAGACTTTCAACTCCGTCCAAAGATTTTCTGTGGGGTTAAGATCTGGAGACTGGCTAGGCCACTCCAGGACCTTGAAATGCTTCTTACGAAGCCTCCTTCATTGCCCGGGCAGTGTGTTTGGGATCATTGTCATGCTGACCCAGCCAAGACCTAGCCACGTTTCATCTTCAATGCCCTTGCTTATGGAAGGAGGTTTTCACTCAAAATCTCACAATACATGGCCCCATTCATTCTTTCCTTCACATGGATCAATCGTCCTGGTCCCTTTGCAGAAAAACAGCCCCAAAGCATGATGTTTCCACCCCCATGCTTCACAGTAGGTATGGTGTTCTTTGGATGCAACTCAGCATTCTTTCTCCTCCAAACACGACAAGTTGAGTTTTTACCAAAAAGTTCTATTTTGGTTTCATCTGACCATATGACATTCTCCCATTCTCTCCTCTTCTGGATCATCCAAATGCTCTCTAGCAAGCTTCAGACGGGCCTGGACATGTACTGGCTCAAGCAGGGGGACACATCTGGCACTGCAGGATTTGAGTCCCTGGCAGCATAGTGTGTTACTGATGGTAGCCTTTGTTACTTTGGTCCCAGCTCTCTGCAGGTCATTCACTAGGTTCCCCCGTGTGGTTCTGGGATTTTTGCTCACCGTTCTTGTGATCATTTTGACCCCATAGGGTGAGATCTTGCGTGGAGCCCCAGATCGAGGGAGATTATCAGTGGTCTTGTATGTCTTCCATTTTCAAATAGTTGCTCCCACAGTTGATTTCTTCACACCAAGCTGCTTACCTATTGCAGATTCAGTCATCCCAGCCTGGTGCAGGTCTACAATTTTGTTTCTGGTGTCCTTTGACAGCTCTTTGGTCTTGGCCAGAGTGAAGTTTGGAGTGTGACTGTTTGAGATTGTGGACAGGTGTCTTTTATACTGATAACGAGTTCAGACAGGTGCCATTAATACAGGTAACGAGTGGAGAACAGAGGAGTCTCTTAAAGAAGAAGTTACAGGTCTGTGACAAACAAACAAACAGGTCTTGTTTGTAAGTGACCAAATACTTATTTTACCAAGGAATTTACCAATTAATTCATTAAAAATCCTACAATGTGATTTCCTGGATTCTTTCCCCCAATTCTGTTTCTCATAGTTGAAGTGTACCTATGATGAAAATGACAGGCCTCTGCTAGAACTGGGAAACAATTGAAAATTACAATTTTTTTTTTTTTACCAAATCACTTTCAAAGAAATTCAGTTTCAGAAGTAATGTGGATATAATAAGGAAGTGGGTAAACGCAAGTATCAAAACAAGTAAACAACTATCAAGGCATATCACTGTCAAAAATGAACATCTCACTTCATGAGAACGATATTGTAGCCTGAGAGAAGAAAACCATGTTTTGAGCATGCGCAGAATCTTAACATGTACTGTCAATGCTCTCCTGCTCTTGAGTTTCGCCTGTTCACTCATAAATGGTTTTTCTTTTTGACAGGAAGTGGGCGAACCCAGTCAGTGTCATATCCCTAAATAATTCGTTATCTTACTGTCTTTCTGATTGGCCGTTTGCCTTGGTATCTTTGAGAGGATGGAAGGAGCTGATGATGATAGTGTGTATCATCATAGTTTACACAAGCTAATAAGCCCTAAAAGAAAAAAAAGAAAGGGAAAGATGGATGCTGTGGCCTTAAAAGCGGAGGTTCCCGCCTCTCTGAGAGTGAACATTGCTTCAGTCATCAGGTCAGAGCTGAAAGGTGGTCTTTCCGACGAGCTTAATACTATTAGAAATGAGTTAAGAGAACTCGGATCTACTATCCGCTCTGATATGGACTGTGTGAAGGCACAGTTGCCAGTGTGGAGGAAGGCTTAACAACATGGTCGGATGAAGTAACCGCGTTACAAACGACTGTCGCTGAGCTAAAAACGTAGGTTGCAGAACTGAGAGAGAGGAATGAGGACATTGAAGGGAGACTGCGGCGGTGCAACATTCGTATCGTCGTTATCACAGAAGAACCAGGTTCGAGCTCCACTGCTTCAGTTTCTAAACTGCTGAGGGAAGTTCTGCACTTGGAGAAAGACATCCTAGTGGACTGCTCATACAGAGGCCTCACACAGAGGAAGCCAAACAGTAAACCACGGGTCATCATTGCTAAACTACATTATTACCAGGACTGCATAGACGTGCTACGCCGTACTCAAGAGCAGCGACCACTGCGTTACAGAGGGCAACCGATCGCTATTTTTCCGGATTACACAGCAAGAGTTGCTAAAGCCCGTGCTCCGTTCAATGATGTCAGGAACCTGCTCCATGGCAAAAGTGATGTTAGCTATGGAATACTGTTTCCTGCACATCTCTGCATCTGATACAACGGGGACACCAAAGAGTTTCCAGACCCAGAGAAGGCAATGGCCTACGTGAGGAGCACTGTTGTGTCAGCTGAATCTACAGGATAATATTAACCAGACTTGTGCTTACACCTCGAGGGGCACCTTTTTTTATTCTTTTATTTTTTTTATTGTCTCTCTACTCCTGTGTCCCTCGTTGGGCGCTAACTGGTGAGAATTTTGAGCGATAGACACACGCAGTTCATATATTATGCTTACAATGATGTTCATAATATGCACTGTCTTTAATTTCAGTTTGTTGTAATTGTGCAATATTAATAATGCATCTTCAATACTAAGGGGAACTGGCTGGAGCTACCCTGCTGTTCACTTTGTAGTTCCCAGTATCCACATTCATGTGTGATTTATTACAAGATAGGGTTTATTGTCATCATGTTCTTTTAGATGACAGGGGAGGGAAAATTGGGAAACCTGCTGGGCCTGCGTCATTAGGTCATACCCTGATTTTTTTTTGCACTGCCCCATTGCTATGAGAGGTTCAAACTGTCTGGTTTTCTATGTAATCAGGTTGACGTTTATGTAGCAGGACATGTTACAGGCTGCTCGGTAAAATTTGTAAGCTGGAATGTTAAATCACTGAATCATCCGGTAAAACGTAAAAGGTACACACACACCTAAACAATCTTCAGGCTGATATTGCTTTCCTCCAGGAAACGCATCTCCGTGTTGCTGACAAATGTAGATTGAAGGGAGGTCGGATTGGACAAACCTATCATTCTAGTTTTAGCTCTAAGACAAGAGGAGTAGTGATTCTTATCAGTAAAAAGATTCCATTTATAATGTCTAAGGTAGAGTCTGACCCTACAGGACGCTATGTGATAGAAGTGGGCCATCTGTATGGATTTCCAGTTATCTTGGTGAACATTTATGTCCCCAACTGGGATGACTCTATTTTCTTTAACAATATCTTCTTTCGATTACCTAATATGGATTCACATCATCTTATCTTGGGTGGAGATATAAATTGTGTACTTTCCTCAGTGTTGGGTCGTAGCTCCCCCAAGGCAGCAGCAGGCTCAAAATCAGCGCAGGTAATTAAATCCTTTCTCCAGACATCTGGAATAACTGATGTCTGGCGTTTCCACAACCCTACAACCAAGAGCTATTCCTTCTTCTCTCCAGTTCATAATTCTTTCTCAAGAATAGATTATTTTTTCATAGACAAGAAACTCCTCCCCAATGTGATAGATTGCGAATACCAATCTATTGTCATTTCAGACCACGGTCCTCTAACCATGACAATGTGTATCCCTGGAGTGGCCCCTGGTTACCGGCCTCAGAGACTTAATCCTATAGTCCTCTCTGATGATGGTTTTGTAACTTTTATTAAATCAGAAATTGAGTTCTTCCTTTCCCATAATCAGACTCCTGGAGTTTCATACTCCTTAATATGGGAATCACTGAAAGCTTATTTGAGAGGGCAGATCATCTCCTTCAGTGCAAAGCAAAGCAAAGCACATACAAATCGTCTAATGCAATTGGCTGATGATATTTTGAAGCTAGACCTGTTGTATAGTGTTTCACCTTCCGATATCTTGCTTAAACAGCTAACACTCAAAATGGAATTTGACCTCCTCTCGACCCATCAAGCAGAAAGTTTGATCTTGAAATCTAAGCATAAATATTATGAGCATGGGGAGAGAGCTGGTAAAGTCCTGGCACATCAGTTACAACAGAGAACTGCTAACCAATATATATCAGAAATTAGTGATGAACAGAATATAAAATATACGGACCACTCAGAGATTAACAGGTGCTTTTATAATTATAATTCACATTTATATACTTCAGAGTCCCTAAAGGAGAAATCCATGCTGGATGCCTTTTTTCATAACCTAGAAACTCCCCAGTTAAATCCAGAATTAGTTACCAGGCTCAAAGGTGCTATTTCCACAGCAGAGCTGGTTGAAGCAATAAAGAGTATGCAAAATGGGAAATCGACGGGACCAGATGGCTTTCCATCCGAATTTATTAAAACCTTCTCTGGACCACTTTTCTCACTCTTACTTTCAGTGTTTAATGAATCCCTGTCAACAAATTCTCTCCCACCAACTATGCACAAAGCCACCATCTCTCTTATTTTAAAGAATGAAAAAAATCCCCTTCATTGCAGTTCATATCGGCCTATCTCTCTCCTCCATACAGACATAAAAATTCTTGCTCGACGCCTGGAACACGCCCTCCCCTCAATTATTGCACCAGACCAAACTGGTTTCATGAAAGGCAGGTATTCCTTTTTTAACCTTAGGCATCTCTTCAACATCCTTTATAATCCGTCCACAATAGACACCCCAAGAAATTTATAGATATTTGGAGCTGCGTAGTTTTGTGGCTTCCCATTGTAATTGTTTTCTTTCCCGACCCCCTGAGTCCCTCCTAGACTTTATATTTAAACTTAAATCTAACACAAAACAGGTTATAGGCAGAGTTTACAAACTTCTCTGTTCACATGATTCAGCACCTTTGGAACAACTAAAAAGAAGTGGTAAGGAGATTGAAAGGAGCAAATCTCAGATGCAACTTGGCAGAAAGTCATCCACAGGATCTACAACTCATCAATCTGCCAGATCCACTCAAACAGTTCTGTTAATCTAGACCTGTGTGTATCTGTTTTTGTTTTCTTTGTTTGTTTGTTTGTTTTTCTTGTTTTCTATCAACCTGGGGCCCGTTGCACAAAAGTAGGATTAAGACATCCAGGATAATTTCAATTCAATTCAATTCAATTCAATTCAATTCAATTCAATTCAATTCAATTCAATTTTATTTGTATAGCCCCAAATCACAACAAAAGTTGTCTCAGGACGCTTTCCATACAGAGCTGGTACAGAGACCCAACAATTCCCTCATGAGCAAGCACTTGGCGACAGTGGCGAGGAAAAACTTCCTTTTAACAGGCAGAAACCTCAGGCAGAACCAGGCTCTGGGTGGGCGGCCATCTGCCTCGACCGGTTGGGTTAGAGAGGGAGAGCAAGAGAGAGAGAGTGAGACAGACAGAGAAAGATAGACAGAAATGCAGTCAGAGAGAGAGAGAGACAGAGACAGAGAGAGAGAGAGAAAGAGAGACAGACAAGTGACTGAGCTGAGTTCAACCAATCCAAAACATGAGCGTCCAGCCTTAATCAGATGCACAAAGACCAAGCCAGGATGAGCAGACGCGGATTCATCAAGCCGGGTGAAACCTATCCTGGATAGTATGTGCACACGGCTTCCTCAAATAGACCCTGCCATCGATCACAGATTCATCGATTCACCATGGCAACTAGAGTGGCGTACTTCTCCCGGTCGGAGGCAGAAATCCTCATGGAGGCTTACAAGGAGGTGAAGGACCAAATTAAAAAGAAAGGCAACACCACCACAGCTATAAAACAACGAGAAAAAGCATGGCAAAGTATTGCAGACCGCCTGAATGCGTAAGTAGCGCACAAATACACACTCACTGCTCCGCTGAAACCATCACAATTACAATCCAAATAGTTAATTAACATCTCTGAAAATGTAGCGGTACTCTGATTATGAATCAGTTGAAACTGTAAGTGAAATTGACTGCAGATGTGAGTAAAATTGTGTAAATGTAACTCCATCGGACAGTATAACTCCTTGATAATTTCCCTTTGGGATAAATAAAGTCTTATCTCATGTATGTCATTTATTAGCAGATAGATAGATAGATAGATAGATAGATAGATAGATAGATAGATAGATAGATAGATAGATAGATAGATAGCAGGCTTACAATCATGCCCATGCCAGGACAAGGGCCAGGACTGAAATGACCTTTGGCCTACCTGAAGGCACGCTTTCATTGTCTTCATGACTTACAGGTCAGCCCTTTGAGGGCATGTGACATCCCTGTGGCCTGTGCTGTCCTCCACAATGTGGCCTGCCTGAGGGAGGAGAAGGCCCCCAGAGAGCCATCACACATGGACTGGGACAATCCTGCCATCTTCGCTGGCTCATTATGCTGACACCTCCCCCCTACTGCGCTGCAACGTCCATCCTGGCGCACCTCTGTACGCCTCGGTTTACCAAAATACCAAGTGCGCCTGCGCCTGCCTGCGCCGGTCGAAAATACTACTGCGCCGGTGGCAGAGTCGAAAATAGAGCCCACTGTGTGAGTTCAGTATTGAAAGGAACTGATGCTTTGATTTATCCTTATTCAATAAAGGAACATCATGTTACTCTTTGATGTGTATTTATATTTATATTGGATGTGTATTTTATATAGTCTATGGGAAAGACTATCTATCTAATGATTGCAACATCATCTAAAATCATAATTTATCTACAATGATTGAAATTAATGAAATTAATTAAAATTGAAATGAATGATGCTTATGTTTTGTGTTAATGTTTAAATAATGATAGTGGATCTAGTTCGATGTAATAACAATGTGTAGTGGTCAGTGGAATAACTATTGGTTTCCTGCTGACTGAGATAAGGGATGAGATTAAATAGATCCTGAAATTTAGCCTGGTCTGGAGCAGGCTAGCTCCACAGAATAAATCTCCATGGTAACTTATCCCATAACATATCCCACTTTCCACTATCCTGCTTTTGTGCAACCGGATCACAGATAAATTGAGCCAGGATAACCAACATATCCTGGCTTAATCCCTAATCCTAATTTTGTACAACGGGCCCCTGCTCATCACTTGGCTGTGTTTTTTGTTTAATTCTTTTTGTAGCCTGAAAAATGCAAATAAACGGACCTTGAACAAAAAATAAAAATTAAAAAAAAATAAAATAAAATTAGAACAACACAAAAAAACAGAGAAAAATCCAAATCTGATATCACACACACACACACACACACAAAATTACTCACCGATGTAATATTGGCAGCAGCCACCATTTCTCTGTTTCTGACCAATCTGCTGCAGAGGGTGATTGTTACCAAGGCAATCACACATACACCCAGGTCAGGACACATGAGGCATAACACACTCCATGGATCATCCAAGGGAAGCCTATGAGACACATACATGTATATGTGTTATTTCCTAAAGTATTCCACACAGACTGTAGTCAGGTTCTACAATTGCATTGCTCACAATAATGCTGTAATTCCTGCTTTTGTTCATTCTTTATGTGCTAAGATTGCTGACTGCTAATAATACACATTTATATTTTGTATTAGTATTATTACTACGATTAAGATTCCACTTTATTAATCACTCCACACACATGCTACAGTGAGGAGACTGCACACACACCATGCTTCGTGAAATTATTTTCTCCGACGGCGGCGCCCGGGGACCAGTTGCTCTTTGTCACCATTGGTCAGGTGGTGATCTTCTTGCATGTTTTTAGTAGGGGTATTTTTATGGAGGATACCCCAGGTGAGCACAGGGGGAACATGCAAACTCCTCAAGCAGCAGGCACTGAAGGCATGGTAGAAGACATGCCACCAGCGCCCACAGCGGGATTCGAACCAGGACCTTCTAGCTGTGAGGCGACAGTGTTACCAGTTGTGCCACCGTGTTGTATTTTGCTGCTTGATTAATCTTCTATACCCTACATTGTGACTATGTTATGTTTGTTCTGTGTAAATGGCTGGGGCAAATACTCTTGTAAAAACTGTTGTTCTAGATTATTATTTGATTATTTGAAATACTGTATACAGTTAGGTCCAGGAATATTTGGACAGTGACACAATCTTCATGATTTGGGCTCTGCATGCCACCACATGAAATGAAACAACTACAACAGAATTGAAGTGCAGACTTTAAGGTTTAATTCAAGGGGTTGAACAAAAATATATGATTAAACATATAGGAATTGTCGCTATTTTTATACAAACGCTCCTCATTTCAGCGGCTCAAAAGTAATTGGACAAATAAACAAAACCCTAAGTAAAATGTAACTTTTCAATATTTTGTTGAGAATGCTTTGCAGGCAATGACTGCCTGAAGTCTGGAAACCATGGATATCACCAAACGCTGGGTTACCTCCTTTGTGATGCTTTGCCAGGCTTTTACTGCAGCTGTCTTCAGTTGTTGCTTGTTTGTGGGCCTTTCTGCCTTAAGTTTTGTCTTGAGTAAGTGAAATGCATGCTCGATTGGGTTGAGTTCTTTTGATTGACTCGGCCATTGAAGAATATTCCACTTCTTTGCTTTAAAAAACTCCTGGGTTGCTTTATTTTGGACCATTGTCCATCTGTACTGTGAAGCGCCGTCCAATCAACTTTGCTGCATTTGGCTGAATCTGAGCAGAAAGTATATCCCTATACACTTCAGAATTCATCCGGCTGCTTCTGTCTTTTGTCACATCATCAATAAACACAAGTGACCCAGTGCCATTGGAAGCAATGCATGCTCATGCCATCACACTGCCTCCACCATGTTTTACAGAAGATGTGGTGTGCTTTGGATCATGAGCTGTTCCAATTCTTCTCCAAACTTTCTTCTTCCCATCATTCTGGTACAGGTTGATCTTAGTCTCATCTGTCCAAAGAATGCTGTTCCAGAACTGGGCCGGTGTTTTTTTGGCAAAGTCAATTCTGGCCTTTCTATTTTTGAGGCTGATTAATGGTTTGCACCTTGTGGTGAATCCTTTGTATTTACTCTCATGAAGTCTTCTCTTTATGGTAGACTTAGATATTGATACACCTAATTCCTGGAGAGTGTTCTTCACTTGAGTGGATGTTGTGAAGGGGTTTTTCTTCACCATGGAAAGGATTCTGTGATCATCCACCACTGTTGTCTTCCGTGGACGTCCAGGCCTTTTTGAGTTTCCAAGCTCACCAGTGCACTCTTTTTTTCTCAGAATGTACCAAACTGTTGTTTTGGCCACTCCTAACATTTCTACTATCTCTCTGATGGATTTCTTCTTTTTTCAGCCTCAGGATGGTCTGTTTCACCTCCATTGAGAGCTCCTTTGAGTGCATGTTGTGTGTTCACAGCAACAGCTTCCAAATGCAAACACCACACCTGGAATCAACTCCAGACCTTTTAACTGCTTAATCAGAATCAGAATCAGCATTCCTTTATTGATCCCCGAGGGGAAATTGTTTTTTGTACAGTGCTCCACACAAAACAGAATTACAGATTAGAATAAAAAAGAGAGAAAGAACAAGAAGGAATAAATATATACTGTATATAAAGGCAATATTAAGAAACAGAATATTAATACTAATGAAATAAAATAAGAAATATACAACACAAATTAAGAAATATACAACACAAAATATGCAACACAATGAAATGTACAGTAATAAAAATAAGTAATATACTGAGTATATTGGATGTGCAAAAAAATGTGCAAAATGGAATCAGATGTGCAAAGTCAAATTGTAAAATATACAACAGAACAGACCAGACAGTGACAGTGAAGTCCAAGGGCCATTCAGAGGGAGGAGTTGTACAGGTTAATGGCCACAGGCAGGAATGATTTCCTGTATTGTTCAGTCCTCAGTTTTGGTGGTATTAGTCTCTTACTGAACGTACTCCTGTGCCTGGCCAGCACATCATGAAGTGGGTGTGAGACATTGTCCATGATAGTCCTTAGCTTATTCAGCATCCTCCTCTTTGACACCACCGTCAGAGAGTCACACTCCATCCCCACAATGTCACTGGCCTTGCGGATCAGTTTGTTGAGTCTGTTGGCGTCTGCCATCCTCAGCCTGCTGCCCCAGCAAGCAACAGCATAGAGAATTGCACTTGCCACCACATTGATGACATAATTGATGACAGATTAATGAGGGAAGAGCCCATGCAGCCTTGTTATTTATTTATTTATTTTTTGCAGCTTTCTGAGTCAATTGTCCAATTACTTTTGATCCCTTGAAAAAGAGGCGGCTACATATTAAAGAGATGTAATTCCTAAACCCTTGCTCCAATTTGGATGTGAATACTCTCAAATTACAGCTGAGAGTCTGCACTTTAAGCCCATATAGATACTACAAGATACTGAACCCAAATTGATCCTGATGCTGTGCCATGCTGTTCCATGTGTGAATGGTTAAAAGCTTGTAATGAGCTGGTGGCCTAGCCATTGTATCGATGTGTGTGTGAAAGGGTGAATTCAGACTTCTGCTGTAAAAACATTTTGAGTGGTCGTCAGACTAGAAAAGCACTATATAAATAAAATCCATTTACCATAACATTTGCACCATGGCAGACTACTGTGTGGAAAAAGAAACTGTCAACACCCTTTCCCTCAATCAGCATTCAACCATCAGTGGCTGTGGCATGAATAACAGGTGCTACACTTCAGCAATCAAACACTAGTTACATACCTGGACACTCCTATATGTCTGCTTATGGTGTCCCATTGTGAACAGTTATCACCCATGGCGATGCTGAGAGGAGGATATGTGTATAGTACTGTCTGGAAGCAGATATGAGCCAGTACAAATAGTAGACTGGTACAGAACACCGCTCTGATAAATCGACCTGTGTGACCTGGAAGACAAGGAGAGGAGAGGGATAGATGATGAAGATCAAATCAACAAGGTCAGTGTATAGTCAACTTAATAAAAAGAACATAAACAATAATTTAGGAGCATTCTAGCATGTTAAAGTTTTTGCCCATTGCTTGAACATTATTGACACACGCTTAGACCAAAGTAACAAAACTTTAAGTTTTTACTATACCTTGAACACAGTGTAACCATACCCTAAACAAAAGTGCTGCTTTGCACTTTAGTTGCAATTCTGCAAAACACTCGCTCCTTTATGCAACACACTTGCTCCTGCACACTACACACTATTTCATACATAAGACACTTCGTTCATACCACTACCATTGGGAAAACACATCCATTCAAAATACAAAACACATTAGGTAATTGGAAATACTTAAACACACACCTGAAACTACTTACTTACTTACAAAACTGAACACCAACCAGCCAGCCACAAATAGGCCTCAGCTAAGCAATAGTTGGCTAGTGCTCCTTTTGCAACAAAAAAAAGTACTGTGAAACATACAGTACAGTATAGTACATTCTGTACCACTGGGATGTTACAGTACTGTGTACAGTATACAGTACAGTACTGCAAATACAATAAAGTATTGTGAAACATGCAGTGATTATACTGAGATGTTTCAGTACTGTGTATGGAACATACAGTAAAGTGCAGTATATACATTACTGTAAAAATAACCAATCCAATAACAATTTGTGGTTGCATTTTCTTACAGAATGGCTAGAAGACCTTCTGGGGGTGGACACAAAGCATGTTCACCCAACAGCAGGAACTTGCCATTGTAGAAATAGTCAGAGCAAACAATGCAATCCGTCTCCACCAGCTGCGGCAACAAAAGCTTGCAAGTATTCATCAACATAAATTGAGTAAGCGTTACCACTATCAGACGCATCTTGGCAAAGCACAACATCATCATAAAGCAATTATGGGTATAGGGTCCCATTTGAGAGGAACAGTATCAGGGTCAAAGTGTTACAGTCTTTCACATTTACAATACAGTATTGGTGTAATCCGGTAATAGCTGAATATGTACCATTGCATCAGTACCACATAGATACATCCAGAGAGGGCCACAGGTACCTGTATGTTTGTGTGCTGGGGGGGGTTTAAGGGTTATTTTTGTTTTATTTTCTCTTAACTGCATGTACTGTACTGTATAGTACCGTAATGTACAGTACTGAATAATAAGAGTGAAAATGAAAGACTGCAGTGTTTAATATTATTATATTTTATAAGTACACTAGTGTGTTGCTGCTAATCTGAAAGTGTATTCGTATGAGGGAAGTGTGAATCATTTTGTCATCAGAGTGACATTTTGACAAAGGATTGTTAGGTTTTGATAGAAGAGTTTCAGTTTGACATAGATGTGAATACTTTATTTCCCATGTCTTTGCTTGTGTGTAGAGTTTTGACACAGTGAGCCAAGTTTTGCAAAAAGTGTTCAAGCAACGGGCAAAAACTGTAATAAATCATCTGGTTAACCATCCCACCCAGAGTCAGATGAGAAAATTGGAATGGTTTAGCCTGGCTCAGCAAAAAGACTGGAAGCAGATGGAACCTAACAGTGTAGCTCCCACAAAGAAAGCTTACACAACAATTTTATGGATAAACTAGACAATTTCCCCTGGGGAAATTTTGAAATGGCCATAAGGGCTACTGCCAGAGTGTGTACATTATGATGAGATTCTTCAGAGATTTCAAAAAATTAATGCTAAGCTAACATTAGCGTGTCAAATAACACATTAAAAAGATCTCAAACACCATTAGAATGCATTTAAGAATCATTTTACGTAGGTTAGCATGTTAGCATTAGCATGCTAATCATTAGCATATTAGCATAACAACCTGATATCAAAAGTCAAACCCATATGCACCAACAACTTCATAGGACCTCATGTTAGCATTAGCATGTTAGCATCACCTGGGTCCTCTCAAAACTGTAGGACTAGTAGCAAATCGAAATTTGACATGGAAGAGGAATAATAATAATAAGAAGAAGAAAAAACACGCAGTATAACAATAGGGCTCAAGGCTTAACCTCGTGGCCCTAATAAGAAGAAAAAACAGGCAGTATAACAATAGGGCTTGGGGTTCAGTATGATTGCCCCGTGGCCCTAACAATAATAATAATAATAATAATAATAATAATAATAATAATAATAATAATAATAATAATGGATGGCTGAACAAAATGTAATTACCTGTTTTCTACCACCAGTAAACATTGTTGCTTTGACCATGATCATGATTATTTCCAAAACTTAACCTTAATATTGAAACCATGATAACAAAGGCCCTCAAATATTAACAAAGTCATCATTTTAACTCACAGCAAGACGTTTTCCTAACCTTAACTAAGTAATTGTTAGGATCTATTCCTATTGTTTTCTATTTGTCTGTTTCCCTGTCTGTCTGAGCCTACGTTTACACTTAGGGAAAAAGCATATGTTTTGATGCGGTTTGCCTCTCCTTTACATGCAGAGTTTTTTTCACGGAAAATGATAATTTTTGAAAACTCCAGCCAAAGTGGAGATTTCTGAAAACGCCGGTTATGTGTTGCATTTTAGGTTCCGAAATGTCACAACATGCGACTGAAAATACTAAACACCATGTGAGCGACCTATGTTTACACTCGCGCCCATAGGTTTGTCATAGTTATGATGTGCTCAACCGCTGAGGCCTGTACCATAAAGCTTGATTAACCTAGCCGGGCTTCCTCTTACTTATCGGGCTTCACTTAACGAGACATCCGCCCTCCGGATTTTCGGTACCATAAAGCCGGCTATCAACTCACTAATTCAATTCAGGCTTGTCCAATCTAGATCTGTGCGCGCTCACATAAAAAGGGCAGAGTTTGCTGCATGCGAGCAATCGCAAACATGGAAAAATCAGCCCGAGCGCATATTTCACTATGGAGGAGCAAACAATAATAATTAATAAATACGAGGAATACAAATCAATAATCCAGGCAAAAAGCAACACAGTTGCAGCTGCCAAACGGCGCAAGGATTGCTGGCAAAAAATCGCTGACTGTGTCAATGCGTAAGTTAGTGCCATTATAATATACTTCCCCACTATGACTGCACTTGTATATCTGACTACAGTAACATTTGTGTGTTCCATAAATATATGTGTGTATGAAATTTTTCATTATGGCATGTGATTGTAGCCTTATTATTTCAGATGCAACCCGAGTGGAGCAAAGAGAACATGGGAGCAAATCAAACATAAGTATAAAAATATACTTCAAAGTGGTCAGTACGCTTACTATATCTTATACATGTAGCATATGTATATGTAGGCCTACATGTTGGAGGCTATATACAATACAATATACAACGGCAAACATCCCAGGGCTTAGTCTACATTATGCAAATTACACATCAACCTTGCTTACCTGCGATGTCATAAAAGCCCTCTTTGATGCATTGCGTGGGCAGGTGGCCAGGAAACACCACGAATGCATCAACAAGCTCAGTCAGGGCCCCCGCGACTTTATGAATAGCTCTACATACTGTGTTTTTCCCGAGGTTTTCGGCATCGCCAACAGAATACATAAAAGTACCTATGAATGAATAAATCAATCCATGATTTACTTAAACAAATAATTGATTAATGGCATTTTATCTGTGGCTTGCTTGTAACCCATCCAACGAGGGATTTAAAGACATCATAATAATTACAAACATCACTAAGAAATATATTACCTGTGGCAAAAAACCTCAGTGCAATGCACACTGTCTGCGGGACTGTCAGCGCGTGGTTGCGGTGCATTACATTACTGATGTAAGGCTCCAGCAGCTGACAGATGTATTGTAACCCCTCTCCCGAAAACCTGTACCTTTCGTACAGTGATTGTTTAGACAATTCGAACGGATTACAGCGATCTCTAAATATTCTCCTGAGCACCTGAGTGCTCTTCGCACAAGCTGTGCACCAAGATCCACCAGGTTCTCATAAAACGGACAGGCCATTTTCCAAGAGAACTGATTGGTCAGTAGGTGGGGCTTTTATACCTGCTGAGCTCTTATCCTGAACTTATCCTGCTCCGGAGCAGGTTAGGTGTTCAGCATAGGTTACCACGGCAACGTAGCCCGATAGAAAGTAAACCACCTTTATGGTACCGAAAAGCCAGGGTTAAGCCTGAAGTTATCTCGCTAAGCCGTAATCCAGCTTTATGGTACAGGCCTCTGAATTATCTGGGTTCATGTAAACGACAACATTTTTGAAAACGATTTTGTGTGCACAATGTTATTTTTTAAAATGGAGGGGCCAAAATATCAATTTTTCAAAATTCCCCGCTACATGTAAATGTAGGGTGAGACTGGGTGCCTCCTCTCTCTCTGCTGGCTTCTCCTAATCACCTGTGCACCTGCTGTGCATTAGGCTCATCAGACTGGCAGTATTTAAGGTTGGATTTCTGCACCCATGGTTGCCAGTTCATTCTGATCTCTCCCATGTGTTCAGTCAAATCTCTGAGTGAGAATTGTGAAGAAAGCTGTTTTGAAAACCTCCCTGTAATTTGAAGATTGAACTCGTGTGGATTTTTGTTCATTTTACTTTCTGGACTCTTTTGCTATGTGTGTTCTCTGTTACAGCATTCTCCAGCCATGTTCGGTGTGCTACTCTGCCCCAGTTCTTCAGTTTCTGTTTTGATTATATTTCCACTCTGAGTACATTTTCTGTCCGAGAGTTTTTGCCTTTTGTTTTAATAAATTCCTTTGTTCTTTTACTTCATATCGTTATGCTTATTTGAGTCCAGTAAAATAATCATTTCAAGGCTCGGCCCTAACAGTAATAATTTAATAAAAAACTATAATCCCTAAACCTAACCAAATAATTTTATGCCTAAATATAACCAGACTGTAAATGTCTTTATACCTTACTTATTCATAACATTGTCACATCATAAAGCAGATTTTTTTTCAAACAGTATGACAGTTTTGGAAGGCATAAACAGTTGATGCCACCCTGCCACTAGGGGCAGGTTAAAAATATATAAAATACATGTTTGGTACTGGGTGTTCACATTGTGCTGCTCTGCACCATCCAGACACTAACATGATTCCCTGGAGAAGCTGATTCTTTGTTTGGTGAGGTACTGTCATCATGCTTCAGTGTGATTGGCTCAGCCCCTGTATTTTGAACCATACTTCTCTTGCCCAGAACTTAACTGAATCCCAAAGCCACACCAAACATGCCCAAGGCCAGCATCCAACCAGCTCACAAAGAAACTTTCCACAATTTGGATTCCAAAAAAGCTGGGACACTGTGTAAAATGTAAAAACAAAAAGAATACAGTGATTTTTTCCATATAGAACCGGTATAGGCCGAGCTCTACAGAGACCCAACAATTCCCTCATGAGCAAGCACTTGGCGATAGTGGCGAGGTCAAGTCCATGTGTTTCACAAAGTGGTGAACTTCACCCCAACCTTGCATGTATCAGGTTTTAGAACTGGCCATAGCATATCACTGCGGCTACAACTGTGACCAATGATATCATTAATGCCTTGGACAGAAAACAGCACTACACTGCTTTATTTGTTGATCTCTCTAAGCCATTTGATTCAGTTGGCCATGAACTGCTACTAAACAAATTAAGATCTATTGGTTTCAGTCCCAAGGCTGTAAAGTGGTTCAAAAATTATTTCACAGATTGTACTCAGTGTGTCTATGCAGAGGCCCACAAATCTGAATTTCTGAAGATAACTAAAGGTGTCCCCCAAGGATCCATTTTGGGGCCTATTCTGTTCTCTATCTTTATAAATGATACGGGTAAAGACATTCAAAAATACATTTATATGCTGATGATACAGTTATTTACACCCATGCTCTCTCCATAGTAGGGACAGTGCAAGAACTTCAGGCTGCATTTCAGTCATTACAAACTTCATTGCTTTGCTTAAAACTGGTTTTTAAAACTCAGAAAATGAAGTTAATGGTCTTCACAAAAGCACGGTCCTATTTGCTTAGTGATTTTGGCATCTTCGCTTCTGAAGGTAAATCCATTGAAAGGGTTCCCTCGTACAAGTACTTGGGTACATGGATAGATGACAAGCTTTCATTTAATGTACATATAACAACCTTAGTCAGGAAGCTTAAAGTGAAGATTGGCTTTTATTTTAGAAACAAGTCTTGTTTTACCTTCAGTGCTAAGAGAAAACTTGTGGAAGCTACTTTTTTGCCTGTGATTGATTATGGTGACATATTGTATATGCATGCAGCTTCCTCCATCTTACGTAGTCTTGATTCAGTGTATCATGCATCTTTACGATTCATTACAAATGCAAAGTCCCTCACTCACCACTGCATTCTTTATAATCTTGTAGGTTGGACATCACTGACCATTCGCAGGCAAAAGCACTGGTACATTTTCATTTTTAAAGCAATACTGGGCAAACTTCCAGCCTACTTCTGTAACCTCTGTGTCAGCTCTGTTAATTACCAGCTACGCTCCTCCAAGTGGTTACTTTTCAATGTACCCCGGGTTTTAACTGATTTGGGAAAAACTGCCTTTTCCTACTATGCCCCATGGGCTTGGAATAATCTGCAGAAGGACCTTGGATTAGAAACACTCATATCAATTAATACATTTAATTGCATCATAAAGAATGTGGTGATGGAGACATGTTGTTGTTTTTCTTGAGAGGTCCGCTCCGCTATTTTTTAAAAGTTGTCTTTGTTGTTTTATTGTGCAATATTGTATGTTTTTTGTTTGCTTGTTTGTTTGTTTGTTTAATATGTCGTATTTGTAACATTTTAATATGTTCTGACTGGCTGCTACCTTGGCCAATCATACGGTGCAAAATGTATTTCCAAACCAGAGTGTTTGGCTAGGGTAACACGAGCAACTGTTACCAGCTTTGTGTGAGTCCAACCAACACATGGTGACCCAGATATGTGAACTATCTCGGCATCTGTCTCACCTAGCAGCACCTAATGGTGGCTCTCAGTTCCTTGTACTTCATCTAATTGAGACATCCCACCTCCCATTTCGTCACCAGGATATGAGGTCCTTTTGTGTTTTAAATTCTGATGTCTAGACCTCTTAACATCTACATACAAAATCCTGCAGGATGTCTCCGGTGCGAACCACCCCCTAGGGAGCCGGCACCGATACCTACAGCAGAGCAAAAGGTTTGCCACCACCCCAGACCACTTCAGTTGACATACCTCCCATCAAAGAGGTTCAGGTGACCGACCCAGAACCCTTTGATGGGACCCTTGATAAATGTAGAGGGTTCTTGTTTAGAATGCGGCATAGTTTTACTTCAGCGCTCAAGCTCATTTATGTCTGATCAATCTAAGAATTACTGTGTTATGGGGCTCCTCACAGGCAGAGCACTGGTGTGGGCTGAGGAATTAAGTTCCAGCATGGGTTTAAGTACACTCACTTTTTTTGGACTTCCAATCTCAGTTTAAAACTGTTTTAGATCACCCCAACCATGCCGGGAATGCCTCGAGTCATCTCCTGAGACTTCAGCAGGGGTCCTGTTCAGTGGCCAACCACATGGTGGATTTCTGGACTCTCGCTTCAGACTCCAGATGGAATGAGGCGGCCCTTCGTGGTGTCTTCGTCAGTGGCCTCAACAAGCAAATCAAGGATGAGTTAGCCAACTGTGACAAGCCTGTGAAGCTGATTGATCCGATCAACCTCGCTACCCGGCTGGACAACCGACTTGGGGAGAGGCGGTTGAAAAGAACCATCCATCCATCTATTCCATTCACTCTACGGTCCACAGAATTCTGGCAGATGACTGCGTATACTGTGGGAAGGTAACCACAAGTTCAAGGTTCTGGCCTCTCATTGACCTACACACAACTGTTAACATTGTTTTAACACACATGGGAACAAACAACGTCATGATGAGAAATTTCAGCAAACTGCATGCGGACCTTGAGTCTCTGTGCTATACAATTGAGAGTATGGGAAAACGTGTGATGTCTGGCCCCATTCCAACTCTCTCCAAAAGCTCTGAACATTTCAGTTGACTTTTCAGTCTACATCACTGTTAAAAAACTTCTGCTCTGCTGCAGGATATGACTTTACCTCTAACTCTGATTACTTTTGGACTAACGCAAGCCTGTACAGAGCAGATGGTGTACACTCCAACAGAAAGGGCACAGAACAGCTGACCACAAATTTTATAAATTTTCTAGCATTCTCATCCTGAAATGCACTACGGCAAGACTGAATCCAGGCCTCTGTGTCTCCCTCTAACACTTCAAGTATTAACTGTGTGAGTCCTGCCACTGTGTGCTTTGACTCCCAAACGCAGTCTCTGAATAACTGTAGCCATCCTAGGCCCAAACCTACCTTAACTGACCATTCCACTTAAGCATCACGCACTTTAAACATGGCCCTTCTCAATGTCAGATCCCTTACTAATAAAACCTTCATTGTAAATTATATTATAAAATCCCATCAACTTGATCGTGTTTTACTCACTGAGACCTGGCTTGATGAAGCTGGTAGTAAGGAGCTGATTGAAGCTTCACCATCAGCTCTCAAATAGAGCTGGCACAGACCAAGCTCTTTTATCTACAGAGAACCAACAATTCCCCATTTTAAAAGCCAATTAAAAACGTATCTTTCTTGGCAAGCTTTTAGTTAGGTTTTAATTGTAGATTTTATTTTTTTATTTGTTTTGGTAATTAGTATTATTATTGCTATTATCTCCCTTCTAAGAATAATGATAATAATAATACCTTCTTATCGTGTTTGTTTTCATCATGTTCTTTTTATCTATGTTGTTCTGCTTGTTTTTATATGTAATACTTATGTATCTTATATTTACTTATATTATCTATGTTACTTATGTTTCTTGAAGCACAATGAGTTTACGCTTGTCATAAATGTATTATATAAACACCGCTCCTGGTCTGCCGCAGAGAAAGGACGACCAGGATGGGTCAAAAGCGGAGAAAGAATTTCACAAAAATGCATGGCGTGTGTGCAGTCCCCCCCAACTCTGCATGTTGTGTACGTAAAATTGTGACTAATAAAGGATTTCTTCTTCTTCTTCTTTTTCTTCTTCTTCTTCTTCTTCTTCTTCTTCTCCCTCTTCTTCTTCTTCTTCTTCTTCTCACAGACTCCGTGGCAGAGGATAATCTATTGGACGAAGGGGTTGCAGCACAGCTTTTGCCTTTGGAAACACCCATCAAAGCATATGCTTTAAATGGAAAAATACTCACTGAAGTAACACACTGCACTACTCTCTTTCTGTCTGGTAATCATCACAAAGAAGCAATTTTTCATATTATAAAAGCTCCACACTCCCCACTTGTGCACAGTCACCCATGGCTAAGTCTCCATAACCCCATATAGACTGACCCAGAAAAGGTGAGGACAGTGGAGCAGTGGCCAGGCCCGGAGACGGGTAAGGAATTACAGCGTTTTTCAGGGTACACTAACTTCTACTGGCGGTTTATCCGGGATTATAGTGAGATCACCAGACCTCTGACCAAGCTGACCATGGGATGGGAATGGGAGCATGGTGGCTCGGCGGTAACACTGTCACCTCACAGCTATTAGAAGGTCCCTGGTTCGAATCCCAATGTGGGCGCTGGGCGTGTCCTCCATCATGCCTTTAGTGCCTGCACCTACATGCAAGAAGATCACCACCTGACCAATGGTGACAAAGAGGAACTGGTCCCCGTGTCCTGGTTGACTGGCAGCCCACCGCTCCTGGTCTGCCGTGGAGGAAGGACTGTCCATGGATTGGTCAAAAAGCGGGAAAGAATTTCACATATGCCTGGCATGTACAGTTTCCCCCTCAACTCTGCATGTTGTGTGTAAAAATGTGATGAATAAAGGAATTCTTCTTCTTCTTCTTCTTCTTCTTCTAACGGTTCTCCCCATACACTTTTTGTGCCACAGTCTGCTTGTTCCCAAGTATTACAGTGAATCCATGCTTCTCTTTGTGGTGGTTTGCCACCCAAGAGTTGGCTCACACCATCTCACTCCTCCGCCGACACTTTCGGTGATCCTCCCTGGAGAAGATCGCACTTGAATATGTCGCTGCCTGCACCATCTGTGCACAGAGTAGTAGTAGTGGTCGTAGTCCCATTGAGCCATGGGGGTCAGTTTAACTTCTGGCTTCCACCCCGAGTCAAACGGCCAAACAGAGACGGCAAATCAGGATCTGGAAGCTGCTCTGCGCTGCCTCACCACTGAAAATCCTGTCATCTGGAGTTTACTCCTTCCTTGGATTAAATACTCCCATAACTCTCTAGTCTCTTCCGCCAGTGGCTTCTCTCCCTTTGAAGTCTCCTTGGGTTACCAGCCTCCTCTATTCCCAGGAGGCCAGAGCAGCTTTCGTGCCCACCCAGGAGGTTAAAACAAAGATCTGCTGACCACCACAGGAACCCAGCCCCTCCCTACGTGCTAGATCAGTCAGTCTGGCTGTCTACTAAAGACATTCCTCTTCGAACTGAGTCTTGCAATTTTTCATGATTGCATTTATTTGTATGTTTAATAGTGCTTAATTGCATATGTCATTAATAGGTTTACAAAGAACCTGGTTATGTGATTTTGTGTGCATTACAGTTATTGTATACATGAGTCAAGAATTTAGTAGCAACCTCCTCAATTGAGACTGAATTAATTAACTGGCTATCTTTTTTCTTCTTGTGGAGCAAATGGTATGCTGCCCTTGTCCTTGGAAGAGACAGTAGCATACCAGATGGTGATTGAGGGAGTAAGGATAAAATCAGCGATGGCGGTGTAAAAGTGCAACATTATTGATTGATGTTCAGCTCCCACTTGAGGTGCTATGCAGAGCTGAAGTCCACAAAGATTACCCTGGCACAAGTTTGGAGTGGCACTTTATTGATTCTACACCGGGGAAATTAAGTCGTTACAGCCAGCAAGTCTTACAAAAAGCAAAAACAGTGGCACAGAGGGGTCAAGATAAAAAAAAAGTATAAATGATACAGAATAGGAAAAAAAAAGATGTTTATTTACATTATGTACAGATTATTTTTAAAAAATGCCATAAAAATTCTGCTGCCCATAGAAAGACAATTATATGTGTGTGTGTGTGTGTGTGTGTGTGTGTGTGTGTGTGTGTGTGTGTGTGTGTGTGTGTGTGTGTGTCATGAGAAAAACTGCTAATGTCATATATTGTACTGCACTTAAGAAATACCACTGCATAGAAAGGATGGTTTTCAGGCCCCTCCAAGCCTCTCTGGCATTGTTCCCCCTCCAACTTACAAGTTACAAATGACCTTCTAATTGCATCTGATAAAGGATTTATCTCTGTACTAGTCTTATTGGATCTTAGTGCTGCATTTGACACCATGGACCATGGTATCCTATTGCAGAGACTGGAACACTTCATTGGCATTAAGGGAACTGCGCTAAGATGATGACTCCTCTGTGCTCGCTAAAGTCAGCTTTGGAGTTCCGCAGGGTTCTGTGCTTGGACCAATTCTATTCACCTATATATGCTTCCTTTAGGTAATATTATCAGGAAGCACTCAATAAATTTTCATTGCTATGCAGATGATACCCAGCTTTATTTATCAATGAAGCCAGAAGAAACCAGTCAGTTAACTAGACTACAAGCATGTCTTCAGGACATAAAGACCTGGATGACCTGCAATTTTCTGATGCTAAACTCAGACAAAACTGAAGTTATAGTAGTAGGCCCTAAACATCTTAGAAAGTCACTTTCTGATGACATAGCAGTGATGGATGGCATTGCGCTGGCCTCCAGCACCACTGTAAAGAATCTGGGAGTTATCTTTGACCAGGGCATGTCCTTTCACTCCCATGTAAAACAAATTTCAAGGAATGCCTTTATTCACCTACGTAATATTGCAAAAAACAGGCATGTTTTGTCTCAAAATGATGCAGAAAAACTAGTCCATGCATTCGTAACTTCCAGGCTGGATTATTCCAATTCCTTACTATCAGGCTCCCCAAATTCGTTGCTGAATATTCTCCAGTTGCTCCAGAACGCTGCAGCAGCATTCTCCTCCTTACTTACAAAGCCATAAATGGCCAGGCACCTTCTTATCTTAAAGAGCTCATAGTTCCTTATTACCCCACTCGAGCACTACGTTCTCAGAATGCTGTGGCAGTATTTGCTTGTCCTTACCTACTTTTTTAGCTCCCTCTGCACCCTCTTTAGCTCATCTTTGTCCCCTGATCTAAAGGCCCTCTTCTTCTCATTCAGTAGGGCTTTCAGCTCTGGGAACACCCAGGGTTTGTTGTTTGGGAGACAAAGTGCCTTCCTTGTAGGCACAGTGTTTTCCACACAGAAGTTATAGCAGTCCGTGATGTAGGTTGTTAAACTGTCAATATCCTCCCTGTGTGTTGTGCACAACACATCCCAATCAGTGGTTTCAAAGCAGTCCCTCAGTGCCATGCTGGACTCCTCTAACCATCTTCTCACATACCTGATGGTTGGTGGTTGTTTATTCACTAAACGTATGTATGCAGGGAGCACATGAACCCGATTGTGATCGGAATGGCCCAGCTGGGGGAGGGGTGATGAACTGCAAGCATCCTTCTTGTTTGCATACAGTATGTCCACTGTTGTATTCTCTCTGGTATGGCATTTAACAAACTGGGTGAAGATGAGGAGAGTGGAGGACAAAGAAGTATGATTGAAGTCCCCACAGATGGGAAGGAAGGCCTAGGGCGTGATATCTGCAGTTGTGAGACCGCAGTATGTTGTAGTTGGCCGGCTGCTGTTGCTACAGCCGACGAAGGGATGTACACAGTCATCACAAT